>NC_143139.1:95054318-95355681 GCF_059928025.1 Delphinapterus leucas | reverse complement strand
GGGTTCGTGCCCGGGTCCGGGAAGATCCCACATGCCGCGGAGCGACTGGGCCCGTGAGCCATGGCCGCTGAGTCTGCGTGTCCGGAGCCTGTGCTCCGCAATGGGAGAGGCCACAACGGTGAGAGGCCCACGTACCGGAAAAAAAAAAAAAAAAAAAAGGAGTCTGCCTGCCGCAACTAAGACCCGGGACAACCAAATTAATTAATTAATTAATTAAATCATCCGTCATAAGCATGTCAAAAAAAAAAACCCAAAACTTCTAAGAAATAGAATTAAAATAAAATAAAACAAATAAAGTAAAATAAAACAAATAGAGAAAAGCCCATTAAGCAAAATTATAATCTGAGGAATTCCCTAAGGTGAACACCCTTAGGGAATTTCTTGGTGGGCCAGTGGTTAGGACTCCGCGTTTTCACTGCTAAGGGCGCGGGTTCGATTGCTGGTCAGGGAACTAAGATCCCGCAAGCCACAAGCTGCGCAATGCAGTCAAAAAAACAAGAAAAAAAGTGAACACCCTTAAAACCACCATGCACATCAGGCAATTGAATCTTGCCAGTCACCCCAGAAGCCCTCACCAGGTCGCCTCCCAATTTTAACACCCACCTTCCTCCCAAGAGTAATCACCATCCTGACTTTTGGTAATCACTTCATTTTTTTCTTTATAATCATCCAAGCCAACATTCCTAAACACTGGTTTTGACTTTAAAAAAAAAAGTTTTTAAAGCCTCTTATAATCTGTAGATACCCCCTCTGTCTTTTGTCTCATAATTTATTTGCTGAAAAACCTGGATATTATGTCATATAGTTTTCCACCTTCTGGATTTTGCTGACTGCATTCTTTTGGTGTAGCTTAACATAGCCCTCTGTCTTTTCTACTAAGGACCTAGAGAGGCTTCATTGGATTTGGGTTTTGGTTTTTTTTTTCTGGCATGATTACATTATAGGTGATGTTGAGTTTTTCATAAAATGGCATATAATGTCTGGTTGTCTCCCTTTTTGACGATGCTGCTTCCTAATGCAGTAAATTTAATTACCCATCTTTTCTGAAGCAATACAGCAATACGTGTCAAGAGCCTTAAACAAAAATTCTACCTTGAGCCAGTGAATTCTACTTCTTAGGAATCTATCTTAAGAAAATAAAATATGGAAAAACCCTATGCAAAAATTTCCACAATGCTGTTTATTAAAGAAACTGAAAACTAAAATGTCCAACAAAAGGTAGAATAAACAAATTATAGCCATATTTAAAATGATTTATAGAGGCTATATTTGCAGTTACATGGAAAGATATATCTATAATACAGTAAGAAAAAAAGGCAGAACACAAAAGTATGTATATGTTTAAAATTCTTTTTGAAGAAGATGTAAATTTTGAAAATGTAAATTAAAATGGAAAAAATATATGCACTATGATTACAACCATATAAAAAATCAGATACAAAAACAAACTATATATAGTTACAAAATATAAAGAAAGATATATGAAGGAAATATGCAAAATGCCAAAATGCTAGTAGTGGTTGTGTTAGGGTGGTAGATTACATAGATTACTGAATTCTGTTTTATTTTTTATATAAATAAAAATATTTTTTATAAAAAAATAAATAAATAATATATTTTTCCTACTTTTAAAAAATAAAAATACTTTGAAAATTTCTACCCAGGACTTAAATTAACCAGTATGTAGAGAACAGGCACCCCTTATTTCTCTTCCTTTGTCCTATGTGTTACTGTGCTGTCTGAACATATACTCCCAAACCTGCAGGCTAGGTGAGGGAATGACTCTTGTAACTGTGTTGCTAATGTATACTCTTTGGTTGCTGCAGTTATTGAAGGGTGAAAGCATTTTTACACTGAGGTCCAAGAATGAGGAAAACTACTTTCCTGGGTGAGGAAGGGTCTTACCTGAGCCACCTAAGGTGACACAGCATACCAATGTTCAGGGTCATTTATTGGAGATCAATCTACCAGTGTCCAGCAAAAGTTTAAGGCTAGGAATGTTCCATAAACTAGAGTAGGACCTGAATAAAAGAGCCTAGGGTAGCTCTGCAAAGTTCAAAGGGAGAAAAGTATTGGAGATTCTCTGGGGAGAGAAGCATGGACCACAAGACAGCAAAGATCACCCAGCAGAGACAGGTAGGGAAAGTCTTTCTTGCACACACACAAGGGTACATGTTAATGAAAGTCACTTACCACCTTCTTCAAGGCCCTCCTCTTGATCTTCTTCTTCCTCATCACCCTGATTTTTGTAATAAGACTCCCACCCTGACATGTTGGTTACTGCTCACAAGATGAAAGAAAGTGGAGATCAGTAACAACCAAATTTAAACCTAAAAGTTATCGACCCCTAGGCTTCTTTGAGTTCTGTCCTAAAAGCTGCATGTTACTCCTGAGGAACGTGGATGCTGGATCCTGCTGCCTGGAGAGCTTGGTAATTGAGATGCAAGGTAAAAGGGCATGGGGATCATTCCTGAAATAGCCTCACCTTAGCTATCCCTTAAGGACAATTCAGGGCCGGTGGCCCGTAATGACCTCTCTGACGGGTGTGCTGGGGCAGCCTGACCTGGATGTCCAGTCCCACCTCCAGCATCATCTGGCATATGAAAATTTATTACTATCGTGCTTTCATCATCAAAACTTATGATCTTGGTCCTTCCTTCTTGCCTTTGTATAAGGCCAAAAGAGTGACACTGGCTACTCTGACAACCTTAAAGCAGACTCCAGGAATGTCACCAACAGCATGACCTTTGCGACCAAATCCAGAAACCAGAACTTCATCATTTTCCTCAATAAAATTCAAACAACCATCATTGGGTACAAAGGGTGTGATTTTTTTTGCCATTCTTGATTAGCTGAACCCTGACACACTTCCTGATGGCAGAATTTGGCTGTTTGGCCCCTACTTTTTCAAGCACAATTCCCTTGGCACGAGAATCACCTCCAAAAGGGTTAGCCTTCAGGGCTGTACCCAAATGGTCTTTTTTGTACTGTTTATCATGCCACTCCTGATCTCGTCGGCGGCTACGGAGCTTCCTGGCAGTACGAAGACCGCGACACTTGCCCATCCTGCCTGCGCCACGGGCCTGAGCGAAAGAGCTCCGGCATCATCTGGATTTGAGAGATTCCCGGTCCAGTGTACTGCGTCCTTTAGCAGACCCACTTGTCCTCATCCCGCCCCCAAATCTCCCCCAACTCCTCAGCCAGCTATGCCCAGTGGGGTCTCAAACGCAGGCGGGCCTCCAAGGCCGGGTGCGCCTCCCCTCGGAGGAAGGAACAGGAATCAGAGGCCGTCTCCACCCCTCGGGTCCGCACACTTCTGTTTGACGCTGCCCCACGATGAGGCTACGGGGACGCGCAAGGCTGAGTGGGCAAAGCAAAATGAAGCCAGCCCTGGCAGAGAGCAACAAACACAAAACTCAGCCCCATTCCTACCTACCTTGAGCGTAATGAAGAGATCAATTTGGGCAGAAGGCGGGGCGCCGCACACGCGCAGGCTCCTGTTCCCGCTCCCAATCAACGCCCCTTACGTCATCACGCATAGCGCGCACCTTTCGCGTCCAGGTGACACGCCCACTCTCGCAGGCGCTTTCCACACCCGTACCGAACAAACACCACCCCGTCCGCGAAGCCCCGCCCCCTGGGAAAACCCGCCCCTCGCCGCCCATCAGGACGGTACGCACATGCGCGAGAATGCGTCCCCGCCCGCGTCCCCGCCCCCGCTCCCGCCCCTGCCCCCGCCCAGTCTTCCGCGCGAAGCCGGCCGGTCCCCGCTCTGTCACCTCACGGTAGTCGTTGCCGGTGGCGGGTGCGGGGGCGCGAGCAGCGCTGGGCGACCTCTACCCCGCCCCTTAGGCCGGGCCCGGGCTCGGTCTCCCCGCTCCCTCCGCTCCCTTCCCCCGTCGGGTACGGGAAGGTCCAAGCAGCTGCCGGGTGCCTGAGGGACTTAGTGGCTGCAGCCGCCACGGGTCCCGATGGAGCCGCCAAATCTCTATCCCGTGAAGCTCTACGTGTACGACCTGTCCAAGGGCCTGGCCCGGCGGCTCAGCCCCATCATGCTGGGTGAGGGGCTGGGGGCGGGCGGGAAGGAGGGCGGGAGCCGGGCCGGAGGGCGCCGAGACGGCCGGCCGAGGTGGGGAGGCCTGTGCCATGGCTCAGGGGAAGGCCCAGAGGATGGAGAAGAGCCCCAGTAGAGAAGGTGTGGGTCTGAGGTTTGGGCCCCCGAAGCCCCTCTTGGCCCTCATCACGTTTGAATCCAGGGAGAAGGGATAAAGGAGTCACGCTCTCCCCTAGACCTTCAGAGCCACTTCAGCTGGGAGGTGGGGGAAGCCGGCGCTGGGTCCCCGTGGGTTTCCTGACTCGCTTGGGGAGCCCCCTACCTCCTTCCTCGGCGCTGTGGAGTGGAGGTGAAGATGCCTGCCGCGCGGTGCCCCTCGTGGTGAAAGGGACACTGCGGAGGAGAGCCTTCCCTCCGTGCCAAAATGAAACTCTTTGTGCAGTCTCTGGGGTAGGTGGGGAGAGAAAGCTAGAGCTGCACAGGGGCCCAGCCGTTGCCCCCAGGTAGAAGTAAAGTCAGGTCTACTGGAGCCCGAACTCAAGAATTCACCAAGTTCCGCCTGACAGTGCGGTCTTCTCAACAGCTTCTAAGTTAATTGCTTTTGCCCAGGTGGTAAGAAAGCAATTCTGGGGGAGGATTGGTTGCTGTTGTGTCAGTAAGGATTAGTAAGGGAAGTATTTCTGTTGTGCTCCATTAAACTACTTAACTGCCAGGAGAGAAAATCAGCCCTAGTTCAGCATGGATCAAACCTCTTTATAACCCAAATACCAAAATGTCTTGTGTAACATAGGAATTGTCAGGTTTGTGATTTCAGATGATGTTGGGCAGGAAAGGATTCTGGGAATTGAAAATTGAACAGCTTTGGCAACATCCATTTGAATGGCTAGTATTTCCTGGCTTCTATGGAGACATTAGAGAATGTTTTAGTTCATGTCATATCTGTGAGACAAGAGGGCAGAGATCAAGTAAGCAA
This sequence comes from Delphinapterus leucas, assembly GCF_059928025.1. NCBI lineage: Eukaryota > Metazoa > Chordata > Mammalia > Artiodactyla > Monodontidae > Delphinapterus > Delphinapterus leucas. Next base: position 95,350,654 of record NC_143139.1, on the reverse strand, counting down.
GGCTGCTTTTGAGTTTCAGTGTCCTGAGTTTCTAATGTGTCTTAGTGGGTTGAACTTAATCTCTTAACCCTGGGGCAATGAGTGATTCCTGTATTTGGCTTCACATCAGAATCACCTAGGGTGCTTGTTAAAAATACAGATAACTTCATTTCCAACATATATTGTTTTTTGTTTATTTTATTTTATTTTATTTTTGGCTGTGTTGGGTCTTTGTTGCTGTGCATGGACTTTTCTCTAGTTGCGGCAAGCGGGGGCTACTCTTCGTTGCGTTGCGCGGGCTTCTCATTGTGGTGGCTTCTCTTGTTGCGGAGCACGGCATGTGGGATCTTCCCGGACCAGGGCTCGAACCCGTGTCCCCTGCATTGGCAGGCAGATTCTTAGCCAGTGTGCCACCAGGGAAGCCCCCAACATATATTGTTAAATGGGAATAGAAAAAATGAAGTTGGAACAGTTCTTTAAATATGCAGTTGTGTGTTTAAAGCAAAGGATACATGGTTGTTTAGGCAAATAATTATCTGGAAGATACATAAGAAAATTGCTAACAGTGGTAGCTTATGAAAAGAGGAACTTAGGGAATTCCCTGGTGGTCCAATGGTTAGGACTCCGTGCTTCCACTGCAGGGGGCACAGGTTTGATCCCTGGTCGGGGAAACTACATGCTGCACAGTGAAAGAAAAAGAGAAGAAAAGGGGAACTTGACGCTGGAGACATACATATATTTTCTATTCAAAATAAGCAAAGTTTTTTGGCCATGCCGCGCAGCTTGCGGGATCTTAGTTCCCCAACTAGGGATTGAACCCTCACCCTTGGCAGTGAAAGCATGGAGTCCTAACCACTGGACCTCCAGGGAATTCCTGCAAAGTTTTAAACGTATGGATTCTAGAGTCTTATTACACAAGTACTTAATAAGAATCTTTTGGAGTTTTGATCCAGAAATCTGTATTGTTAATAAGCTCCTCAGGTAATTCTTATGTAGCCAATCCATTATTAGAAGGTTGGGCCTAGATCTCCAACTGTTAAAATGAATAAGGCCAATCTGAAAGTAAACTAACAGAGTCACTTTTTGAGGAAGGTGCTAGTCACTAGTACATTACATCAGTCAAGTTCTGACTAAACGTCTTGTAATGGAGCCATTTAGTTAGCTTGATCATAGTGAGGAGTTACTTAGGTACTTCCTAGACCCATAAATAAAAGCCTCCACCTTTACACTGGATATTTTTTTGTTCTATTATATACTAGTTATTGATTTTAGCTAAAGGGGGCCTTAGGATCATTGATTCATGATTCATTCAGCAGACATTGAGTGTCTACTACGTGCTAGTCCCAGTGTTAAGCTTAACTGAAAATGATGTGATAAAGATGTTCTCTGTCATCATGGAGCTATTTAGTGAGGAAGACATTAAAAATAAATAAGCAAATGAAGTAATTACAAATCGTGATAAGTACTAGGTTGTGCAGGAAGCCAACTAGGTGCTGAGACAGAAAATAAGAAGAGAGACCTACTTTAAATAAGGGGATCAGAAGTAGTAACTTTTAAGTTGGGAATTAAAGGATGAGGAAGAAGTAGTCACAAGGTGGGTGGTGAGGGAGTTATAATGTTCCAAACAGAAGGGGGATTAACCTGCCAAGGCCCTCAGGCAAAAAAGAACCTAGCCTGGTCTAGAAGTGGCCTGGCCTTTGTGGAGTTTAGTGGGTGAAGAGGAAGGTGCCATAACTGAAGGTGGAGTACTGGGACTCCCTCCCACCCCCCAAACCTTTTTTAATAGATGTGAAATCCTAGAAGACCTCAGCCAACGTCATCAGTTTGGCACATCTGATTCCAGTGGTATTTCTGAGAACATTACCTTGCCTGCAAATCTGATTCTCTCTTCTCTATCCCATTTTCTCATATTGCTTTTATGCCTTTTTCAAAAGTAATGAATAAAGGGTTATCAAAGGTGGTAATCATTACTTTCTAGAGTTAAAAACTTATGGAAAATGGGCATTGCCTTATGGGTGCATCCTATCCAGACATCACTAACCTTAAAGTTGGGTATGTCCCAGTTCTGTTAGAAGCCGACTATTAATTTCCCATTCCTAAATATATTTGAACATTTAAAAAAATCAATTTGTTTCCTGATTTTTGCAATGAATTCTAGAAGCATATTAATAGCTAGATTTACTGAGTGCTTACCATGTGCCAGACCCTTTTTTTTCTGAGTATCTTCATGTGTTATATTCTTCACCACAAATTTGTGAGGTAGGTCCTGTTATTATCTCCATTTTTCATTTGAGGAACCCAAGATATAGGACATTAAGAAATTTGCTCCCCAGGTCACACAGCTGGTAAGTGGCAGAGCTGGGTTATAAACACAGGCAGTCTGATTTCCAGAGCTCATGTTCTCAGGTATTTTGCTATACCACCTTTCCTGTGTAATATGTTCCTTTATAATTGATGTAAAGTAGGTACCTAGTTCAAGTTTATAAAGGCATCTCTGGCCAAGTGTTTCAAATTTGGATGAGGAAAATAGCTGGATTCAATGTGTATGTGCCATTCATAATCATAGTTTTATGATCATCCCTCCTAGCCTTCATTGTCCTGAACTAGTGTGACCTCATCAGCAGTGCCAACTTATTCTTTTTTTTTTTTTAAAGGGGGAACTTCATGGGTGGAGTGGCCTGGCTCTTTATCTAGTTATAGTAGCCTCTTATTATGACAGCTCCTCATTGTAAGACCCCCATCTAGTCTATTACAATCCTGATTAGACTAGATAAACCCAATGTAATTCCTTTCTCCCCTGAAACAATGTAGACTCCACAGTTTTACCCTGTCCAGTTTTCAGTTTCTAGAATTGCTTCCTGTGAAGGTATTCCTGCTCCACAGTCTTTCACTCATAATGAAGACAGTCCTGGAATTATCCTTATCACTCTAATCGAGCAGACAGCCTGATTGTACTTTTTTTTTCATAGTTACTATTTGCCTAAGATAATTAGCTATTATGATTGTCCTTCAGTTTGTCCTTTTAATAATTTTGGCTGCTCTTTAAATTTCTTGACCTCTTTCTGTGCTAAAGTACATAAAGATAATGGTGGAGGTTTGTTATATTTGTTTAATCGTGGTAAGGGATACTTTATATTTGTTGATTGTTTTCCGATCTGAAGTTTGTGTGCATGTACGTGTTCCAAGATCACTTTTATTTTTCTTTACAAGCCTATCTCAAAATTGTTGTCAGGGGGCTTCCCTGGTGGCACAGTGGTTGAGAGTCTGCCTGCCGATGCAGGAGACACAGGTTCGTGCCCTGGTCCGGGAAGATCCCACATGCCACGGAGCGGCTGGCCCCGTGAGCCATGGCCGCTGAGCCTCCGCGTCCTGAGCCTGTGCTCCACAACGGGAGAGGCCATAACAGTGAGAGGCCTGCGTACCACACACACACAAAAAAAATTGTTGTCAGGTTTAAAGACTTAGGCATATGGAATGTGTGTGTGTGTGTGTGTGTGTGTGTGTGTGTGTGTGTGTTTATGTATTTCTTGGCAGAATGCAATCAAATGAATATTTGAGATTTTACACTGCTCAGTTCCTTGCTTAATTCTGTAGTACAAATAGTAATGAAATAAAAGACATGGACTCTGTCCTCGAGGAGTTTAATTAGTTAAAAGTAATGCTGTGCATATGCAACATTAGATAACAGCACAAAAGAGATTATGATTAGGACTTCCCTAGTGATGCAGTGGTTAAGAATCCGCCTGCCAATGCAGGGGACACGGGTTCAAGCCCTGGTCTGGGAGATCCCACATGCCACGGAGCAACTGAGCCCGTGTGCCACAACTGCTGAGCCTGTGCTCTAGAGCCCATGCTCTGCAACAAGAGAAGCCACCGCAGTGAGAAGCCCGTGCACTGCAACAAAGAGTAGCCCCTGCTCGCCGCAGCTAGAGAAACCCCACGTGCAGCAGAAAAGTCCCAACGCAGCCAAATAAATAAATAAAGTAAATTTAAAAAAAATAAAAAGTGAATTAAAAAAAATAGAAATTATGATTAGATGCCAAAAAGGGGTGAGTGGTGAAACAATTATTTTAGGCCTTGAAAGATGGGACAGGCCATGGTGGGCTGGATGTGTCAGAAAGACTTAAGCAAGAACCTTGAGCTCCTGGAGGGCAGGAACTCTGACTCCCCTGTGTGTCCCCAGTGGCCTTTCAGAGCTAGTGGTCAGTAAATATTGATTATAGGAATGATTGAGACTTGAACTCAAGCTTAAAGATTAAGTAGAATTTATTTGAATCTGAGGATTTTTTATAACGTTTTAATGCCATCTATTGTGCTTTGTTTTAGATTTTTTTTTGTTCATTGTGTGCACTGTTTTACATCCATCCAATGAATTAATTTAGTAATCGTGCAGTTTCTTTCTGGCAAAATGAAAAAACACCAAGCCCTTCGTGATCCTTCTCCTGCTTTTCTCTCCACCCTCACCTGTCTCTACATACTGAACACACTGTACATGAGCCTTTCTCAACTGGGTTCCACAAGAGAATTAAGCACTAGGGAAAATGATCTGAGTAGCTATTTTCTCATTCTCCCAATAGATTCCTCAGGGCATAAGGGCTTAATTCTCTTGCAGAACCCCAGTGGAGAAGGGCTGTTTCACACTGTAACAGGACTGAACCCGTTCAGTTCTTTTTTACCTCTAGACTTTTCGAAGGCTGTGCTCTCTGCCAGGAATACTTTCTCTCCCCATCTCTTAGCCTGGATAACTTCTGCTTATCCTTGAGGTTTCAACTGAAATGTTACTTCCTACAGGAAACTTTCCCTGTCCCCCACCTCGAAAATCTTGGTCATGTGTCTCTATAATATGCTGATAACATCCTGTAATCTCCTTTAATAGCATTTATCATTCTATTTTTAAATTGCATGTTTTCTCATCTGTGTCCACTCCCCCAGCGCCAACTTGACTTTAAGCTCCAATGGGGGCAAGAACTCTTGAGTGTATCCCCAGAGTTTAGCACAGTTACTGGCATTCAGTAAATACAACCTGAGTAAGTGACAGGATGTTGCAGACCTACCTCAAAGCATTGCTACAAGGCCTGACTAATAACAAGCAGTGGTTAAGAGGGAACCTTCTGAGTACTGAAATAAAGAACTCACAAATTAGTTATTTTTATTCTGAGAAAGAATCCTGTACTGGCTCCAAGGAATCCTAGTGCTAGAGTATTAAGTAGTTTTAAATCTACCCTTTTTTGAGGATTAAAATACCCTCTTAGTTTTTAGCAATGTTTTGCATTTTGATTTTGTGATAACCTCTCTACCTAAAGGAGGGGCAACTGCCAATAGGCATTTTTTTTTAGCCTATAGGCACAGAGGTCCACTTATGTTATACAAATGTATCCTTTTACCTTTTCCCACATAGATTCGACATTTACCTGGTAGTTCCAGAGAAGAATAAGCTGATTTTTTGAGTTAACCCTTTCACATTGCTGGTAATCTGGCAAGTCACATTAAAACACTGCCAATTAAGAACACTTTGTCAGGGACTTCCCTGGTGGCGCAGTGGTTAAGAATTCGCCTGCCAACGCAGGGGGACACAGGTTCGAGCCCTGGTCCGGGGAGATTCCCACATGCCGTGGAGCAACTAAGTCTATGAGCCACAACTACTGAGCCTGCGCTCTAGAGCCTGCAAGCCACAACTACTGAAGCCCACATGCCTAGAGCCCGTGCTCCACAACAAGAGAAGCCACTGCAGTGAGAAGCCCTCGCGCCGCAACGACGAGTAGCCCCCCCCGCTCTCTGCAACTAGAGAAAGCCCACGTACAGCAACAAAGACCCAACGCAGCCAGATAAATAAATAAATAAAAAGAACACTTTGTCACTGTGGGGTGAAATCTAGGAGGTGAGCTAGGGCTACTTTTGATTTATACTAATGAGCTAATACTGCCTGCCCCTGGAGTCCCAGCAACATCACCCACTTTATGCTTGTTAATAGACATTTATCTAGCACCAGCAGTATGCCAGGTGCTGATCTTGAGCACAACCCATAACCAGCAGGAATGTCTATATGCACAAGCTCCATTACCTTAATTGATGAGGAGGTAGATGGAGTATTTTCTCCTTGGCTTTTATGTACTGACTTTACTTTTTTTTTTTTTTTTGCGGTACGCGGGCCTCTCACTGTTGTGGCCTCTCCCATTGCGGAGCACAGGCTCCGGACGCGCAGGCTCAACGGCCATGGCTCACGGGCCCAGTCGCTCTGCGGTATGCGGGATCTTCCCGGACCGGGACACGAACCCGTGTCCCCTGCATCGGCAGGCAGACTCTCAACCACTGCGCCACCAGGGAAGCCCTGACTTTACTTTTTACAATCAGTGGACGGCTGACTAGTGTGGACCTCACTCTACATTCTTTGTTGTGCATGATGAAAAACAGGGCTAATATCCATGTCTTCCATTTGTTTTCTTTTTTTTGTTTTCTTTTTTATTTTTGGCTGCGTTGGGTCTTTGTTGCTGCACGCGGGCTTTCTCTGGTTGCGGTGAGCGGGGGCTACTCTTCGTTGCAGTGCGTGGGCTTCACATTGCAGTGGTTTCTCTTGTTGCAGAGCATGGGCTCTAGGCGCGTGGGCTTCAGTAGTTGCAGCATGCAGGCTCAGTAGTTGTGGCTCGCAGGCTCTAGAGCACAGGCTCAGTAGTTGTGGCACACGGGCTTAGTTGCTTTGCAGCATGTGGGATCTTCCCGGACCAGGGCTCGATCCCGTGTCCCCTACATTGGCAGGTGGATTCTTTTTTTTTTTTAATAAATTTATTTTTTTACTTGTTTTTATTTTTGACTGTGTTGGATCTTCATTGCTGCTCACAGGCTTTCTCTAGTTGCATTAAGTGGGGGCTACTCTTTTTTTTTTTTTTTTTTTGTGGTATGCGAGCCTCTCACTGCTGCAGTCTCTCCCATTGTGGAGCACAGGCTCCGGACGCGCAGGCTCAGCGGCCATGGCTGATGGGCCCAGCCGCTCCGTGGCATGTGGGATCTTCCTGGACCAGGGCACGAACCCGTGTCCCCTGCATCGGCAGGCGGACTCTCAACTACTGTGCCACCAGGGAAGCCCTTTTACGTTAGGTTTTTTTTTTTTTTTTTGAGGGGGCTACTCATTGCAGTGCACGGGCTTCTTATTGTGGTGGCTTTTGGTTGCAGAGCACGGGCTCTAGGTGCATGGGCTTCAGTAGTTGTGGCACGAGGCTCAATAGTTGTGGCTCACGGGCTCTAGAGTGCAGGCTCAGTAGTTGCGGCGCACGGACTTAGTTGCTCCGCGGCATGTGGGATCTTCCCAGACCAGGGCTCAAAGCTGTGTCCCCTGCATTGGCAGGCGGATTCTTAACCACTGTGCCACCAGGGAAGCCCTTCTATTTGTTTTCATGTGCATACCTCATAGGCTTCAAAATCAACGCAACGGACGTGCCAGCAAGCTTGAGACATGCAGCCATCTGACCCACCCACTCTCCAGCTTGCTGAGGAAATCCTAGTGGGAAAACAGTCTGTTCCTATAGTGTGCTAATATCCACTGAGCCTAATTCACATCCCAAAATGGCCTTATGCCCCAATTCAATCTCAAACCCCCACCATCTACTCACCTACTGTACCTCAGTCTAGCTGAAAAAACTTTTTAAATCAGTTCAGTCCCACTTTACAATGCCTGTCACCCCCAGAGGAGGCCATGACCCTCGTTCTTGTCCTCATGAGAGCAGGCCACTGAGTAGCCAACCTTACGTTTCTACCTGAGCTGCTCCAACAAGTACATGGTTACATCCTTTTTTTTTCTTGTCTTTACACTGGACAAACCATGCATCTTTATTTACCTGTTTGAAATGATATTAATAACTATTTGTTCCACTCTATCATGTAAAGATGTCAGAATAAGGATAATTATGAAGCACTTTAAATTAAGAAAGGATGTAAATCCACTCAATCCATTTTAAATGTTGTTGGCTCCAAGTGTTTGGTAGACAGATTAATAAATGAAAGAATGAATAAGAGGATCTTTTTTCTACAGTTTCTATCACCATTCTATGGATGGATGTGATCTTAAGCATACCTTGATGTAGTTGAATAAGGAGGAAGTATAATGTCCAGCTTACAGATAAATTTAGTGATCAATACAGAGAATATCAAGTAGAATAAAGTAGGGTTTGTATCCCACAACTTTTGAATTGTTTTTCAGGTGTAAAATAAGTGGCAGGATGGTCTCTGAGGCCTCTCTCCAAAAACCCATTATTTTAGTAGGGCTGGGTTTGAACCGGTGCATCTGTACCTGCCACCTGTCCACCTGGGTCATTGAACATAGGCATCTGAGAAGGCAGTAGCAGACTTAGGGTGCAATATGCCAGGGTTGCAAAGTCATTTGAGTAACAAGCCAGGGCAGCCAAGATTGGGGTTAAGAACTTTGGCCTCATTAGCACTGTGTGTCAATCACAACAGCTGTGCATGTAGCATCTCTGTTCCAGGTTCTTTGCTAGGTGCTAGAATTGCAAAGATGCATAAGAAACTGACCTTGTCCTTGAGACAATTATAGTCTAATGAGGGAAAAAGGTAGTATCCATACCAAGGTACTATGAAAGCAGCCATAACACTTTCAAATCATGAAGGGTAAAAGAAGAGTTAGTTTTTGTTTGTTTGTTTTTATTTGGCTGCGTCAGGTCTTAGTTGCAGGATCTTCGTTGCGGCAAGTGGGATCTTCTGTTGCAGTACGTGGGCTTCCTTCTAGTTACAGCGCGCAGGCTCAGTAGTTGGGGCACGGGGGCTCTAGAGCCCGCAGGCTTAGTTGCCCTGCGGCATGTGGGATTTTAGTTCCCCGAACAGGGATCGAACCCAAGTTCCCTGCATTGGAAGGCGGATTCTTAACCACTAGACCACCAGGGAAGTCCCAGAAGGGTTAGTTTGTGGGGGGCATATATTATGTGCCAGGCACTGTGCTGGGCCTATTTTGTGTGTCATCTCTTTTAACCTTGGAAATGTTATGAGGTAGACACTATTACTATACTTTTTTTTTTTTTCTGACAGAATAGGAAACTAAGGTTTAAACAATGCCATCCAGAAAAACTTCCTGCAATGATGGAAATGTTCTAGATCTGCACTGTCCCATCTCTAACTGCTAGCCACATGTGGCTACTGAGTACTGGAAATGCAGTAGTCAACTGAGGAACTGAATTTGTTCTTTTAATTTTAATAACCACACGTGGTCAGTGACTACCATACTGGACAGCTCAGGCTTAGAAAAGTTCTCAACTTCTACAAGTTCATCTATATGATCTGGTCCTCGATTACCTCTGCTCATCTCCTACTTTTCTCCTTCTCACTCACCAAGTCTAGCCACACGGGCCTCCTTAAGGTCCCTCAGATACACCTAGCATGTCCTGCCTCTGCATGGCTCCCTCCCTTGCCTCCTTCAGGCCTTTGCTCAAATGACACTTTCTCAAAGAGGCCCACCCTGACCATCCCTGAAACTCCCAGTGTCCCTTACCCTGCTCTTATTTTTCTTTATCACTCATTATTGTTAACCTACTATGATTTATTATGTTTATTAGTAGTATTTATTGACTGTCCTATCTCCCCACCCTGTAAATACAATGAAGGAGGTTTTTTTTCATCTCGTTTGTTTACTGATGTATCCCTACTGCCAAGAATATTGCCTGAAGTATAATAGTCACTTCATAAACATTAGTTCACTGACTGAACTGATAGGATTCAGACCTGACCTGTCCACACTAGAACCTGTGTTCTTGTTCACTACACTGTACTTCTTCTCATACAAGTATAGTGTTTTTCCCAAAGTAAATGAGAGCAGGAACAGTCAAGAGAAAGCACTATCCCTTATACGTCTAGTTTCATGCATCATTGCATGTCTCCAAGGAAATAAACAACAAATTGCTGCCTTTTAGACAGCAAGCTGTTTTATAAGTGGCAGTCCAGAAGAGCACGTCAGCTCTATTTAAAGTGAAACGTTAGGGCTTACCTGGTGGTGCAGTGGTTAAGAATCCGCCTGCCAGGGAAGTCCCTAACGTTGCATTTTATTTATTTATTTATGGCTGCATTGGGTCTTCATTGCTGCACGCAGGCTTTCTCTTGTTGCAGCAAGCAGGGGTTACTCTTCGTTGCGGTGCGCGGCCTTCTCATTGCAGTAGCTTGTCTTGTTGCAGAGCACGGGCTCTAGGCATGCGGGCTTCAGTAGTTGTGGCTCAGAGGCTCTAGAGCGCAGACTCAGTAGTTGTGGTGCACGGACTTAGTTGCTCCGCGGCATGTGGGATCTTTCCGGACCAGGGCTTGAACCCATGTCCCCTGCACTGGCAGGCGGATTCTTAACCACTGCACCACCAGGGAAGCACCTTCTTTTATCTTTTGAAAGTCTTCACCCTTTTCCCCAAGGAGGCTATCATACGTAATATCTCCATTTATCAAACTTGTGTGTACCACACACTGTGATGCTTTATACAGATTATCATTACCGGTTACAACAACTTTGTATTGAAGAAACTGTGGCTCAAGTTGCGTAAACTTGCCCAAGATCCATCGCTAGCAAAGGGAAAAAGCTCAGCTCCGAACCTGTGCCATATTCTTAACTGCCTCTGATGACACTATGCTGAGCCATCAATAGGTTGTCATGCAGGACCCATGGCTTCTTCTGTCTCTTCCAAAAAAAAGAAAATTAGGCTACTGTTATCTTATTTTAAAAGCTTTCTTACAGGGGCAAAATAGTGCAACTTATGCAAAGGGAGAAGTGTAATCATATCACCTCTCCTTCCACACAGTGCCTAGAGTTTCATCCTTTAGAAAGTCACAGGGCAAACACTGAAGCATTGAAAGTATTCAATTCAGCAATCAATAAACAGTTACCATAAAATTATTACCAAAGGTGAATGAGTGATGTTTGATAATGTTCTCATGTCTTTCACTGCCCTTCCTCTTCATCCTTAGCACTGTGGAACCTCCCGTGGACTACTGCAAAGACCTCCTCGCTCTCGTCTGCTCTCTCTACTCTCTGCCCTCCAATTCATCTTCTATTCCTACAGTTATCTCTTAGAAGATACAGTTATCATTTAAAAACATGGATCTGATCAGGGCACTCTACTGCATAAAAACCTTCAATGCCCCACAGTGTAGGGCAGCCTTCAGTCCAGGTTTGCTCTACTTTGCTCACACCCTTGCCTGCCACTCGTCCTCTTACCACCATCACTGCACCCTTTGCTCTACCCTGCAAGACCTTAGTCTTTTTCACAACTATGCATTTGTACATACTATTCCCACTGGCACAAATGTCCATCCCTCCCCTGTTTGTTCATTGGTTGAATTGCAGCTCGTGAAGGTAATTCTTTATCTTTATTATGTTTACCACTATTATGGAGCCTATCAACATTGTGTTTTAGTTAGTTACGTGTGTCTCTCTCTTTCCATTTGACTTTGGGCTCCTTAAAGGCAGGACAGTAATCTGTTCATATTTGCATTTCCATACCTCGCATCATTTCTGGCATATAGAGGTGTAGAATACATGTGCATTGACTGTTCAAATGGATGGCATCTGCAGTTTGCTCTCTAATTTTCTAAAGGATTTCACCTCACATATGCTCCATGAAGAAGTGGACAATAGTTTTTCTACACTATTTTTAAGATTTTTTTTTCTTTTTTCTTTTTTTTTTGCTGTGGACCATTTTTAAAGTCTTTATTGAATTTCTTACAATATTGCTTTGGTTTTTTTATGTTTTGGTTTTTTGGCCACGAGGCATGTGGGATCTTAGCTCCCCAACTAGGGATTGAACCCACACCCCCTGCATTGGAAGGCAAAGTCTTAACCACTGGACCACCAGGGAAGTCCTCTATACTATCGTTTTGCTTTATCTCTGTAGATGAGACAAAGACATTAAAAAGGCAGAGTTGAGTTGACCCTAAAGGGGAAAGAAAAGCAGACATAAAATTGGGTACCTCTATACCAGTGTTCCATCTTGCATTCTGCTTAAGGATTCTGATTATTTTTTCAGCTTATTTAACACAACATACCATGTCATGACCTAAGGACCTTATTGGAGGAGAATTGCTTTCCTAGAAAGTCCCCCAGGAGGTTTATAATGGGTTACTCTGGGTTTGACTGATGTTCTAAATTTACTCTGGCTGGGGGGCCAGTTAGTCTAGTCCCAAGTGATTAAATCTGTTCTTTCTTTCTCCACAGGGAAACAACTGGAAGGCATCTGGTAAGCTGGGTGGGACTCCTTAATTGGCTGGTTTATGAAACCAAATAGCACCCATGCATTTCAGGTTCCAATCTGTGGCTTCCAGTTTGAAACCTGGCTCTCTCAAGTCACAAATCTTCAAGTTCTAAAGCAGTGGTTCCCAGCCAGGAGTTATCAGTGTCTCGAGACTTTTGGGGTGGATGGGTGAAGGCCAGGGATACTGCTATAAACATCCTACATTGTACAGGACACCCCTCCACAATGAAGAATTTTCCAACCAGAAATATCAGTGGTGCAGAGGTTGAGAAAACCTGTCCTAAAGAAAGGTGGAATGATGTCATGTACACCCCTGACCAAGCTTTCTAACTATGGAAGCCATGAGTATCCCACATGTCTGTCTTAGAACACATTCTACTTTGGTCTCTCAGACCCATCCCTGTCAGACACAAGGTGGTGGCTGGGCTCAATTCCATTTCTGAGAAAAACCTTAGGTCAGCGTTCTGTCTGGATCCTAGAGCCTGCTGACATATTGGTTGACCAGAATGACCCTTTGCTTTGTTTGACTCGAACCAAGAAGTAATATGAGCACCTTCACCTGAAATAGTTTCACACTTATCATCTGGTCTTTCTCTCAACGTGGTCCAGGTTAACTGCTCCTGTTAGTTTAAAAAGTCTGGGAACACACCTTGGTCTGCAGAGATTTATTTCAGTAATTGATTTGTTAATACTGGGGTGAATCTGTAAGGACTCCTGTCTGCTTACATGATCTACAGTGGTGGTTCTCAACAAGGGACAGTTCTGCCCCCAGGAGACCTTTGGCGATGTCTGGAGACATGTTTGTCGCCACAGCGGAGGCAGGTAATGCTAGTGCCATCTAGTGGGTAAAGGCCAGGATCTGCTGAACATTCTAGAATGCACAGGTCAGTCCCCACAACAGAGGATTAGCCAGCCCCAAATGTCAGTAGTGCCAAAGTTGAGAAACTCTGGCCTATGGTATTTATCTTACCTTTGTTTGGTTAGTTTTATAAAGATGTTGACCTTATAAGTCATATCCTTAGGCAGAAATCACTCATTGCAGTGTGGTGTTTGCTTTTTCTCGGACCAATTTTAAGCTTTCTGGCTTATTCTGCCTCTTCTCTGCATTGCAGGCACACCTCCATAGTTGTACACAAGGATGAGTTCTTCTTCGGCAGTGGCGGTATCTCCAGCTGTCCACCGGTGAGTGTCTTCCCCCACCCTGTCTGCAGTCTCAGGTTCCCATAGACCAGGAACTTTGTTCTCCTCTATAGTTCTGGCTTCTAGCCCAGTGTATACAGGCCTGTGGCATAGCTCCTCATGGTGACCTTAAGACTCAGCTCAAGAATACCCTTCCCAGATCTTCCAGCTAGCTGACCTCCCCTCTGCTCCCATGGTATTCGTGGTCCCTCTGTGTCACACTGAGCATGTTATGGTGAAATGGGCTGTTCCTGAGTCTCCAGGGGGAGCCCTGTGTAAGCTCCTTGTAAGCTGAGACTGTCTCATTCTTCTGTCACCATCACCAGCTCAGTGCCTTGTGCATGGTATGAACTCAGTCAATGTGAAGCTCAGTCAGTGTGAACTATGAGGGCTCTGAGAGGTAAAGTGAGTTGCCCAAAGTTACATGGCCAGTTACAGCACCAGTACTAAAACTCACGTCTCTCTGACTCCAAAGCCCATGCCCTTTTCCAGAAAATTTGTCGGAGCTGTCTAAGGGTCATCACAGGAGGTACTCAAGCAAAGACCAAAAAAACATTCTTTTTTTAAAAAATTTATTTATTTGGCTGCGTTGGGTCTTCGTTGCTGCGCGCAGGCTTTCTCTAGTTGCGGCGAGGGGGTGCTACTCTTTGTTGAGGTGCGTGGACTTCTCATTGTGGTGGCTTCTCTTGTTGTGGAGCCCAGGCTCTAGGCACGCGGACTTCAGTAGTTGTGGCATGTGGGCTCTAGAGCGCAGGCTCCGTAGTTGTGGCACATGGGCTTAGTTGCTCCGCGACATGTGGGATCTTCCCGGACCAGGGCTCGAACCCGTGTCCCCTGCATTGGCAGGTGGATTCTTAACCACTGTGCCACCAGGGAAGTCCAAACCATGCATTTTGATACTTATAAATGGGAAGTCATTTTTTTTATCTCTTCCTCCCACTGGCCCCCCCCACCTCATATAACAAGTCCTTTGTTAAGCCCACGTCTGTTCTATCTTGTAAGTGTACCTTAAACCAGTCTAATTCTCTTCATCTCGTCTCATTTTTCCAGAGCTTTCACCTTAATCCAGGCCACCCTCATTTCTAGCCTGGACCACAGCAATTCATCTACTATTCCTTCTCAGTCAGTTCTCTGTACAGGAGGCAAAGTGATTGTTTCAGAATGAAAATCTGATCATGGCATTCCCCTGCTTAAGTCAGTACTCTGCCCGTTGCTCTTGGAATAAAAACAAGAAAGCTCAGCATAGCCTACAAGGCCCCATCTGATCTGGTCTCGGTCTCTCTGGGTGGCCTCTTTGCAGGTTGTGCCCTTCCCCACCCCCCTCTTCTCATTCCTTGAACACACCTTGGACATTTAAACCTGTCCTCTGACTTCAGTCTACCTCCCTGACCCTTCATGTGGTTATGCCTCTCCATTCTCCAGATGAACTCAATGTCACTTTCTCAGCCAAGTCTTCTCTGACCCTTCGGACTGGGAAGGTCCCCTGTCTTAAGTACTGACAGCAGTACTTTTTCCAGCAAGACCCTATCGCAGCTCGTAATTATACATGGTTTATGGGATTTTTTTGTTTGCCTTCCCTGGTAGACTATAAGCTCCACGAGGGCAAGAATCTCATCTGTTTTGTCCAATGCTTAGCATAAGGCCTGGCAGATAGTAAGTTCTCAGTACATATTTGTCATATGAATGAATAATAGGGGGTTGAATAATGACCTTTTAGTTTCTTGCAACTCTGACTACAATGATTATCCTACTCACCATGTTTTCCCCAGTGCCTAGAACAACGTCAGGCACATAGTAGGTGCTCAATAGCTGCTATTGTGTGAACTTATGATCTTTTCAGGGAGCTCTGCTCTGGAGTACTCTCCCTTACTCCTCAGCCCATTCCCAGCTCTCTCCTCTTCAGTGACCCTGTTGCTTTCCGCTTGGCTGGTTTCCCCCAGGACCTCGGTCTCTCCTTGAGTCTGCTATGGCAGTCTGTTAACCCATGGCTGAGACTTTTCTGTAGGTCTTTCGGGGACCATTAACTCCCTTGCCAGAGGAACCCTATCACCTCGTTAAATTAGCCTCACAGATCAAAAAGGAACTGAATTGTGGAAATATTTGCCAGCCTTCCAGCTTCCTCACAGTTATTCACATTTTCCCAGTGTTACAAGGGATATCAAGTGTGTCACAAAAAAAACTGGCTGCATACATTATGAATATAGACCTGGAAAGATGGCCTGTCAAGTGTGAGCCATTTCTAGTCGTCCTGTTCTGCCCTCGTGAGTAGGCATGTTGGGGCCAAAGGGAGACTTCAGATTCCGGGTTTCTATCCTTTTATCAACTGAATGAATGGACAGTGTCAGGAGTCTGACCTGCAGGAGACTAAGCTTCCCAGGGCCCTGCCAGAAACAGGACACCTGACTTCTTAGCCATGTTGCCAGCACGTGGCGATGGAAAGTCTCCAGGGAGCTCTAAGCCATTATAACCTTGACACAAATAGGAACTAACTACTGGGCTTCCCTGGTGGCTCAGTGCTTAAGAATCTGCCTGCCAATGCAGGGGACACGGGTTCGAACCCTGGTCTAGGAAGATCCCACATGCCGTGGAGCTACTAAACCCATGCACCACAACTAGTGCGCTTGCGCTCTAGAGCCCACAAGCCACAACTACTGAGCCTGGGTGCCACAACTACTGAGGCCTGCGCACCTAGAGCCTGTGCTCCGCAACAAGAGAAGCCACCGCAATGAGAAGCCCGCGCACCGCAACGAAGAGTAGCCCTGGCTCGCCACAACTAGAGAAAAGCCCGAGCGCAGCAACGAAGACCCAATGCAGCCAAAAATAAATTTTTAAAGTAAATAAATTTTAAAAAAAATAATAACTCTTCATCTGTCCTGGGTGCTCTGAGAGTTAAAAGTTGTTGGAACAGAACATTTGTGGTCTTCCATGGGAAACCACATGAAAAAATTCAGTGGAGAGAGTGATTTACTGACTTTCTTTGGGTTGGCTTTTTTAGGGAGGTACGTTGCTTGGGCCCCCAGATTCTGTGGTTGATGTGGGGAGTACAGAAGTCACAGAAGAAATCTTCCTGGAGTACCTGTCCTCCCTGGGGGAGTCTCTGTTCCGGTGAGTGGAGACAGGGGTGGTGGTTAGTTGTGTCTGTCTCCCCCACTAGATGATTGGCCCGCAGGGGCAGCCACCAGGTCATTTCCCCCAGAACACTCAGCGTGTTTGACCCGGTATTTGCTGAATAAATATGAAGGGAAAGCAGTTAATCGTTACACAAAAAGAGCTCGGCATTGCCTCCAAGGCCACTGTTCCATCCCAGCATATGTACTGCTGAAACTTTTGAGGAAAGGAAGGGCTGTTTATTCCTTCTGATGAAAATCAGCTGCGCTATTTCAGCACATGCTGCTCTCAACAGCAGTATTTTATCCTGAAAATCAAAAACGGGGTTTGTAGAGAGGTTGGGATAAAATACAAACTTGAGCATATTTTCTCTTAAACTTTAGTCAATTTGAAGTGTTAAACTCTAACCCTGTAGCTCTGCTTTTGTGACTATAAAGATTCTCCTGAAACTGTGGAGGAGCCAAATGTGTTTATTTCATCCTTCCCTTAAAATGCCCAGAGTGGCAAATCAGGCACTCCTTTTGGGTGTAAGAGAGGGGAAATCGCAGTCCTCAAATTCAGCTGTGCTCACCATTCTGTTACCTGGTTTGAATGGTTTCCCATACATGGTTGCTGACTTTCATATCTGTTTCCCAAACCTTCTCACGATGTACAGAGGTGAAGCCTACAACCTCTTTGAACACAACTGTAACACCTTCAGCAATGAAGTGGCACAGTTCCTGACTGGGCGGAAGATCCCTTCTTACATCACTGACCTTCCCTCTGAAGTTCTCTCCACGTAAGTGGCCTCTGTCTCTGCCTTTGAAATCCCCATTCACAGACAGGGCCTCTCCTCTGGCCCACATGTGCCCCCACTGTTCTCAGCAGAACCCTCCCAAGCTGGGTGGGGTGTCGTGACGGCAGCTTCTAACATAGAACGCCACCGTTCTTTCTACTCTCGGGTGCTCACCTGTGTTACCTTCACCCTCCTTGGAGTTGGACCGACTCTATCCTGACCTGAGTGCAACTGCAGAACTTAGAAACCCAGTTGACGCTGGCCCCAGTGTTTGTACAGAGTCCTGGTATCTGTCTTCCCCATTGCACATGAAGCACGCCACTCCCCAGAAGTGCCCACTTAAAAGGCGGTTTAGATAGACGAGCCGAGAGTAGGTCAGAGAATTAGTTGGGTGACTTGTTTTGAAACTGTTGTTCGTCCTTCTTCCCCTACACCTTGAGTTCTTTGACACCTTCAAACCTCCTAATCGCCCTCGTACCTCGTAGCGCACAGTCAGCCTTCGGTAGATGTTTTCTTCAAAAATACTGTGTAGCCCCTCCCTCCCTGATGGCACATAATTGGACTCCTCAGGGAACTCAGGGAACTTGGACTCCTCAGGGAACTTGGACTCCTCAGTCCAAGCCTTGTGGGCCATCATCCAGGCACCCCCAATGCCATCACACCCCTCCCTCCCTTTGCTGTTGATTGCGTTCAGGCAGCCTCTGCCCACTCTAGGACCGGGTCCATTTGCTGACTCCGACTCAGTTTCTCCTGAACTGGGGACCTGTTCAACAGGGATCCTGGCAGGTTTAGCAGACTCAGCAAGGTGAGCTGTTCTTCGCACCCAGGTAGGAGCCCCTCAGGAAAAACTTACACAGGAAAGAAGGCTATTGTCTGTGTCGAGCTGGTGAGGAGAGCCCCACGTCCCAGTCCTGGCCCTGCCTTCCTATTCCTTGGTGGGTGTGTTAAACACCACAGCATTGCTGAAGGATCTAGGTTATTGGGCCCTGAGCAAACCCGAGTAGCTGGAATGTTCTTGCTATTATTATTTGATGGGTGGGGTTCCTGGACTTGTTGGAATTGGGGTTAGTATTTCTTCATTTCATCAGTTTATGCTTTACAATATTTCATTTCCTTTGAATTTGGGGGTGGTTTTCAAAAATGGCAGTATCACCGAAGAAAAAGAAAGCCAGTAACTGAGATGTGTTGTGGGCAACCGGACTTAAGGTTGCAGTAATCTTGGAAAGTCTCTAAGACTACAGCATTTGTGGTCTTTTTTCCAGCTAAGCTACTCTGAGAGCGAACTGGGAGCCCTTATACAGTGGCATTAACACCTTCTGACATCCTGCACTTGTCATTTTTCCTGAGTATTCCCTGTACTCCCTAGAAGACCTCAGTTCCCTGAGGAGTCCAATTATGTGCCATCCTCACTTCTGACTTTTTCTTTTTCATATCCTTTTTCTTTTACCTCAGCTTCCTCACTTAAACTTTATCTTCTTGTACCATGAGAATTAAAAATACAAGTACAGAAAGTACAGAAAGCTCTAGTTCCCAGTATGTCTCCAACCTTTTCAAACCACAGCTAACCAGGAGGCAAAGGTAGTACGATGGTAGCATTTACTAAGGAAGGGACACCAGGAGTAAAAATGCAGAGCAACTATGTAGAGATCCCCTCTATGAAAAAGGATGTATGAGATAGGTGAGAAAATTAAATGGACTGTAGCGAACTTTTTTCTGGCGTGGCAGTGCTGCTGCACGTGTGGGCAGAGCTGGGCGCGCCGGCCAGCTGTGGCAGTCTGCGTCCGAGAGCCCACTCCAGCTCCCGTGTCTGTTCTCTCTGCAGGCCCTTTGGACAGGCCCTGAGGCCCCTCCTGGACTCCATCCAGATCCAGCCTCCCGGAGGGAGCACGGTGGGCCGACCCAATGGCCAGAGCTAACAGGACTGCATGGGACCGCCCTGCCTCACCAGGGCTTTTCCTTTTTAAACAAAACAAACCCTACGAGATTTCTATTTTATAATTTTACATCAGAGCTAACAACCAGGGAACGGCTTTTTAAATTTCCCAGGGAAGGAGATCATCAGGCTGCATGTAGAACAATGCTGCTAAGAAACAGAACAAAATGCCATCCCTTCTAATAGTATTATACTAATTTATTCAGGCTGTCTTGTCTGTGAGTTCACTTTTGACGCTGCTTCCTAAGCGTCCTCCACACTGGAGAAACAGAGGGCATTTGTTTAAGCAGAAAGCAACAGACACAGTCTAGGGGAGCCCCAGCCCAGAACCTCTTTCCAGAGAATGCCCACGCTCTACGCAGGTTGCCACCACCTGTGGGACCCAGGTGAGTTTTACATTATCCATGACCTGGAAACGGTTACTCTCCACCAATAAATGAACCAAAGGATTTGGTGCACATGGGGCCAGTTTCAGGATTAAACCAGCCTAAGTGAACTCTTTAGCCATGATCTCTCTCACCTTCCCTCTCCTCCCCCAAGCAAGGCCATGGGGTGGGCTGGAGCAACCAAAAGCCTCAAGATGGAGGGGGAGTAACAGCAAGTGTCAGGCCAGAGGAAACAGGATAAAGCCATTCCTCCCTCCACCTAGACTGATTGCCAGTCCTCTGACATCAATCTTGGAGAACCTGCTTTGCTGTCTACAGGCTGCATTTCCTCAGCATAGCTGACCTGTCATAGTTAATGAAGGTCTGGAGCAGCAGAGACCTTTTGTCTGCAAGTAATAGTGTAGGTTATTTGCAGTCACTGTACCCACCCCACCCAGACCAATATACACTATTCAGCTAGGGGCCAAGGGGGAATGATTCCCTGCTCTTGGAAAATATCCCTGATGTAGCAAGAATAATGATGCAGAATCAAGGTGGCAAGAAAATTTAGAGTTATTTCTGATAGGGATTTTTACCTTATCCTAAATGTGTTTTGAAGGCACGTGTTATTTCTGGTGTCATTCTGACTTTAAAGAAGCAAGGTTGAGGGCATGAGTGGGCATTTTCATAAAGAGCTGCTGCTAGGAGCTTATAGGCAACAAATAATCTGGAAGTTTCTAATCTGGAGAGGCTTTCATATTCTCTTTCTTCACGTGAACCTCCTTTAACTTGGGAGAGTGAATGTGGAGAAGAACTCAGAGCTGCGTGGTACCTGAGTCCCAGCCCTGGCATCCTCGGGCCCCTCATGCCATGGCTCCTGCCACTTCTCAGACTTGAATTATGTTCTCTTTCCTGGCCTCTGGCCTGCAGCAGGTGCCTTTCCTCACCAAAAAGCTGCTGCTCACCTCTGGCCTCATCTCCTCCCATCTCTGCCATTAGCCATGGCAATTGGCATCATCAGGGTCTCAGCTAGAGGACAAGATGTTATTCTGCCTTAGTGTTTGCCTGTGACCTGACCAGGGCACGTCCATGATGACTAGCTGTGATGTCAAGTGACATTTTGGAACTGTTAAGATTGGAAGCCAAACCAGTGAGCACTTTAATTCTTCTCAAGACCCACTGATTGGCCAGTGTGCATGGTAATAATACATTAGAGCAGAAACTATCAGGGGCTGTTATTTAATGTTGACCGACTGGCAGAATTGGGCCGTGGAGAATGGGTTTCAGGCTGGCTTTCTCCTGGGAGGGCAGCATGTGGATCAAGGCCATGGCTCTGCTTCTCGGCTGCTGGCTTTCTCTCCTTTTTCAGCTTGCCTTGCCCAGCGCTCTCTCCCTTCCAGTCTCCTGCTCCAGACCTCTCTGCCCAGGGCACTCAGCTCTGGCCAGAGCATGATGGGCATCACAAACTCCTTCTCTTCTCCCTCCTCCCCCACGTCCAGGCTCAGCTGATTGCTCTCCTTCCAGTAGTCACCTCCAGACCCAGGGCTGTACGACGAAGTTAGCCTGAGTGGCTCCCCTGAGAGACTTTGAGTCACTTGGTTCATTGAAAGACACCCTTCATGTGCAACAGCCACTTGTGCCAATGCCTGTGCCTTAGGGTTTGTTGGGGGAGAAGGAGGGATCAATAAGCCGTCTTCTCAGCTCTGCAGGAAGGCAAGCCCTCCCTCCCCCACCCTAGTCCCACCATCACTAACTGGAAACCTGGTCTCAGGCTAGGAACCCCCCCAGCCCCATCCTCACATTCCTCTGTCTATCCCAGAACCTCAGGAGCCTGCTCACTGTGACCAGCTAGCTCCACACGGGCGTGCGCAGGCAAGCAGGATGAGAAAGATGTGTGTGATTATATCACACAGGTGGACACCTCTATCAAGGTCCATTGGTTTAAAGGGACAGGGAAGGAAGAGGAGGGATGAGACTGTCACCCCCTCCCAGAAATAAAGTTTGTACCTTTGAGATTCCTTTTCGCCCTTGAAGTCAAACTAATAATTGTGTCTAGTACGGAGGTGTTTGCTGTTTTTCTTTGGTATTTTTTCTAACGCAATAAACTCATTTCTGCCTGCGGCATCTGGGTAGCGCTTGAAGGTCTGGGTATGCATCCTCCATGAAGCAGCTCCAGGCTGCTGCTTCATCTGTCTCCCTCTGAGCCTAAATATGCTGAGTCTGGCTATGCCGCCTTTGCTTGGTTGTACACCTTGTGGATAATAAGTGTCAAGAGCAGAGAAGAATGTATGACTTTCACCATTGGATTATAAAGATGGGGAAAGGGCCCAGAGAGAACTCGACTTGCCCAAGGTCACCTCGTGACTGGGGGTGGAGTAAGACTCAAAAGCCTGACCTACTGGCCCCAACCTCTGAGATCTCAGAGGACCTCTGACCTCACCAAGAAGTGTTCACTTCTGGCTTCAGTTTGGCTGTAGGCTGGGACTGTGGCCCCAGGGATCTCTCTCCACCTTGTTACTGTCACCTCACTGAACAAGTGTTGGGGTGGGTGGACAGCTCTCTGAATGTCCCCTGATAGTACCAGGCTCATCAGCTTGGCTGCTGGTGTCTGCAGGTTCAGTCAGGCCACTTTGAGTGAGCACCTTCCACTCACAATGGACGTGAGATGTGAGCAGTGGTCCCATTTTACAGATGGGGAAACAGGTGCAGAGAAACTAAGTTATTCATGTGGCGAGTGGCTGAGCTCTTGAATCCAGGCTGTGTTCTCACCACCACCCAGCTGAGACCTCATCATTGAAGCACTGTATCTTTCCAACATGCTAGCTTAAAAATTAAACAAGAGATTCTGTCTTTCCGGAGGGCACAGAGGGCAGGTGGCTTTGGCTAACATATTTGCTTCCTAAGAGCTGACATTTTCAGAAGCAGAAGTCCTTTAAGAGCACCTGGTCTGGGGGAGTTCCGTGGTTTGTCTAGTGGTTAGGATGTGGTGTTTTCCCTGCCGTGGTCCGGGTTCAATCCCTGGTCGGGGAACTGAGATCCCGCAAGCCACGTGGCACAGCCAAAAAAAAATGTGCACCTGGTCTGAGATCACACAGCGTGGGCTGCAGTCCTAACTTTGCCACATATGGGCCAGTCTGTTTATCTCCTTATCTGTAAAATGGGGGAACTGGTACCTACTTCACAGGGTGGTTTTGAAGAGAGTAAATGGAATGCATTTTGCCCAGTGCCTGGCACAGATTAAATGATCGATGAATGTCAGGCCGAGGACGGAATCCATTCAACAGCCACTGACTGAGGACTCCTGCCAGCCAGCTCTGTGCCGAGGCCCTGACCAATTCTCTGTGCTGAGGACGGTTTACAAGATAAGGTACTGCAGGCTTGCACTGTTTGCATCGGGTGGGGGGAATGGCAGAAAACAGATACTTTTCCCTTAGACGTTGTGACTCATGACAAGTCACTGTGGGGTTCGTTCATTCAACCCCACAAACTTCCCTGGGAGCCTACCGTGTGTCAAGCGGCACTGGGCTCTTTGCTGGGGTACAGGGGTGAGCAGGACTGATAAGGCCCCTGCCCGGGAAGGGGTTAAATTCTGGGGAAGCTGGGGGAGACTTGGGGCGACACAGGGTAGACAAGTTCGGCAATCTCAGGTGGCAGTTGCGCTGGGGAAGAAATAAAGCCAGGTGGCAGCTTAGTGTGTGGTGGGAGGCAGGGGGGACAGGGGATGTTTTAGGAGGCTGGGGAAGCCTTGTGTGACGAGGTGATGTTTGATCTGAGACCTAAATGACAAAGCACAGATCTGAGGGAAGAGCATTCCAGGCAGAGGGAGCAGCAAGTGAAAGAATGTTGGAGGGACTGAACGGGGGCCAGAGCAGTTGGTGCATGAGCAGAGGGGTTGGTGGGAGGTGTTGAGGTAGTTTCTGGAGGGGCCGGTGGGCCAAACAGTGCAGGGCCTTGTAGGTCAAAGAATGATGTGATTGATTTGCACTGTTGAAAACAGACTGGGGGTGGGGGGAGATGGGGTGGGCGGGTGGCAGAAAACCAGAGAGGAGGGTAGCGCAGTTGTCAGGCAAGAAGTGAGGTGTATTGTGCATCTGCTCTGTGCCCAGAGCTGTGAAGAAGCTCTGGAAATTGGTTTGGTCCCTGCCCCCAGGAGCTTAGAGTGCCAGGAAAAATGGAACAGCCCTTGTGAAACATGCAAAGGCAAGAGCTACAGGACTGCAGAGCTACTGTCAGCCACTCACTTTTACTGCACTATTCCAGCTTCATTTGGGATGTGCTTAGATTTCTTAATTTGTTTTTTCCAAAATGAAAACTTTGGGGTTATGTGAGTATAAAGATAATATAGATTTAGAAGATGTAAGGAATCAGTAAAAGTACAAAGATGAGAGAAAACAGTCACCTAAAATTCCATCATCCTAAGATATGTTAACATTTAGTGAACATCCTTGCAGACGTATCTGTGGATTCAAAGGCACACATGCTAGACATGCCTTGTTGTACCTGGCTTTGATCCCTTGACACGTGGTAGAGATCTGTACGGCCCCAGCAAGGTGGAAGAGAACCATGGAAGAGGGGGTGGGGGGGCTGACGGGATGGGCAGAGGAAGTCCTAAGGAGAAGTTATTCCAGCAAAGTTCCCCAAAGCCGGAGGGAGCTTTAGATAGGAGTAGGATGCTCATCACAGATGTGTGCTTGGAGGTGGGCCCTGCTCTGGGGTGGGATGATAGTGTAAGGATTCCTGCCCAGGCTGGCAGGTTGGACCATGAGACCCATGTCTCCTCACGCTCTCATGGGGACCCTGGCCTGAGAGGGCAGGCAAAGAATCTAGTAGGGGTCTGGGACATCCCTGAATGTGAGCTCTTGACCATAAAGCCTGGCTGTTTTGGAAGGGGACAGAGGTTCCGGGACTGGTCCTGGTCCACAAGTTTGCCTGGGAGCCCAGAGTCCCCTGTAGAGATCTCTGTCCTACCTTTTCCCCAGCTAGAGAGCCCAGCGAAGTCAAGCTGCAGTGAGGGAGATGGACACCAGGTGGCGCTGTGGACCCAGGCGGCCCAGCCCACTGCCAAACTCGGCAGGTCTTGGGTATCCCAGGTCACGTGAGCGTGCCCTGCTCCCCACACATCTCAACTTCTCCGTGACGCCCCCTAGAGTCCACGGGGCAACAGCCAAGCTCCCTGTACTCATGGATCAAGGCTCTCCTCAAACTTGTCCCCAGACCTCTCCAACCCGCACTCCCTGCTACATATGTGGGTGCCTATCACGGCAGGCAGGCAGTTTCCACGTCCAGCCTTGGTTTACCTCACCTGTCCTCAGAGCAACCCCTTAGCACTAAAGCAGCACCAGCGTTTCCTCAGAACCTTCCTGACCTCTCCCTAATCCAGGGTCGACCTCTCCCCCCCAGTAGGTGCCTCCCAGCACACTCTCCCCAGCTGGGGCTCTCCAAGGGCAGGGCCTGGCTCTGATTACCTGAGTGCCCGGCACAGAGCAGGCTTCTCTGAGTGAATCAATCCACCAGTTCAGTCCTGATAGGGCTGACATTTCAGGGGAGGGCAGATCATAAAAACCCTGAACTTGGACACAGACAAACCTGGATGGAGCCTCTGCCTCAGAGACCTTGATCAAAGCCATCCCTTCTCTGGGCCTGTTTCTGCATCTGGCAGTTTCTGGATCAGATAGCCTCAAAGGCCCCTTCCAGGGAGACTCCCAGCCACCGCACCCCACCCCACCAGCCTCATCCCCCAAGTGATGTTTGAAAGGTGAGGAGTGACTTACCCAAGTTCTCACAGTCCTGGGGCTGAGTTCTGATCTGCAGAGGTCACTAACACCAAGTTTTGGGGGGCTGCTGCCCCTGCCCCCCAGCCCCAGGTGGGGCAGTGCCATCCCTGTCCCCACTGTCTTTGGCTAAGGGAGCCCCAAGGGGGCCTATGACAACCCAGCAACAGCCTCCACCCCTCCACAAACACCACCTTTGAGCATGCGCCCTTCAGCGTAAGTTCAATGGACTTATTTATTGTGAAAACAATGTAAGCACTGCTGACATTTTGAAAAATGGAGAAAAAACCAGCCCACATCCACAGTCTCTCCAACTTCCCACTGCCCCTGAACCGAGATGGAATTAAAACCAGCAACCAGCCCTGACCTGTTCTTTGCAGAGCCTCTTTAAGCACTTCTCCTTCCCTGCACCCCTCATCTTCCTGACAGCTCAGAGAGGCTGGCAGTGGTGGCCCCATTTATTAATGTGAAACAGGCTCAGAGTGGGAGGCATCTGTCCAAGGTCACCTGGCTGTGGAGGGGCAGCCCTAGGAACTGTCGGCCTGACTCTACCCCCACTATACCGAGGCTGCCCCTGGGGCTGGGACTGCCTACCCTCAGAAGGCCACACTCCAGGTAGGGAAAAAGAGGGTCAACACCTCCTATATTCATTCACTCAGCAACATGTGGACACTTGGCCGTCTACCAACAGCCAGGGTCAGGGAAAAGTGTGGGCTTTGGGGGAACAGAACTGAATGAGAATCCTGGCTCTGCTGTGACTCTGAGAGAACCACTTCACATCTCTGGTGTCAGTACCTACCTCTAGAAACTGACTATACAGTGCAAGGGTGCTCACCTCAGAGGGTTCTTAACAAAAGTAAGTGAAACGCGCCAGGGAAGAGCTACACTGCCCAAAGCAAACACAGAAGTCACTAACCTCCAAACCTCAGTCACTGTCTGGCCCAGAGGAGCCAAGAGTCTTCCAAGATCAGGATTCTGCCAGGCTGGGGTCTCGGGCCCCCTGCTTTCAGACCTGGCTTCCTTTGGTGCTCTGGAAACATCCTTCTGGCCAGACCTCCCAGTCCCAGTTCCCCAGTCCTGCCCCTCCCTCTCCCTGGGGCTGCCCTGAGCACCAGCTGCTGGGGATGAACCTCCCTCTTAAAGGGACACACTGATGGCCATAAGGGCTACCCCACCTGGTCTTCCTGAGTCTGTGCCTCAGGGCAGTTCACTCATCCCCCTCTGAGTTTCAGAGGCCTCATCTGTGAAATGGGTTGTGGTGAAAATCCAGGGTGAGACTGTGAAAGGTACTTGTAAGGAAACTAGTTCACTACAGATCTAAGGCACTGGCGTGCTACTGTCAGGGAGCTTATCTTTGTTTGTCTTTGGAAAGGTGGATCGAACCCTAGGAGGAAAAAAACCTGCCCTGCCCTGTGGGCCCCACCCTACAGCTTCCAGATCCCAGAACCAGGGGTGGGACCCAGGTATCTGCATTTACCCAGTTCCCTAGGAATTCTTAAGCAAAGGAACAGGTATTGACTGTGAGATATCAGGGATTAATCTAGGCAGTTCCAGCACCACCAACAGGCTCTAGATGAGGTGGACCCTGGGAGGGGTCTTGGGCCCTGCCAGCACCCAGAGTCATAGAAACCAGATCTAGATGGAACAGGAGGTGCAGAAAAAAGAGTTCAGTCTTCCCTCCCATGGAGATGGTTCCATTTGCTATCTGCATCCTACAGAAAACAAAAGCTTCTTGAGGGCAGGGTTCTTGTTTTTTTCCCTACAGTGTTCCTGGGACCCAGAACACAGTGTCTGGCACAACAGTCGTTTAACGACTGAACCAAACTCTGTCACAGGGCCTGGAAAGAAAGAAAGATTTTTCCCTTTGCCTCTCCAGCATGGCTCCTCAGCTGGACACAGTTATTCATCCTGTCCTTAAACTTTTTTCTTGATATTTTGTTCATCATCTAATTTTGATTTTAAAAAAATTACATTAAAATGCTATTTGTTGTAAATCAACTATACTTCAATAAATTTTTTTAAATGCTATTTGTTTTGGTTACTGAGCTTTTTGATTCCCTCTTAAATTTTGTGCCTGCAGAAAGTACCTCACTCAGGTGCTCCGTGCAGTGCATCCCTTTCCATTTTCTGCACCAAGTGGAGACGGTAACATCTCCTAGAGATGCTGTCAGAGTGAATGAAGGTATGTGATCAAGTGTCCAGTATGGGGGCTGGCACATAGTAAAGGATCAATAAATATAAGTTATTACTATGTCAACTAAAGAAAAACACACACACACAACCTAAAAACTGCGAGTTATGTTTTATTTGGGGAACTTAGTGAGGCCTATAGATGGGGAGACAGCCTCTCAGACAGCTCTGAGGAACTGCTCCAAAGAGGTAAGGGAGGTGCCAGGATATATAGGAGTTGTTTGCTGGAAAAAACATCAAAAGATTATTGCTAATCACAAAAACAGACATCTCAGTTATTTTAGTGCTTTTCTATATATGGGAAGATGAAAGAGTCTGGGCTCATTGAAATCATTCCCTACATATGCATCTTTATTATCCAGGGCCAGTCTCCAAAGTACATAATGCTTCCTGTTTTCCTCCATCCCTGAATTCCCCTCAGGGCCCACCATGGTGTGAGGCGTGGGGGCATCTGCAGTGGCTGACGGCTTGATCTTTCTAGAACTGAAATGGCAGTCAACACTCTTCGTTTATTGGAATGGCAGGCAACAGTCACTGTCCACAGGTGGAGATTACATCCCCATTTGTATAGATAAAGAAACTGAGGCCCAGCAAAGGAAGGTGACCTGTGCAAGTCCCTGTGGTTATCAGGGACCTCACTGTGGTTCTCCTGACTTGGCCTCCAGTTATCTCCTCAGGGTACAGAAGCTACCGAGACAGAAAAACAAACAGGCCTATCAAAAGATTGTGCACGTCAGTGCCACTCATAGATGTGTGGAGTGTGTGTAGGACCAAAACTGCCAGAGTTGATCCCAGGCATCAGGGCAAAGACGGTGGATGTAGCAAAAACGCCTGCCTACCCAGGCATGCTGGCAAGCTGGAGGGCAACCCACACAAATACAGGGGGGAGTGGAGGTGGGCCTTTGCCTCTGGCTTCTGGAGGAAGAAATAGAGAATCTTAGAAAAGACAAAGCTGCGGCTAATGCACTTCCAAGGGGGGAAAGGACTTTGAAATTTGCCATAATACCAGCATCCAGAGACAGTCTGCTACTTTTCCATTAGAAAAATGGAATTATGCTTTCTCCATGTTAAATATTGTACAACACAGATTTTCAAGGCTTCACAGCAATTCATCTTACTGATGGATCGATCATAATTAATTTAACCAATCTCCAATTTTTTTCCTTTTCTTATTTTCTAAAAGTTGAGGACTTCCCTGGTGGCGCAGTGGTTAAGAATCCGCCTGCCAATGTAGGGGACATGGGTTCGAGCCCTGGTCCGGGAAGATCCCACATGCCGTGGAGCAACTAAGCCCGTGCACCACAACTACTGAGCCTGAGTTCTAGAGCCCGTGGGGCACAACTACTGAGCCCGTGAGCCACAACTACTGAAGCCCGCGCACCTAGAGCCCATGCTCCACAACAAGAGAAGCCACCACAATGAGAAGCCCGCGCACTGCAATGAAGAGTAGCCCCTGCTTGCCACAACTAGAGAAAGCCCATGCGCAGCAATGAAGACCCAACGCAGACAAATTAATTTTTTAAAAAGTTGAATTGTTGGCTCAAAGGGTCTGCACATTTTTAATGCTGTTGACATGAAATAGCCGTTTAGTTAGTAACAGTATCAAGCACATCTATACAAATTCTTCTTTGGAGAGGGCCTGCTATGTGGGCTTTTTTATATTTATTATTTCTTTTCATGCATAAAGCAACCCTACAAAGTAGGTGGTGTTCTTCCCATTTTACAGATGGGGACACAAAGCCTCAGAGAGGTGAAGTGACTTGTCCAAAGTCACATGGTTGGTGAAGCTGGGAAGACACCTAGAACTGACTCCAAAGTCAACGTGATGGTTAAATAGTTGTGAATAGAGAGGTGTCCAGGAAGGCTTCTTTTTTTTTATGAATTTATTTATTTATTTATTTTTGGCTGCGTTGGGTCTTCCTTGCTGTGTGCGGGCTTTCTCTAGTTGGGGCGAGCGGGGCTACTCTTCCTTGCAGTGCGCGGGCTTCTCATTGCGGTGGCTTCTCTTCTTGCAGAGCACGGGCTCTAGGCGCATGGGCTTCAGTAGTTGTGGCGCAAGGGCTCAGTATTTGTGGTGCACCGGCTTAGTCGCTCCGCGGCTTGTGGGAATCTTCCTGGACTAGGGCTCTAACCCATATCCTCTGCATTGGCAGGAGTATTCTTAATCACTGCACCACCAGGGAAGTCCCAGGAAGGTTTCTTAAAGGAAGTAAACCGTTAGCTGCTATTTATGTGGTGGACAGAATGACAGCGGGAGGAGTAAGGGTCGGGGCAGGCCGTTTGGCAAAGCCCAGAGCCTTGAGAAAAGGCCATCAGGAGATTTCTTAAAGCTCAAGATTTCTGGGTCAAAGGCATTAGCAGGGAGGCGTTGAGTCCTAGAGCGATTGATAGCCGCTGAGACAGCTGTGGACGCTGAGTCCCGCCCTCCCCCTGGGGACTAGGCACTGCGAGCTCGAGACCCCGCCCCAGTCCAACCGCTTCTCGGTCAGCAGCAATCGGACTCATCCAGCCAAGGGCCAATTCTGGCCCCGCCCCTCCCTTCCGGGTTCTATCCCTCGCTTCCGGTCCCAGGCCCACGCCCCGCCTCCGTCTAATTTGGAACAATCCGACGGAACCTGCTGGGGTCTGCTCCTCCCTATGCCACGCCCCTTCTCCGTCTGGTGCATTCAGAATTATCCTCCCGAGTCAGCTCAGGCCCCGCCCCTGCCCCGTCCGTGCCACCCCCTGCCTCCGAGATCAAGCCCTGACCACGCCCCTTCTTCGTTTGGCAAGGTCGGGCTGGCCTGCTGGCCCCGCCCCTCCCAGGCCCCGCCCCGTCTAGACTCTTCCCAAAGCCGCCGCCTCCTTCGACTCAGCTCGGCGTCGGGAGCTGCACCCATGGCGGTCACCGCTGAGGGCGCCCGCAGGAAGGAGCGCGTCCTCTGCCTGTTTGACGTGGACGGCACCCTCACGCCGGCTCGCCAGGTAGGGCCCCGAAGTTCAGAAGCTCTCGTCGGGAGTGTCACGCGCACACCCGGAGGCCGAATGTGTGGCCTGCAGCGGCATGACCCCAGACCCCCCCGGGACCGTGTGTGGGATGCGGCGACACCCGACCCCTGACACCCCCGGGCCTTCTGCTGGGAGTGATGGGAACCCGGTTCCCCACGTCAGAGCCCACTAGCGTCCGCGCCCACGTTCTGCCCGGGAGCGAGAGGGGTGGGTCGGATTCTGGAGGGAGGAAGCTGCGAGCAGGGGCCTAGTCTCCTCCCCACCCTACCAGGCCTGGCTCCGGGGCGCCCCCGCCTCCCCAGCCGTGGCTCCCACCCCATTTCAGCCCTAGGACGCACCGGTATCGCGAAGCTGGAGTCTGAACCTAGGGTTCCATACAAGGCTCAGCGCACCCAAGCGTTAGGTCCCCATCGGTGGGGGACAAGGGGGTCTCGGAGCCATCCCACCTGACCTTTGCAAGATTGGGCCTGCGTTTAGTTTCTCAAACCCCTCCCCTACTTTCCCTCCCTTCCATCCCCATCCCCCTCCTCTCCGAGGGAAGGATGGCGGGCTTCTGTACCATTTAGGCTGTTTTGGGGCTCCTTCCACCTGGAGATGGGGCGGTGGCTAGTCTGGTCCCATGGGGAGATTGTGGTACAGGGTGAGTGGGAGTGCAGTTTTCCTTCTAAAAACATCTCACTGGGTTGTTGATTCTCCAACCTCTGCTCCACACACTGTTTTTCTCCCTTTGGATCTCAGGATGAACCCCCAGACCCACCCTCACCAGCTGGGTGCATGGATAAGCAGGCCTCTTTCTTGCCCTCCAGTCTGGGTCCACCAGGACCTACTGAGGGATCTCCTAGAGCAGGGAGCCAGCAGGTCTAGGTTGCAGGGCAGGGGCTGATAGGAACCCAGGTCTTGGCCTCCCCTCCCCTATGTGAGGGCCCTGGGGGCACAGGCAGCAGTCAGGCCACCTGGCCTTCCAGCAGCTCCCAGGGTCCTCAGGGCTGGGAGGAAGACGACAGTGGAGGGAGGATAGCAGAGTCTAGGAACAGCCCCTACACCTCCCTCTGACCCTTAGCTCCCCTAACCTAATAGCCTAAACAAGGACAGAGTGTCAATGCTGTTCACCCACCTGGATCTGTCCTTAGCACTTTTTAAAAGTTAATTTTTAATTGTACACGTATTTACGAAGACATTCTCTTGTAAAGAATGGAAACGTAACAGAGGAGGGTAAAGTCCCCTCTGACCAGTCAGGATCCCAGGCCCAGCCCCATCCCCAAAGTTCTAAGGTTTTTTGTGTGCGTTTGTTTTTAGTAAGTGGCATCATACTGTGTGTGCCTTTCTGCAACTTGCTTTTGACAATTAACAGCATGTCTTGGGGCTCTCTCATGTTGGAAGCACAGCCCTGCTTTATTCTGTGTAGCCACAGTATAGAATTTCAGAGCAGGTGTGTGCCATGCTCCGACTGACTAGCTTATTTGCAGTTTTTCACTGTTATAAACCATCCCAATGAACATCCATATACACCTGGGCAATTCTGTGTGACAGGGTATTTGCATTTAAAGTTTTAATAGGTTTTGCTAAATTAACCTCCGAAGTGACTGTTCCAATTTATACTCTCACCAGCAACATATGAGAGTGCCTGTTTCCCCTATGTCCACCCTAGATATTGTCAGCTTTGAATAGCTGAATGTTTGAAAACATGGATTATAACTCATTAATTTACATTTCCTTGGTGGGGAATCTTTTCAAGTGATTAGTCACTAGTTAATTGTTTATTCATTTCCAAGCACTATCTCATTTAATCCTTAACAGTGACGTGGTTGCTACTCCACATG
Organism: Delphinapterus leucas; assembly: GCF_059928025.1. Lineage (NCBI taxonomy): Eukaryota > Metazoa > Chordata > Mammalia > Artiodactyla > Monodontidae > Delphinapterus > Delphinapterus leucas. The sequence continues at coordinate 95,318,322 of NC_143139.1, read as the reverse complement.
GTTGTTATTATGATTCCCATTTTATAGATGGGACAACTAAGGCAAAGAAAGGTAAAGCCATTTGCTCAGGTCATCCTGGTATTGAGGGACTTGAGCCAGAGTTTGAACCCAGGTGCATCTAATTTGGAGATGTGGGTTCTAAACCTTGACCTGCTACAGATCTGGGTGGAACATGGGCTCCCAGGATTCTGAGCACTGAGTAACATCTAAGTGGAGGTCCCAGATGTGCTGACAGAATGCTGTGCTTCCCTGCCCCCCTGCAGAAAATCGATCCTGAGGTGGCTGCCTTCCTGCAGAAGCTGCGAAGAAGGGTGCAGATCGGTGTGGTGGGCGGCTCTGACTACTCTAAGATTGCTGAGCAGCTGGGAGAGGGGGATGAAGGTAAGAGGAGCAACTAGAGCCAGTTCCACATTCGGGGTGGGGGTGGAGGAAGTGGGGAGTTCGTGAGATCCCTGGAGCAATGTGCCTTCAAAGACCCAGTCCTGCTTCTGTGGGGCAAAGGAAGCAGAGTGAACAGCCAGGTGTTTCCTTCAGTGATTCAACAAACATTTGGTGAGCACCTACTATGTGCCCGGCACTGTGCTGGGCTTTGGCGAAACAGCAGAGAACAAAGCAGACAGAATCCTGACCTTACATAGTTTACGTTCTCAGTTCTCCCTGCTGAGTCTTGATTTCCTCATCTTTAAAATGGGCTTATGGGGCTTCCCTGGTGGCGCAGTGGTTAAGAATCCACCTGCCAAAGCAGGGGACACAGGTTCGAGCCCTGGTCCGGGAAGATCCCACATGCCGCGGAGCACCTAAGCCCGTGTGCCACAACTACTGAGCCTGCGCTCTAGAGCCTGCAAGACCCAACGCAGCCAAAAATAAATAAATAAATAAAATGGGCCTAATCAGTAATGGCTACCATTTGTTGAAAATGACCTTGTGTTAACTTCTTTTCATTTAATCCTCACAACCGTGCTTTAGAGTGGGTATGAATACCCCATGTAACAGAGGAGGATTCTGAAGTCACCCAGGAAGTTGTGTGGACCCAGAGCCCCTTTTCGCAGCTGGGTTCCCGGTTTCAGCTTAGTTGAGGCAAATGCCTCCAGTTCCTCAAACCAGAGACTTCCTTGACTTTTCCCTTTTCCCCTCCTCCTCGTTTATTCCATCAGCAAGTCCAAAATGTCTCCCTGTGTCCGTGTCTCCATCTCCATCGCCCCACCATAGTCCAGGTGGTCACCTCCCACCTGACCCTGCAGCAGCCTCCTGGCTGTGCTCCAGCCACTTCTTGTGGCAGTCAGAGCCGAAAACTCCCCTTGCAGCCAGCCTTGATAGCACAGTGATGGAAGTTGTAAAATGAAAGGGAAGTCCCCATACAGAGGGGCTGTGAGAGCACAGAGTGGAAATGATGTCCTCTTCCGGGAAGTCCTGGAGGGCTTCCAGAGGAGGGAGCTGGATCTTGGAGAAGAAGTGAAGGGGGAGGGCATCCCAGGCAGAAGGAGCTGCATGAGCCAAGGCCCAGAGCGAAGCTCACTGGCTTGTGTGCTTGTTCGGGAAAAACCAAGCTGCAGAAGGCGAGGAGACTGGAAAAGCAACTTCTGGATAGAACAAGTGTGCTTTGGATGCCAGACCAAGGGGTGTGGGTTTCATCTCTCTGCTTGGCTCTGGGTACCCGGTCTCACACTCTTTCTTTCCCCCTGGCCTCTACATGGCCCTGAAGTCATTGAGAAGTTTGATTATGTGTTTGCTGAGAACGGGACGGTGCAGTATAAGCATGGACGACTGCTCTCCAAGCAGGTCAGTGCCCCCCTTCCCTGGGGCCTTAGGACCCCTTTCCACAGTGGAACATTCCCTTGGTGGCTTCTGTCCTGGGCGGGGGGGAACAGTGCTGTGCCCACCACACTCAGAGCCCTGTGTCCCTTGCCCAGACAATCCAGAACCACCTGGGGGAGGAACTCCTGCAGGACTTGATCAACTTCTGCCTCCGCTACATGGCCCTGCTCAGACTGCCCAAGAAGCGGTGAGGTCCCACCCAGCCTGTGTCCTGCCCCTCCTGGGCCTGAGCGAGGAAAGGGGCAGGTCTCTCAGATGGGCCCTGACTTGCCTGTGGGTGGATTCTTGTCCCCCCTGGTGTCCAGGTGGGGCTGGATTTGAATTCAGGGCCCTTCTCCTTCTCTCTGGCTCTCCACCCTCCCACCTGCCCCCTCCCCACCAGTGGAACCTTCATCGAGTTCCGGAACGGCATGCTGAACATCTCGCCCATTGGCCGGAGCTGCACCCTGGAGGAGCGAATCGAGTTCTCCGAACTGGACAAGGTGCCACCAACTGTGCAACCTTAGGCTATAGGACCTCAATCACTCAGCCTCTCTGAGCCTTTATTTTCTCACCATTGAAAAGGATTGGGGGTGGGTGGGTGTTCTGATTCAACCAGTACCCTTTTGGATACCTACCATGCGCCATGGTTGTAGGCACTTCTGCGTCTTTCCAGTACTGCTGGCTTCCCTCCCTTGGTGACCAGCACCACCAGCCACCTACTTACCTGAGCAACACCTAGGGCATCATTTCCACCTGCCCACCCCCATCAAGTCCAGAAGTAATGTCTAGGGTTTCAGCCTCCAGAGTTGGTCTCAGATCCTTTCGCTTATGTGTGTGCCTCCACCCCCTGCCCTAAAGCCCTGTCAGTCAGTTCTCCAGCAGTGCCATTGAGAAGCTTTTGAAGCACATCTGTCTGCCCCCATCCACTCCCTGCTTACAGTCCTTCCATGGGTCAGCTTTCCAACAGGACAATGTCCCAGCTGCCTCCCGTGGTGTCCTGAGCCCCGAGGGGTCTGCCTGGCTCAGGGCTCCCTCTTCAGCCTTCTCCCTGTGCCTCTGTTCTTGGAACACACCAAGGTCCCTGTCGCCTCTGGATGTGCTACCCTCGCTGAAGCTTGACTTGCATTTTGCTCATCATCCCCACCATGTACCCGCTCCCTTTCAGGGATGGAGCCAGTCCACCAAGCCTCTTCACGCCCGCCCATCTCTGTCCTTCCCGCTGACCTGCCCTTCTGCTCTCCCCCTGCTCTCTCTGCTCCGGCCATGTCCTCCTTGCTGATTCTAGAGATAGCAGACAGTTTCCTACTTCAGGGCTGTGCCTTCTCACCTCCTTCACATCCACTCAAGTGTCACCTTCTCAGTGTCACCTTCCCCGAGCATTACACGAAACATTGCAACCCCTTGTACCTGCTGATCTTCTCCTCTATTTTATTTCTTCCCAAACAGCCATCACCCTCTAATCCACTGTATCACCTATTTTTAAATCTTGGTTATTGTCTGTCTCCCCAGCTGAAGCTGTAAGCTCCTTAAGGGCTGGGGTTTCTGTGGCTGTTCACTGCTGGATCCACCGGGCCCAGCACATGCCTGACAGAAGTGCTTGAGAAATACTTTCTGAATGAATGAAATAGATGATATTATACCCATGTTATGAATGAGGAAACTGAGGCTCAGAGAGAGGAAATGGCTTGCCCAAGGTCACTTAGTTGCAGCCCAAAGATTTGAACTTGGGCCTCCGCCTGCTGCCCTCTGATGTTTCCCTGAGGCTGGGTGGGACTTGCAATGATGTCCTAGCTCATCCCCATTCTCACCCTGTGCCCCAAGGCTTCAGGTAGGCAATGCCCGCAGGCATGGAGACTTTTCTTGTAGACTGGTTAAGGTTGACCATTGGCCGAGAACCTCCTCCCACGCACATATTGAGAGGTGGCCCTTTCTCAGGCCACCTGGGTTTCTAATCCCAGTTCCACCTCCTACTTGCCCAGTTACGTGGAAAAGTGGCTTCACTACTATGTGCCTCTGTTTTCTCATCCGTAAAGTGGGGATAATCACAGTTCCCATCTCATGAGCTATAATGAGACAGGACACGCTGACTCTTCCCACAGCCCCCAGGGTCTTCTCTTGTCTTTTGGGTCTTGTTTTGCCCTCTTCTGATATTGGAGAGGGAGATGAACCTTCTGATCTCCTGTGTACCCTTCACCAGTGCAGATCTAATATAAATGCTTTACTCTCCTTCAGCCCTGCGGACTGGGCAGAGCTGACAGGGCTGAGTCCTGCCCTGAGGTGGACACTGTGACTTGGGACTCAGACTGTCCCATCCCTTCAGCCTTCCTCCTCGAGCCTCTGCTCCAAGGCCTCCTTCAGGATACCCCGCCCATACCCCACTGGCAGAATCTGGCACTGAGTTCAGTTACAGGCCTTTGGGATTCAGGCCCTGGCTCTGCCACTGAGGCTGGGTGACCTTGAACAAGGTATAGCCCCCCTGAGCCTCAGTTTCCTCATCTGTAAAGTGGGGGGTGGGGCATGACATCCACCTGGAAGACTCAGTGAGCTCACATGCATTGTGTACCCAGCCCAGGGCCTGGCCCACAGCAGCCCTCTGAACCTCAGTCTGCTCTCTCCCCTTCTGCAGAAGGAGAAGATCCGGGAGAAGTTTGTGGAAGCCCTGAAAACAGAGTTTGCCGGCAAAGGACTGAGGTTCTCCCGAGGTACGTCAACCCCTTGGAGGGCCTGAAAGGTCTGGTACATGAGCCCACCCCAGGGCCTCACTCCCAAGGCCAGGCTGCATCCCCCAGCATCTTTAGAAACCCCTCCCAGCCCTCCGAGCACAGCAAGGGCAAGCTGAGCCAAAACAGGCAGGAACTCCAGGCCCCAAGGCTTCCCCACCTAAACCCAGGCAACCTACACCTCCCACCCAGTTGCTCAGGTCAAAAACCAAAGCGTCTCCCACCACCACCTCCCGCTACAGTCCATCCCCTACAGTGGCCAGAGGGATCCTTACGGAAAAACAGACCCTGTCATACCCCTGCTTAGAGCCCTTCAGAGGCTCCTTCTCACTCCTCATGAAACCCAGGCCCCCTCCCTGCACCCCAGGGCCCGCATGCCTGTGCTGCTGCCCTTTCCCAGCTTTCTGTGTCACTGGGACACTCCACGCCCTTTCCTGCCTTGGGGATTGTATCATTCCCTGGCAACTGCCACTCTGGCTCAGGTCTCAGCTCAATGTCACCTTCTTGGACAGCTCTCCCCTGATCACACCGTCTGGGGAGCTTCCCTCCCCCACACCCTGCCCCCTTCATTGACTTACACGATCTGAAAGGTGGTCTGGTCACTTACCACCCATCTCTCCCACCTGGATCCTAACTCCCGTGAGGATCCTGAGTCTGTCCATGCCCTGTGCCTGGTGCTCAGTAGGCACTCTAGGGTTGTTGAATGAATGAATGAATGAACGAAGGGCCTTGCCCGAGGTCCCCGTGAGCTGCCCCTCTGCCAGCCTCATCTGCCAGCCTCACCCCCACCCCCACAGGAGGCATGATCAGTTTTGACGTCTTCCCTGAGGGCTGGGACAAGCGCTACTGCCTGGACAGCCTGGACCAGGACTGCTTCGACACCATCCACTTCTTTGGGAACGAGACCAGCCCCGTAAGTGTGGCTCAGGCTCAGCCCAGGTCCCCCCACCCCAAGTCACCTCCAGATCGGGGCCAGGACATGGGGTGACAGAACAGACCTCCTGGGAAACTCCCAGAGAACAGCCAGTGCTCACCAGCCCCATTACACAGATTGGAAGGCTGGGGCCCAGAGCTGGCTGGACACTTGCCCCATGTCACACAGCAAGTCAGGGCAGATCTGATGAAGGAGATGGGCCTCCTGGCGGTTCTAAGGCAGCAGGAGGAGGGGCAGCTGTGTAGGAGCCGGTGTGGGGAGGGGATCCCATGGCAGAGTGGATGTTGGGCTCCAAACCTGGGAACCTCCTCCAGGCACCACATGCGTACATAGGCCTTCACTGCCCTTCCTCTGTGTGCAGGGTGGGAACGACTTTGAGATCTACACAGACCCCCGGACTGTTGGCCACAGTGTGGTGTCCCCGCAGGACACGGTGCAGCGATGCCGTGAGATCTTTTTCCCAGAGGCAGCCCACGAGGCGTGACCAGGGCCCACACCTGCCCCTTGGGACTTCCAAAGAGCTCTGCCCGGCCCTAAGAGAGCCCCTGGCCCTGGTGTTCGGGGGCACCAGGGCCCCTCCTCTGGCCCAGGACACCTGCCTCATGTTACCTGCCTAAGTGGGCCCAGGGTCTGTGTGGACAGCCACCCCCAGCTGGTCAGCTCTTGGTGGGCCTGGCTTCTGTCTCCCAGCCCGATGGCCCTGGCTGCAGCTGCTGCTCATACTTCCGGACAGAGCAGGTTTCTGTCTACATGGGAAGCGTGTGCGAGTGTCGGTACGAGATAGAGCCCACGCTGCTTCCCTGCCCTAGATGGGGCGCAGAGCAGTGGGGAAGGTGCATACTTGTGAGAACTTGATCTCACAGATACTAAACTTCGTGGAACGCGGTGTGGAGTCTGAATGGCTATTTGGCCCCAGTCACAGAGGCTGTTACAGCCCTGCCTTTGCAGATGCGAAAACAGGCACAGATGGCACGGACTTGCCCCAGGTCACACAGGGAATCTGATGCAGTCGAGGAGGGTGGGCCATTGAAGCCCCAAACAAGGGCTGTTTGAGGTGTCCTCCCCCAGCCCCTTCCCCTGGGACCCAGACAGAACGGCAGCTGTGGGCCAGGCTGAGTCACAGTTGAGGGTTTATTGCCAGTGTGAGGAAGGATGGGGGAGTCCAGGTGGCTGGGGGTCTCAGGAGGTCGGACTGGACACTGTGGGGCGGCCCCAGGGCTGACGTTACCACAGCCTGCTTCCTGGTTGGTGCCTAAAGCGGGGGCCTACTTCTGGTGTGTGTGTGGGGAGGGTGTCTTGGGGGTTCCCAAGAGTTAACCTTCCGCCAAGGAATCCAGGGAGCCTTGTTCCTCAGGGGAAAGGCCTCAGGCCTTGCTAGAGTAGCCCCAGCTCAACATGGGGGTCAGGCTGGGCCATTCTGAGTTTTAGGGGGCTGGCCAGTGCATCTTAGCAGCTCTGGTCTTCCAGCCTCTGTGCTGGGGACAGGGGTGAGATACACATACCTCAGCTGGTGTCTCCCCTGGGGCCTTGGGGCACCTACAGGGCTGGGGATCCTCCTAGACAGTCACTGACCCCCGCATCCTTGGCATCTGTTTTACTCATACTGGGTTTCATAAGGATCACTCCCTGGCAGGTCCTCCCTTGAACCCCATTTCTTCCCCCATCAGGTGATGTGTTCTCTGGAGGGGAGTGTGGTGGGAAGGTGGGGGGATGGAGGTAGACCCCCTCCTTCCTGACCTCCCAGGCCAGGCCAACCCCCTGCCCAGGAGTGAATGCACGCAAACACATCCTGGCCCAAAAGGAAGAGGGATACCCCACACCTTAAGGGATGGACAAGACGGGCCACACCTCAGCCACTGGCCTGTTGGTGGCCAGTGGGAGCCACTATCCCATGGCTTTGGGAAGAGGGTCCAGCAAGGGGGGCTGCAGGGCTGGTGGTCTCTCAGGCTGAGAGCTATCCTTGTGGCTGGCTCGCCTGAGGGCATGTGTGTTCGTCCATCGCTGGGTCCTCAGCGGCCATGATGGCTGGGCACGGGCAGAGCATCAGTGGGGTTTGTGAGTCAGGGCAAAGGGGATGGCTCCATCCAAGCGGGGGGAGCCATGCTCCCACCCCTCTGCAGACCTTTGCCTCCCCGGGGGGGAGTCGAGGCAGCAAGGCTCAGCGAGGCCCAGGGAAGTGGACACAGCCTCAGTTTGGGGTTGCCAAAGCCGCTGCCAGGCTGAGGAGGAGGCGCTGGCCAGCAAAACCGGAGCCCCCAGAACTGCCTTCTGCCCCCAGGCCCCTCTTTCCTGCCTCAAGTGTGCTGAGAGAGAGCAGGAAGGAGGGAAGGCTGGGCCTTGGCCATGGGGGGCGCGAGGGGGTGGCCTTTCTGCCCCGGGTTTCACCCTCTTCCCCGGCAAGAGGCCGGGAGGCTCCCCCAAAGCACTCAGTGGCCTGGCTTCTGAGAGGAGGGGTCCAGGTCACAGTGGGAGACCCCAGCCTGGGGGGAGGGGGCTGTGTGTGAGTAGCACAAGCAGAGTCTGGCCCCCGGGGCCAGGCCTGGAGCAGAGGCAAGGGGAGCAAGCTTGTACGGGGCGGGGGAGCAGGGCCCACTGCTGCCCCGACTCCCAGCCCAGGCCTGACGCAGGCCCTCAGAGGCTCAGTGGACACGCACATGGGTGTTAGGAGGGCAAGAGGGTCCTGTGCGTGTGTGGCAGGGAGGGGAGGAAGGAGAGAGAGTGGAAAGCAGGGAAGGCAGGTCTGGTGGCCTTCCCCTCGGTCCAACTCACACAACAGTCACAGGGTAGATGGAGGCACACACTCACGTCCACAAGCACAGACAGACAGACGTGCACACCGAGGCCGCCCGGGGGACTGGCTCAGCCAGTGCCGTGGGGCGTGGAGCTGGCTGCTGCCCATCTACCCTGTGTGGCTCCCCCCACGCCTGGCGGCTGGCACAGGGGCCAGCAGCCTAGGAGCCCACGACCTGGCCGGACCACGTCTCGTGGGGAGTGTGTGGAGCCAGCTGGGTGAGCACCACCTCCACGGCTTGGAACTTCTGGTTCTTGGGCGGGATAGGGCACATCTTGTAGGTCACCTCGTCGCCTTCCACTGGCACGTACTCCCCCTCGATGCTGGTGAGGGGGAGGGGGTGTCAGCCCAGGAGCAGGCCCCCTCCCTGGATGCCCCCTGTGGTCTGGCCTGAGGGCAGCCTAGCCCTGGGCCTAGTTAGGCCAGGGAGCCTGAGCCAGCCTCCCTTCTCGGAGCCTCAGTTCTCTAATCTGTAAAATGGGAATCATAAACAGCCCCTCGCTATGCTACAAAGTGAGATGCAAAAGGGCTCAGGGAGGTTCCCAAGGCTTAGGGCTCAGTGACTCCACAGGTCACACCTGGCATTAGGGCTGGGGGCCAGGCCTAGACCACCTCCCACCTCCTAGCTTCCCTCCAGGCTGAAGGACCCAGCCCTCTCCGTCCCCGTGATGCGGGAACAGGATCCCAGGACTCAGGCAGTGGTTCCCAGGGCTTCTGGGGTCTGAGTGCCCCCTCTCCATCTGGCCCCAGCCCTCCTCCACCCATGCCCCTGGAAGCCCTATGAGAGGAGAAATGTGCCAGGAACACAGACTTCAGCCAGTGAGGGGAGAGGCCTAGGGAGCATTCTGGAGGCACTGCTAGGATACTGCAGCAGGGGCCCAGCCAACAACGGGGAAGGGGGAGGGACTCACTCAGACACATGCACGAAGATGTCCTCTGACCCGTTCTCCGGGGTGATGAAGCCGTGGCCCTGTGAGCGTGAGAACTGCTTACAGACACCCTTGAACACGGGGCCAGCCGAGGCACGGGCTGTCCTGAAGATAGGGTAGGGGTATTGGAACTGTGGGCTGGGGACCCCCTCCCTGGACCCCCACAGCTCTCCCGGGGCCCGTCTGCAGGGCCTGCCTCAGCGCTAGTGCTGTGGATAACCCTCCCCAGGCCAGAAACCACCCATAGAGACTAGTTCAGTCCTCTCATCATCCCATTGGACAATAAGGAGACTGAGGCCCAGAGAGGGAAACTGGCTCTCCGAGGGTGCACAGCAAGTGGGTCTCCTGACTCCCAGCCAGTGCCCCTCTCACTGTACAAGACCCTCCCCTCCTGAGGTTACATGGATTCCTGCTGTAAGATTTCGAAGTGAAGAATGTACAACCTAGGCTTGAATAACTCCCAGAACAAGGAGCTCACTCTCTCCTGAGGCAGCAGTATCCATCCTGTTCACTTATTTGTCATTCATCCCTTCATTCATCATTTATTAGGCATCTGCTCTGTGCCTGGTCTTGGGTTGGACGTGGGACAATCGGCGCTTGCCATCAAAAGCCCCTCCTTTGACCAAACCAAGTCAGCCTCCCTGTGGCTCCCACAAAACCCTTCCCCAATTTGACTCCACCCCGTGACCCACCCCAAAGACCCAGGGCTGGTCTCTGTCCAGCCTGCCCGCCTCTTTCCAAAGGTCCACCCCATGCCTCTGCATTTGCCCAGGCTGTTTCATCCACCGGGAGCACCCAGCTTCCTTCTTCACCTGATAAATCTTCCAAACCCAGCTAGGACATCTTCCCTGATGCCCAACCCGGCCAGGTGTAGTGAATGGTGGACAAATTCCCTCTGGATTGTAAGCACCTTGCAGGCTGAGACTTTGCCTTATTCATCACTGGATCCCCTGGTCGGGAGCTCAGTACAGCTTTGTGGAATGAATGAACGCTAGCAGTTACTGGAAGGTCCTTACACAGCTCCCCTGTCCTCGGGTGAGGACAACAGGGGATGGAGGAGGCTGGGAGCTGGGCAGCCCCGACCGGAGCCCTGTCCTGGGGAAGGACCACCAGAGCCTGGGTGAGGGACAGGTACTCACGCTGAATACGTCCTGGTCCGTTTGGTGGGCAGGGGACTGGGCAGGTCCCGAGATGAGACACAGCCTCGCTCCCAGACCCTGCTGCCCTCCCGGTGGAATGGGAAGGTGGGCCAGACAGGGGACTTGGGGGAGTGGAGCGGGGGCACGACCGGGGGTGGCGTGGGCTCCGAAGTCATGGTGGAGCCAGTGGGAGAGCCTGGTGGGCTCCCAGGCGCAGGGGCCGGTGAAGGGCTTGGGCGTCCTTGTGGGCAGGGCCCGGCCTGGCCCTGCTCGGCGGACTCACCAGCCACAGGCTCCGTCTGGAAGGGGGAGAGAGAGGTACAGGTGAGTGTGGTCCAGGGTGGGCAGCTTCTGGACACAAGTCTGGAGGGCTGGGCCTGCCTGCTACTCCTGACAGAGTGAGTTCAGGCCACTCACAGCCCCTGCCTGACTCAGTGTCCTCCCCAGAAAGACAAAATGGTCATACAACTTTGCTGTGGGCTGAATTGTGTTCCCCTAAAATTCACATGTTGAAATCCTAACCCCTCCAATGTGATACTATTTGGAGATGGGGCATTTGGGAAGTAACTAGGTTTAGATGAGGTCAGGAGGGTGGGGCCCCCATGATGGGATTAGTGTCCTTAGAAGGACAGACACCCCCCCCCCCCACCCAGAGCTTGCCTCCTTTCTCCCTGCCTTATGAGGACACAGCTAGAAGGGGGCGGTCTACAAGTTAGGACAAGAGCTCTCCCCAGACAGAGCCAGAGCATGCTAGCACACTGATCTCGGATTTCTAGTCTCCAGAGCTGTAAGAAGTAACTGTCTTGTTTAAGCCCCCAGTCTGGGGTATTTTGTTAATGGTGATCCAAGCTGACTGAGACTAACCAAAAGTCCTTCCAGCTTGAAGTTCAATTCTTTAACTTGGGGCCCTAAGAGGTGGGATGGGTAAAGTGGCCAATGATCCGGGACACAGTGTGGCACAACTACTAGCAGTTTCAAATCCACAGACCTGGGTCTGAATCTCAGCTTTGTCACCTGTAACTTGGTGACCTCAAGCTAGCCACCCAACAGTTCCAACATGGCAGGTGGGAATGTGGGTGAATGTGGACCCAAAAGGTCTGGGTTTGAATCCTGGCTCCTCTACCTACCAGCTGTGCAGCCTTGGTCAACACTCATAACCTTTGACTTGGTTTCCTGCTCTGTAAAATGGGGATAATGTTGGTTCTTATTTCACAGAGAGGTTGCTGTGAGGATTAAATGACTTTCTACATGCTTAGAACAGGACCGGGGCATGGTGAGCTCTTAGGAATGTTGGAGATTCTACCTTAGCCCCAGGTTCCCCCTCTCTAAGATGAGGTTGAGAATGCTTACCACGCAAGGCTGCTGAGGTTTTTGGGTTTTGGTCACACCACACAGCTTGTGGGATCTTAGTTCCCAGACCAGGGATTGAACCCATGTCCACGGCAGTGAAAACCCGTGTCCTAATTACTGGACTACCAGGGAATTCCCCTGGTTGCTGAGGATTCAATGATTTAGTGTGTGTGATGGCATCTGGCATCTTGTAGGTACCCAATAAATTGCTACTATCAGTGCTAATCAATAGAAATTCCCGTCAACAGCTCAGTGCCTGGATGACCTTAAAAAAATTCATCCTATATTTTTCTCTGCAGAGGAAGAGAATGTAGTTCCCCCACCCATGCACTCACCCCCCCTCCCCCTCCCCAGGGGCTGGAAAGTCTTGGGCTCAAAGAGATGCTAGCTGTTGACTGAGCCTGGGGCGGGCAGCCTGCCACAGTGGGGCCAGGCAGGACACCTGGACCAGGAGACCTCCAGCTCCGCTGCGTGTTAGCCGTGGACTTGGGTAGCACTTCCACTGGCCTCAGCTTCCTCATCTGTATAATGGAGCTGATAAGCCCCGCCTCACTCCCTCACAGGCTATGGTGAGGCTTGGCTAAGGTGGGGGATACAAAGAAGTGCCCATTGTCCATGGTCATATAAGAGTGAGAGTGACGAGTTCCCCACCTCCTCACCCCCATTCCTTCACTCCCCCCCACTTCACCCAAAGGCCTTGGGGCCAGAGGTGAATCCCTGAACTAAGTCTCTTTCTGGCCTCCATCTCCACCCTGCCCTGCCGCCCAGGGAAGAGTTTAGGACTCCTTAGGACTCCAGAGCCCTGCATGGACTAGAAGAGCCAAGGAGTCACCCCATTCAACCCCCATCATTGGAGCAGGTCTCCTGGCCACTGTTCAAGATCACATAGCAAGTGGGACTTTTCTGGGTCAAGGTGATGAGCTGACTGTGCCATCCCTGGGGGTGGAGATGCAGCCTCCCTCCTCCCCAGCAAGTGCCCAACACATCCCTTCCAGCCAAAAGAACTGCCAGGGGTGGGGTGAGAATTGCCCCTCACAGCCCCTCATGCTGACGTGCAGTTTTTCTCTCTGAGCCCACTTGAGGAGGCAGGGATGGGCCAGGTTTAGCATTTTTATCTCTATTTTATTTATTTATTTATTGGCTGCGCCGCCCTGCGGCTTGTGGGATCTTAGTTCCCCAACCAGGGATCGAACCCGGGCCCTCGGCACTGGAAGCGTGGAGTCCTAACCACTGGACTGCCAGGGAATTCCCATGTCCCCATTTTAGAGAGAAGAAAACTGAAGCAGTCACAGAAAAACTTGCACATGAATGTCCATGGCAGCATTACTCATAATAGCCCCAAAGTGGAAACCACCCAAGGGTCCAACAACAGATAAATGGATAAACAAAATGTGGTTAACCATAAAGTAGAGTATTATTCAGCCATAAGAAGAAATGAAGTACTGATACATGTTACATTACAGCTGAACCTTGAAACCGTGAACCTTGAGATCATGATGCTGTGTGGGAGAAGCCAGTCACAAAAGACCATGGATTACATGATTCCATGCACGTGAAACGTCCAGAATAAGCAGACCCATAGAGACAGGAAGTAGATGAGTGGTTCCAGGCTTTGGGGAGGGGGAAGGAGAATGAGTAGTGACTGCTAATGGGTACAGGATTTCTTTTGGGGGTGATGAAAATGTCCTAAAATTGACTACAGTGATGTTGTACAACTCTGTAAATATACTAAAAGCCGTTGATTTGTCCGTCTTAAGCGGATGAATTATATGGTGTGGGAATGGTATCTAATAAAGCTGTTACCAGAAAGGAAGACAGGCAACAAACCTACCCAGGATGACACAGCCAGGAAAGCAGGAGATGACGGGCCCTGCATCACAGCCCTGGGTGCCTGCTTCCCTAACTGGGTGAGGGTGGCCGGGGGCAGGGAGAGGAGCTCGGCCTCCCTTTCTGCAGGAAGCAGGGCGGCGCGGCCTGCCCACTGCACAGTTTTCCCAGGCCTGGTATTGTGCTTGGCGGTGACAGCCTGTGCTGGGAGGTCATGGCGGGTGGAGGGGAGGGAAGGAGGTGGGGGAGGGGCAGAGGCAGCCCACAGTGGTTACCAGGGAGATGCAGCTGAGCTGGGCCCTGCTCTGGCCAGCCGGGCCTCCAGACCCAAGACTGAGTGAGCGTGGCTCCCAGGTCTCATGCAAAGCGGGCAGTGGGGAAGGGGAAAGAGGTACTGATTTTCCAGGGTTAGGGTTGAGGGCAGCCCCCCTCCTTCCCTTCCCCCAAATGGGCCAGGCAGCAGAGGGGGAGGAGAAGGGGATGGAGTAAGAGCAGCAATAGACATTCATCCCCTCTAGCTCCCAGTCCACAGCCCCACCTACCCAGAGGGCCTCCCAGGGAGAAGGTGGGGAGTTGACCTTCGGGCAGGAGCTGGGGCTGGAGGGGCAGACGAAGTAGCCCCCACAAGTGCCAAGAGCGCTGCTCTGCGATCTCCCCTCTCTCCTTCCTCTTCTGGAAAATGGGGATTACAAGAATCCCTCCTCCGAGAGCTTCAGTGAGGATGACATGGGATGGAATGGGGGAAGCACTGGGTAGGTGCTGGGTGAGAGGGTGCTCCTTCCGGACAAGGTGGCTAAGTTGGGCGTGGAAGGGAGAGGGAGTGGGCAGAAGGAGAGACCCGCCAGCCAAAGCCGCCCCTTACGCTCATCTTCCCTGTTTCCCCAAGGACTCACCCACACACTAGGTCCCTGCGCTGCCCCTCATAGCTTCTCCTTTCATTTAGTTCCTGCAATAGTCCTTTAAGGCTGGTGCTATTATGACCCCATTTTGCAGATGAGGAAACTGAGGCTCAGAGAGGCTGTCACTCACTCAAGGCCACACAGCAATTAATGTCTGAGCCAGGACTTGAACCAGGGGAATCCGACTCTGGAGCCTTAGAGTGGGAAGTCAGGAGTCCTGGGTTCAGCCCCTGCATTGCTACTGACTTGCTGTGTGATCTTGGACAGAGTCTTTCCCTCTCTGGTTCCTGCCAGAGCCCTGGACTTGAAGAAACTGCACAGTGCAGGGCAGCCTGGGAGACCGGGGAGAACGGAACAAGGGGGTGCTGAGCAAGCCTCCAGTTCAGACCCTTTCTCCAGAATATTGCCACAGAAGGGGGCAAGTGAAGACAGGGCTTTTATTGTCTGAATGCTATACACAGTCTTTACAAAAAGTCTTTACAGGACTTCCCTGGTGGCGCAGTGATTAAGAATCAGCCTGCCGACGCAGGGGACACAGGTTTGAGCCCTGGTCTGGGAAGATCCCACATGCCGCAGAGCAACTAAGCCTGTGGACTACAACTACTGAGCCTGTGCTCTAGAGCCTCCAAGCCACAACTACTGAGACTGCGTGCTGCAACTACTGAAGCCCATGCGCCTAGAGCCTGTGCTCTGCAACAAGAGAAGCCACCGCAATGAGAAGCCCGCGCACAGCAACGAAGACTCAACAGATCCAAAACTAAATAAATAAAATATTTTTTCTTTAAAAAGTCTTTACAGAAATTATTTTCCATTTTTAAATTTCCCAGTTGCCCTCAAAGGTTGCAATCACAATTGTTTCCATTTTACAAATGAGGAAGCTGAAGCTCAGAGAGGATAAGTGACTTGCCCAAAGTCACACAGCAGGTAAGTGACAGAGGCCAGATTTGTCTGAAAGCAAATGGTGCTTTTCCTGTGAGGATAAATTCTGTTCCTGGTTCAGCCAAGACAAGGCTGAAGTTTTCCCAAAAGAACTTTCCCTGAGAAAGGGGAAATAAACTCCGAGAGCAGAGAAATAGATGTGTCTGTAGAACATGTGCCTCAACTCAAACAGAGCTAAACCCTAGGTCCTGAGGAATTCGGTGTGCCCAACTGGGGGCATCTCTGGCCTGGAATAATGCCCTTCAGAACTAGCAGTTGGAGGGCAAGAGGACAGCTCAGGACCCAGAGGGCCCAGGACTGAATCCTGGCTCTACAGTGTCCTAGCTGAGTGACCCTCCCTCTTTGAGCCTCAGTTTCCCCATCTGTCCAATAGGGCAAATCGTAGCACCCTGTCCAGGTTATGAGAGGAGCTGGGAGCTGTGTCAATGGTCCACCTGTGAGTGTTTTGGTTCTGACCCTGCCAGCCAAGATCCTCTTCATTTCCCTGCAAGAAGATCAAACCCCAGCAATTCCACAGACAAAAGGGGCAGGAGAGCTGAAAACAAAACATCAGGGCTGTTCGGAGATAACCCTAGGCAAGGTCGTGATACAGCTTCACAGGGCTGTGAATGGTGACTCAGCCCTGATAGCAGGTGGCCATCAACCTGGTGTTGGGGCTCCTCCAATTATCAGCTCCCCAAAAAAGAACTGGGCAGGAGATGGCCCTCAGAGTCCTCTGTTGACCAAGCGAATCCCTCTCCTTCTGGGCAGATCAGGGAAAGCAAGGTGGCTCAACCACCCAGGGCTGTGTGACCTGGGGCAAGCACCTGCCCTTCTCTGGGCCTCAATTTTCTCCTCAGCTATATGAATCATCATTGGTCCAGATGACTCATGAGGGTCACTCCAATTCTCCTCTGAGGTTGTCAGAAACACACACGTCACTGAATATGATTGCCAGGTTCTGGGACAACAAACAGGAGAGGAGATAGCCCTGCCCTTAGAGGGCCCCATTCCACTGGGGGTAGCAGATAGACAAGTAGAACACAGGGTGGTTAGTCCTGATACGACTAGATCACAGCCACCGGGACTTCCCTGGTGGCACAGTGGTTAAGAATCCGCCTGCCAATGCAGGGGACATGGATTTGATCCCTGGTCTGGGAAGATCCCACATGCCGTGGAGCAACTGAGCCCGTGCTCCACAACTACTGAGCCTATGCTCCGGAGCCCACGAGCCACAGCTACTGAGCCCGCGTGCCGCAACTACTGAAGCCCATGCTCCTAGAGCCCGTGCTCAGCAACAAGAGAAGCCACCGCAATGAGAAGCCCGTGCACTGCAACGAAGAGTAGACCCTGCTCGCCGCAACTAGAGAAAGCCCGCGTGCAGCAACGAAGAGCCAACGCAGCCAAAAATAAATAAATAATTTATAAATTTATTTTATAAAAAAAGAAAACAAAACAAAATTCAAGTAGTGAGTTTAAAAAAGAAAAAGATCACAGCCACCATCGATTGATTATTAACCGTGTGCCAAGTGGTATGCCAAACCCTTTGCCCTGTTTCCTCATTTACTCCTCACAACACACCTACATGATAATTACTGTTATTAACCCTGTTCTTCAGAGGAGTAAACTGAGGCCCAGAGAGGTGAAGAGTCTTGCTGGGGTCACACAGCCTTCCGCACCCTGGAGACGTTTCGGGGGGCGGTGCAGAAAGGCCTCCGGTGGGAGGCGCAGCAGGTCCCTGAAAGCGCCTGCCTCCCCTGGAGAGGGAAGAGAACAGGGCCTGGGGTTCTATTTCTGGCTTTGTGCTGACTCAGACTGTGACCTTGGGTGAGTCACTTGTCAACTACAGCAAGCTTAAAAGCAACTCCCTCAATAAAAACATCCCAGCCCGAGCCCCCATCGTGGAGGAACAGAGAGGGGGAGGAATGGGTATGGTGGCTTGGAAAGGGGAAGGGCAGGGAACACAGGGTGATGGTGGAAGGGCTTTCTGAACTTTGAGGTCTTGCCTGTGATGGGCCAGAGGAGGGTGAGGAAACAGCCTCAGAACCACCAGAGAGAAGCTGGCACTTCCCCGGCCCCTCCCCCTCTCCCAGCCTCCCAGACACTCCTTAAAATACATCAGTGCCAAAGCTGCTCTAGCAGCTGGAGGTGACCTAATTAAACCTGGTTCTTTCCCTCTCCCACATGGTGTTTGTGTGTTTGTGTGTGTGTGTGTGTGTGTGTGTGTGTGTGTGTGTGTATTGCGGGGAGGTGGGGGTGCGCTGCCCTGGCCAATACTTGAGCTTAATTGAGACCCTTTAACTCTCCTCCTTGTCATGTCCCCAAGCTGCCCTGGGGGGCTGCTATGATTAAGCCCTTTGGGCTTCCTTGGTATTAGTGGGGGTAGGGATGCCAGGATGGGCACCACGAGATCCATGCTCACATCCCAGCTCTGCTGGGCTGTGTGACCCTGGGCAAGTTGCTTTCCCATCCTGAGTCCCCCTAGAAAGAGGTACGGACTGGTCAAAGTCACATTTAGACTGGCCAAGCTTGCATTCAAATCAATATAACCCCAAAGCCCATGAGCTTTCCAGCGTGCCATGCCACTCCTCCTGGTAACCATCATGTCACTGGCTTTGGGGCAGGGGAAGAGCTCCCCGCTCCCATTGCTTTTTGCCTCCCATCTTAATGCTCTGCATGGACAAAGGTCTGAATTGCCCCAAGACCTCTTCCCACCAGGCTCTGGGTCCTGGTTTTGCTGGTTGTTACCAATGGATGTGACCAGCTCAGCTAAGCCCTGAGCTCCCTCTGCTGGTGCCACTCTCACGGACTTGCCTCTAGACCAGCTTGCAGGTGTCCCCTCCCCACCAGCCAGCTGTGTGGGACCCCCCAGTCCCCCCTAGGGAGGCCCCCTCCAAGGCCAGTGGATTCTGTGAACATTGCCCATCCATCTCTCTCCAGGCCTGGGAGAAACCTCTGTGGCCAAGATTGTCCCCTGACCTCTCCCAGGCCCCTGTGAGCTGGTTCCTGCTTACACCTGTCTTTGTTTTTTTGTTTTTGTTTTTGGAGGAGGGTCAGACAGATCCAGAGGGGTGGGGCAGATATGGGGAAATAGATGTTTTTGGAAAGGACTTAAAAGAAATGGTGGGGGGAGGTGGGGTAGGAGGCTGGGAGGAGGAAATATCCAGAATTTGGAGGACCCAGAGGCCTCTGGGATGGAGTCAGTTTTGGGGAACTGGCTCCCCATACCCCAGGGGGCTGGAGACAGCCCCTTCCGAGGGAGACGTCTCCACAGGAGCATACCCAGGCGGGCATGATGCCAGGCTCTCAGAGAGGTTGCCCACCCTCCACCCGGGCGCACTTCCTCTTCCCCTCCCCCAGCCCCAGCGGATGCAGCAGTTCACACTCTGTATTTATTATTGTTCTCGCTCCGCGTCTCCCTCCCCTCTGCCTGGGAAGAATCTGCAGGCTGGCAGATTGGCAGGAACCTGCTGTCTCCCTTCTGGGTGCCAGCATCACCCCTTATCTCTGCCTGGACTCCTTGTGCCAGGGTCAAGCCACTGAGGAACTCGGCACCAAGCAAGGCTGCCCGAGTCCCTGAATCCCACGGCAGGGGACCCAGCAGCCCCTGGCTTATCACCCCTGCCCTCCAGGGGCTGCGTCCTGGCAAGGGTGGAGGTTACAGCCAGACCAGTGGGCAAGGGAGAGGAGTGGCCTTAGGAGAGGCAAGAGCTTCTGGTGGGGTTGGTTCTGAGGCAAAGGGGAATATAATAACATGGAGCCACCTCTCCAAGCCAATTAACACCATTATCCCCCATCACATCAGGGAAGAAATAGTCAGGATGAGACAGCTGCTCCAGGTCCAACTGTCTGCCTGCCCCAGACAGTCCCTCCCGACCCCCAACCCAGATTCCAAGGGGAAAGACCTATTTTGCTCCCTGCTGCACTCTCTTTTCAGTGTCTGGTAGGAGACACAGTGATTTCTCCAGTCATTTCTCTCCCCCTGGTTCCCAGACAGGAGGCTGCGGCTTGGCAGGTGTCTGATGCTCTCTGCTTCTTGAGCCAGACACAAGTCCCAGACACACAGACACACACACACAGACACACACACACACACACACACACACACACCCTCTCACAGGGAGCCACACAGCCTCAGCTTCCCCTGGGGGCCAGGGAGAGGGAGCGCAGGCGGCGGGATGGCCCGGTGGGCTCATGTGCTCAGCCGCCTGCCCCTCTTCTGTAAACTGAACGGGGCTGAACCAGCCCCAGGGGAGGTGCCCACCTTCCCAGTGCCCCCAGATCACGCCTCCCTCCTTCGCCCCTGCCAGAGCCAGTTTCCAGTGTGCCCTCTGTGTGCCCGCACGGTCTGGCCCCTTACCTCTCCCTGGCAGCTGAGGTCCTGGCACTGCCTCCTGCAGCTGGCTTCAGACTCGGCCTCTCGCGCACGCTTGGAGCTGACGAGCAGGGGATGGTCTGAAAGATGAGCTGTGTGTATGACTCTGTGTGTGTGTGTGTGTGTGTGTGTGTGTGTGTGTGTGTGTGTGAGCATGCGGCACCTCAGGCCCCTCACTCACTCACACACGCCTTCCTCCTGACGTCAGGAAGAGCTGGAGGGCGGGGCTGGGATGGAAATTTGTACTCCCTGCTTAAAGGGACACAGGGCCCGTCTCCTCTGGCCCCGGCACCACCTCTTGAGTCAGACGCAGGCAGTGCGAGAGAGAGTTAGCTGCGTCTCTCAGGGCCCTAAAGCTTCTTTTTCTGGAAAGTGGCTTTCATTGCCAGGCCAGGGTATAATTTGCCCTGCCAGGTGGGAGCCGTGGCTGAGGAATGCAGAGGAGGAAGAGCTGGGGACAGCCTGCATTCCTGGCAGTGCGGGAGCAAGTGGGGCGGTGAGTGTGTGTGTGTGTGTGTGTGTGTGTGTGGTGGGCCGCGGGGTGGGGGGTGAGTCTGGGAGAATGGAGGCCACAGCAGGGTCCCAGGGACTCTCAGACCTCCCTCTCCCCTCTGTACCCTCTTGTGTCTCCTGCCCTCCACTGGTCTGTCCCTCACTTGGCTCTGAGATCCTCGTGAGTGAACCCACGTGGGTAGGTCGCAGGAACCCATCTCTTCCTCTGTCTGACCCACAGCAGGCCCTTGAGCTATTTCTAGTGAATTGAACTGAAGAGGAGTGAACGTTTGCTTCAGACACACACACACACACACACACACACACACACACACACACACACACACACACACACACACACACGCACCACAGCCTGGGAAGCTCTCCAGAGGCCCTGGATGTGAGTCTCAGCCTCAGTGCTTCCAAGCTGGATGACCTTGGGCAAGTCTCTTACGACTCTGGTCCTCCACACGCTCTGTAAAGTAAGGAAGGAGGCCCTTTCTGAGGTGGCTGTCGGAGGCTCCAGTGCAGCCCGTGTAAAAGCCCCGGCCTGGCTGCAGGAGGCCCCTACACACTGGTTCCTCTTCCCTCTTCCCGTCCCTTCTCCTCAGACTCGGCTTGGAAAGAACAAAGTCTGTCCCTCACATATCTTTAGTACTGCTGACGCAGCATGGCATTTTCAAAAGAAGGCTTATTAAAAAAAAAAAGGAGTGGGGGGTTTTAAAGGAGACAATTAAGAAAGATATAAATACCTAATAAAAATAGCTAGTAAGAGGCATTGAGGGCACCCCACCTGTCAGGCAACCTGCTTTGCCCTCATTTAAAGCTCAGGACAATCCAGCAATGTATTATGATCATCTGGATTTTGCTGGTGAGGAAAGAGTGGCTCGGGTAGGATGAGTGACTTGCCTGCATTCCTTATCTGGTTAGAGGGGTATTTGAACCAATGTGACCGCTTATCCATGCCCTTCCAGAACGTCCCAGAACAATCAGGTTTCTGATTCTGCAAGAGAGATGGTGATACACGTCAGCTGTTGTTACCTGAGGCCCGGAGTTCTGATTCTATTCCACCCAGTCTGAGGACCCTGCGCAGAGGACCCCATCCCTCCTTTAATTCCTCTTCTTCCTCTCTGCCTCCATCTCTTCTAAAGATAATAATAGTTTCCAAAGTGCCCGCCCAGGCATCATCCCACCTGTTTCTTATAACAACTCTGTGAGGTTTACCTGGGTGAGGAAACAGGTTGCACAGATGGGCTTGGGCCCCAGGCTCTAGACCCATGATTTCCACACTCACCCACTTGTTTTTCTGGAGAAGGGCTGGGGCCAGGGTGGACACCTGTGATTTTCCCTGCCCACCACCCACTGTCCCTTCTGGGGGGAAATGCCTCCCTGCTTTCACCTGGGGACTCCTCTCTCCCCTGTCTTGGTCCACAGGACCCCTGGTCCAGGCCGGGCCAATCAGAACCAGAGTCAGGCCTTGGGCTGGAATGCCTGGCAGGCTCTTCTCCCGTGGCTCCTGAGTTGGTAGAGTTTCGGCCTTGGGCTGTTGGTGGCTGGGCGTTAGGAGCCAGCAGAGGGGAGTGGCCAGGGAGGACCTCTCTGAGGTGACGACTGAGCCCCAAGTGACAAGAAGTATCTGGCCTTGCCACGATCTAGAGAGAATTGTGGGAAGAGGGGATGGTGTGTTAGAAGGCCCTCAGGTGGGAGTGAGCTTTGGCGTGATAGGGGACTGGGAAGGAGGCTGATGTGGCTGGAAGGGGTGAGGGAAGTGAGAGGTAGGGTATGAGCCTGGAGGGTGGGAGGCAGGGCCTCAAAGGCCAGTTCTGAGGAGACTGCGGCTTGGTCCGCTGGGGACAAGGCCAAGGCAAGGGCCAAGGGCCTGACCTGTCCCTTCACATCCAGCCTCCAGTCTCTGAGGCCCTCCCCTCCCCGCCCCGCCAGCTGGCAAACACGTGCTGTGACTGCCAGGCCGCCAGAGAACCGTGAATGAAGGAGGCTGGGCCGAGGTTTGAAGTAGTGTTATGATTATTCTCGACAAAGACGAGAGGGCACAGCTGTTCATTCAGGAAAAGAGCAGCCCGTGGCACCACCCACCTACCCACCAGCAGCTGAGCTACAAAGAAATCATCTACTGAAAACCAGGGGCTCCGCCATGGAGGCTATTTCTGTGGAAACCAAGCATTCAAAAGCTCATCTCCTCGAAAGCCTCCGTCGCCTTGGAGAGACCGTAGAGGTGAGTCAAGGCAGAGCAGCCTCTTAGTCTTATTGATTCCAATCGAATTATAATCCCCGTTTTGTTGTTGACTGTCAGCCCACAAGTGGGGGCCAGTTCTGGGCTGATGTGGCCTTGAATCCACATAACCCTTTAAGGTACATACACTCCTAAGGTGTTGGTGCCGCTTGACAGATGCTGAAACTTAGGCACAGAGAGGATAAGAAACCTACCCAGCACCACACAGCTAGTGATAGAGCTGGAATTAAAACACAGGAATTCTGATTCCATTACATTCTTGTTCTTTCTGCTACACCACACCACACTGCCTTTGCAATGTCTTCAGTTCCCTGGATGCCCTTCTCCTCCACTGTGAGACTCATCTCCAGCCTCTACTAACGATTTTACCCAGTAAAGCAGAGTGGTCCTTCCCTCCTCTCTGGCTATGCCCCAGTCATCTTCTCTAATTCAACTACTGCCCTTCTGCCAGAGAAGATCTTTTCCTGCAGTTCTGACCACATCATTTGTTCATTCACTCATACATTAGATAAATATTTACTGACTACTTACTATGTGTCAGATGGTCCAGGCTGGAAGACTGCAATGAACGAGACAGGTATATGCCTTGAGTTTACAAAGCTCCTGTTTCATCTAGGAAGAGACTTAGCACAAAGTGCACAAGCAAATAAATGTATAGTCACAAACTATGAAGACAACAAACAAGCAGGGTGAGATGAAGGAGACTAATAGGGCCAAGTCTACCTGCTGAGACAGAGGGCTGAGAAGGGGCCCGGTAAGCTGAGCCCAAGGCGTGAGAAGGAGCCAGCCTTGTCAAAAAGCAGGGAATAGGGTTTCCCTGGTGGCGCAGTGGTTGAGAGTCCGCCTGCCGATGCAGGGGACACGGGTTCGTGCCCCGGTCCGGGAGGATCCCACATGCTGCGGAGCGGCTGGGCCCGTGAGCCGTGGTCGCTGAGCCTGTGCTCCGCAACGGGAGAGGCCGCAACAGTGAGAGGCCCGCGTACCGCAAAAAAAAAAAAAAAAAAGCAGGGAAAAGTGTTTCCCAAAGAGAGAACAGCAAGGGAGAACTCCCAGAGGCAGGAAAGGACTCCACATGTTCAAGGAACCTCAGGTCAGCAGTGTGGCTGGAGCAGAGGCCACATTGTGTAAAGTTTGGGGGACCTGGCAAGAGGCCTGCTCCTCATCTGAGATGAGACAGTGTCGCTGGCAGCCTCGCAGCCTCATCCAGGGTAATGGTCAGGGCAGGCAGGAGGATGGGGGTATGAAAGGCTCTCCTGGCCTTGCCCCTAACCTGGAGCCTACCCTTAGGTTGGTTGGTGAGGGTCTCCTTCTGCTGTAGCTGCTTGGATCCTCTCAAGTCACTAGGAGAAGCTCTCTGTGATGGGGTGAGGGGGTCCCTGGCCCACAGCCGGCCTCCCTTGCACCCTTCCCTGAGGACCTGGGGCTGGAACAGCCAGGCTGACCAGCTGACCTAGGTCTGGGATGGGCTGTGAGCCAGGCCTCTATCAGCTATCTGTCCACAGATGTGCGCTCCTGGACCTTGGGCCTCCAGCCTTCTCAACCCTTAGTGCTCACCTCCGCTCTCACCTTCTGAGCCAGGCTGTCCCTGACCGCCTTGGCCAGAGGAGCAGTTCTCACTCACTTGCTATCACATTATGCATGTGACCTTTCTCAGCAGCAGTGCCTGAGGTGATCTGTATCTGTTTCCCCATTTACTGTTGGTCCCCCTCGCTGTAGCACTAGCCCTCATGCACAGCAGCCCTAACAAATATCTATTGACTTTCTGTACTTTGCTTTTGGCTCAAACCAGAACAGAGAGCAATGTCCTGGGATGCTTTGTTTAGGTCCCTTCTAGAATCACCATTCCCGGTGGTCCTCAGCTATGCCTCTGCCTCCATGGAAGGCATTTTTTAAAACATATTTATTATTTTTTTAAAATAAATTTATTTATTTACTTTTGGCTGAG
The DNA here is from genome assembly GCF_059928025.1 of Delphinapterus leucas. NCBI lineage: Eukaryota > Metazoa > Chordata > Mammalia > Artiodactyla > Monodontidae > Delphinapterus > Delphinapterus leucas. The sequence goes on along the minus strand of NC_143139.1, from coordinate 95,293,955 downwards.
TTGGGTCTTTGTTGCTGCGTGCGGGCTTTCTCTAGTTGCGGCGAGCAGGGGCTACTCTTCGTTGCGGTGTGCAGGCTTCTCGTTGCAGTGCCTTCTCTTGTTGCGGAGCACGGGCTCTAGGTGCGCGGGCTCAGTAGTTGTGGCACGCAGGCTCAGTAGTTGTGGCACACAGGCTCTAGAGCACAGGCTAAGTGTTTGTAGTGCACGGGCTTAGTTGCTCCGCGACATGTGGGATCTTCCCCGAACAGGGCTCAAACCTGTGTCCCCTGTATTGGCAGGCGTATTCTCAACCACTGTGCCACCAGCGAAGCCCAAGGACAAAGTCCATTTTGAAGATGGAAAGTCAGATAGGATAGCAGCAGGTTTGTGGGGTAGAGACGACCAGGAGCGCCATTTTGGCCCAGGTTAAGCTTGAGTTGCCAAATGGGCACGTAAGCAGGTAGGTTTGTAGACTGTGCAGGGGAGCCCGCCAGTTTAGAGGTGGGTAGAGGAACCTGGGAGGTGGGAAGAGGATCCGGGTGTGTGAAGGGGGAGGGAGTGATCAGCTGGGATAAATGCTGCCCTTGAGGACTGAGAATTACCACTGGATTTGCCAAAGTGGAGGCCATTGTTGACCTTGAAAAAGCAGCTTGGGTTGAGAGGTAGAGCCAAAAACCTGACGGGAGCAGGTTGAAGAGAGGACAAGAAGAGAAGATTTGGAAACAGCAAATGCAGATGACTCCTTCAAGGGGTTTTGCTGGTTAAAGGGAGCAGAAAATGGGGCAGTAGCTGGAGGGAAAGGGGGCCAAGAGGGGTTTTTTTTAAGATGTGAAAAAAATCTTAATTGCTTTTTTAAATTTGAATTTTATTCAGTTTTTAATTTGAATAGGTAATATGTTCCTATGATCCCAAACATCAAAGATTCTGAAGGGCATTTGAAAAAACAATTCTCCTTCCTACCCCTGTCACTCTCCCACACCCCTCAGGCATTCAGTTCCTTGCCCTGGAGACAGCCAGCGTAATTAGTCCCAGAGCACACACTCATGCACGTGCGCGCACACACACACAGCATTATTTTTCTTTTTATATGAATAGTAACATCCCATATAGACTGCTCTGTGCCTTGCATTTTTTAACAATATATTCTGAATATCATTCTATCTCAAGACACAGAGAGCATTTGCATCCTTTCTTATGGCTTTGCATTATTTCCCTCTATGGTACACTGTGTATATTTTTTCATCCAGTCTTCCACTGATGGACAATCATTTGAGATGGGTTCTATCATTATCTCCATTTTACAGAGAGGCAAGGAGGCGCTGAGAGGTTCACCGGCTCCACCACGGTTGCTAGCTAGTGCGCTGCAGCGTGGGAACTCCATGCCCTTAACCACCACTGCTCTCTCCTCATCCTCCTGGATTAGTTTCCAACCCTATTTCTCCTTCACTCCTACACTCTTAGCAATTATTTTGCTATCCCTTTGTTCATTCAATATGCACATATTGAACATATTTGCACAAGCGCTGACCTTGTGCCAGGCACAGGGCTAGGCCCTGAGGATGCAGAGGGACAGGACAGAGAAGTCCTCTGCTGTCGAGGAGCTTGCAGACTAAGTCTTTGTGTGTTTTTGTAAGCTACCTCAAAGCTTCTGTGGAAGGACGCAGAGAATTAATAAAGAAGCCTGGTCCTTGTTTTAACTAATGAGGAAAGCAATCGTGCCAGCAAATCACTGTTGCAATCCTATGAGCTGAATACTATAAAAAAGCCTGGGAACTCTGCAATTCTGGCCTCATCCCCTGAGCCTGGCCCTCCTCCAGTTTCCCATCTCAGTGAAAGGCCTTAGGCGTTGGCTCCTCCCACTTCCGTCCACAGGTCCTCCACCCTATCTCTGAGAGCACCCCCTGAAGACCTCTGGACTCGGCCCAACTTTGCTCTCCATGGCTACCAGCTTGCTTGGGTCCTGTCTTTCAGGGGCCACCCAGTAATTTCCTCCCTGGTGTTCTTGTCTCCACACCAGCCCCTTCCCATCCACTGTCCCTCCAGCTGATGTGTCACTATGTCATTTCCCCGTTCTGACCTAGAAGGTGCTGCCCTTGGGCTAATGTGGTGGCAGCATAGCCCAGTGGTTAGGATGATCATGGGCTCTGGAGCCTGAATCCCAGCTCTGCCACTTATTAGCTATGTGACCTAGAACGACCCACTTAACCCCTCTTTGCTTTAGGTGAGGCAAAATGAGAAGAGATAAATGATAATGAGATAAATTAGATAACAATGGTAATAGCTCCTACCTTATACAGCTGTCGTGAGGATTAAAAGTTAATGGTTAGTATAATAATAAGGCCCTTGTGATCTGGACCCTGCCTAGGTCTCCAGTCTCACCAGTTTTCATCTCCCCTATAAATTTTTGGATCCCTGAGAGAGCATCAAATCTTCTGGCCCCGCCCTCCCTCTCCTCCCTGCACCCCCTCTGAGCTGAAGCTGGGCCTGGGAACCAGTTCTTCTTCCCCACTGGATCTCTAACAGCTGTAAAATAGTGTGTTGGATGAATGAATGAGAAAGGTATTACATTTGGGTTCCAATGGATGAGTAGGAGTTTTTCAGGTAAAGAAGTGTTTAAGGTTGGGCTATATAAAAGGGCTTGCTCCATCCTTCGGGCTGGAAACTCCCAGTGCCAGGAGGACAGAAGGGAGGTGAGGCTGGAGAGGAAGGCTGGGTTTAGTCCAGAATTTCTGCGTGGACAAAAGATATTCACGAAGGGAAGGCTTTTGTGACCGTGTGGGAGGTCAGCTGCAGGAAGGACTTGAGGGCAGGAGCTGGGATGTGTGGTGGCTAAGCTCCAGGGCAGCAATGAAAAGGCTCTCAGGGCAGTGATTATAGTGGTGATAGCTGTGGGAATGGAACGAAGAAGGAAAATTTGAGAGATATTTGAGAAGAAGAAATAATGATCTCCTAAATACTTTTTAAATTTTTATTTATTTATTTATGGCTGCATTGGGTCTTCGCTGCTGCGTGTGGGCTTTCTCTAGTTGCGGAGAGCAGGGGCTACTCTCCCTTGCAGTGCATGGACTTCTCATTGCGGTGGCTTCTCTTGTTGCGGAGCACGGGCTCTAGGCGCGCGGGCTTCAGTAGTTGTGACATGCGGGCTCAGTAGCTGTGGCACATGGGCTTAGTTGCTCCACGGCATGTGGACCAGGGCTCGAACCCGTGTGCCCTGCATTGGCAGGTGGATTCTTAACCACTGCGCCACCGCCACCGGGGAAGTCCCGTCACTGAGGTTTTTTTTTTTGTTTGTTTGTTTGTTTGTCCCAGTATATTATCACTTTTCAATTGAGATGTAATCTGCCTACAATTAAATGCAAAGATCTTAAGTGTTGAGCTGGATGGGTTTTGGCAATTATATACAAATATATACAATTATATACATCTCTGTAACCAGCCGCTAAAAGATACAGAACATTTCTATCATCCGAGAAAGGTCCCGCCAGTCAATTCTCTCCGTTTCCAGAGTACTGTAGGGTCTAAGCATACTGTGTTTGCGTTCTGAAAGGATCACTCTGGCTGCAGCTTAGAGGACGGCCCGAGGCCAGCAAGGAGAGTACTTACCAGCTGGGCGAGAGATGACTGGATTGCACCGAGGTCGCCTAGCAACCTGAGAGCGTTGTCGGAGGGTTGACAGCTGCGCCTGCGGCAGGCAAGGCCCCACCCCACCCCACCCAGGCCCCTCCCCCCGCCCCGCCCCGCGCACGAGCCGGTAGACAGCTCCGCCCCGCGTCGGGGGGCGGGCCGAGGATTCTTATTGGTCGGTCCTCCGGAAGCTACCGGATTCGGAGTCTCGCCTAAAGTCTTGCCGCTGCCGTCTGCGTGTGGGTTCGCGGTGCGTGGCGGTGGCGCTTGGCGAGGGCTGTGTGTGGTTGGCCGCGCACCCCTCCCGCTCGAGCCCGAGACCCTGCGGCTGAGCCTCATTTTCCTCTCTTTGTAGTAGCGGAGCACGCCCCGCACGGGACACCCCTACGGTGCAGCCCTATTGCTGGCCTGGGGGCTGGTCACAGCTATTGGAACGGGACGGAGCGGGCTCGGGGATCCCCACTGCCCCAGGCTCCGGTGCGTGACTGACCCACCCGTTCCCAGAGCCCCCCGCGCAGACCGGGATGTTCGTCCTGGTGGAGATGGTAGACACCGTGCGGATCCCCCCGTGGCAGTTTGAGAGGAAGCTCAACGACTCCATTGCCGAGGAGTTGAACAAGAAGTTGGCCAACAAGGTACTGGGTCCACGGGGTCGCGGGCAGGCCTTGGCACGGGAGGGCCCAGCACTGCCTACCCACCCGCTGCCGGCCTGGCCATGCCAAGCCTTGGAGTTGGGCAAATAGCTTAAAGTCTCAGAATTCAGTTTCTAAGCCTGTGCATGGGATGGGGGTAATCCTTAACCCACTAGGATGCTGGCAGGAATCAAAAGAAAAACTGGGCTTGAAAAAGGCCTTGTAACTGGGAATTGCTAGCGTCCCCACTTCCAAATTACTTTGCAATCTAGGGCGAGTCCTTTACCCCCTCTGGGCCTCAGTTTCCATTTGTAAAATGGAAATAATAATTGCTGTCCAACCATGCATTGTTTCTGTGAAGATGGCTGGTAGTTTAGCTGTAAGGAGGTTTATCCATTCATTCCTGCAAAAAAATGTTTGTGCACCTTTTATGTGCCAGGCTAGCATGCCTTAGTGCTGGGTCCTCAGAGGCCTTCCCATGGCCTTTTCTGAAGCAGCCCTGCCTCTGCAGTTATTCTGTGCCATATCACTCTTTCCTTCTTAGCACTCACCACTCTTTTCTTATTTACTTGGTTACTGTTTTTCTCTTTCCCTCTCCATGAGGGCAAATGACTGTTGTCTTCTTCCCCATGGTATCCCCCATATTTAGCCAGAGTAGATGTTCCATAATTGTTTATTAAATGAATAAAACAGACAAGCTTCTGCTCTGTAGTGTGGTGGGGAAAGCTGATATGGGTGAGAGACTCCCACAGCTGAGTGTGTGATGAGAAGTTGAGGTAAATGTTATGAGAACAGGTGTTCACAAGCCTGTGGAATGAAGGAACTTCACCTACAATGAGGGAGACAAGAGGGTTTGCTAGGGAGGTGGTGCTTGAGCTGAGATTTGGTGGTGAGGAAGAACTAACATAGGGGATTTGTTTTTTTTTGGGGGGGGGAGGTTCTGGGCAGAGAGTAGAGCTGTGCAGGAAGCAGAAACAGGATGTGCAAAGGCCCTGTGGCAGGAGGGAATATTGCATCTATCATGGCATGGAGGGGCTGGTCTGGCCTGAGCACACAGAGAGAGGAGAGGCTGGAAAGTGGTGGGAGCCAGGTCATACAGGGCCTGCAGGACTTCATCGAATAATGGTCTTCAGCAGGAGGTAGTAGGCTGAGGAGAGAGCCGGAGGAAGATTGGCTGGCTGTAGGCAGGAGGCAGGTCCCTTCCATAGAGCCTGAAATCACAGAAGGTGGAGTGTACAGACCTGGGGATTTGTTGTTGGTGGAGAGAACTCATGGAGTCCTTAGTGGATGCTGTCTGATTACTTTGTGAGGTAAAAGGAGAAGGGACCTCTAAAGGACAAAGAGAAAAGGTGTGAAAGTTACAAGAAGGGTATATAGTCCTTCTGTAATGCAGGTCCTTCTCTGACCTGTTCAGACAAATACTTCTTTTTTTTTGGCCACGCTGCGAGGGTTGCAGGATTTTAGTTCCCTGACCAGGGATCGAACCGGGGCCCTCAGCAGTGAAAGAGCTGGACTGCCAGGGAATTCCCAGACAAGTATTTCTGTATTTGAATCACTGAGTCATTTGAGAGGAGGCCACACAGAAGAGGTCCAAGGTCCAGCCAAGGGCACACATCTCCTTGTGCTTCCAAAGCCAGCCGACTCTGCCTCATTGCCCTGAGGTCTGGCCGGGACTCTGAGTTCTCTGAGCTTCTTGCTAATCCTTGAACAGTCCTGCAAGGTCTCTAACTGGGAGGTGATGACGCTGGTGTCAGATAAACAGACACCAAGCAGCTAGTCCTTTGCAGCATCCTGGAGTGGAGATGGGTCATGGGATGTCCTCTGCCTGTTCTCTGCCCAGTTTCAGGGCCTCCCATGTGTCACTCTGCCAGCCTCAGTCCCTGTGGCCCCGTCTGTGTGTCCGAGACTTTGTGAGCAGAACAGTGATTAGCTGTGGTCTGACACTTTAAACTGTGAGCTCTAGTATGGAACTGGGGCCTTGGAAAGTGTAGGTTTAACCAGCGGTTCCCCACCACTGATCCTTATTAGTAATGATAATGATCCTTGATTGGTGATTGTTATTTCTAGCAGGTGAGCTGGCTACTGAGCTAGGTACTTCGCAGCTGTTCTCTTGATTTAACAACCCCACAGCCTGGTATGTCCATTTTTGCAGATGGGGAAACTGAGGCTCAGAGAAGTGACCTTGGAGGTCACACAGGGAGTGGTGGAGCTGGCGTTGTAACCTGCATCCGTCATGTCACCAAAGACCTTGTTCTTTCCAGAGTTCAGCATCCTCCCCGAGTTCCTTACCTCAGGCAGTGCCCCAATGCATTTCCAGCTGTAAAACGGGGATAATCATACCTGCCCGGCGCGGGGTGGGGGTGGGAGGTGGGGGGTGGATCTCAGGAGAGACTGCGCAGGGAGCTGGGCCTCGAGGTCACGGGCTGTGTACACGGATGCCCACAGGTCGTGTACAACGTGGGACTCTGCATCTGCCTGTTTGACATCACCAAGCTGGAGGACGCCTATGTGTTCCCGGGGGACGGTGCATCACACACCAAAGGTGGGTGCCCTCCTTCTGGGCACTGGGCTTCTTGGGGCTCAGTTTTCTGTAGGGGGAGTCCTCGTCAGGGTGTTGGGAGACCTGGGGCCTAGTCCTGACTCTGCCAGGAATTTACTGGGTGATCATGGGCAGAATCTTCCCCTTTCTGGGCCTCAGTTTCCTATCTATAAGAAGGAGAGGTAGACAAGGTGATTCTCAAGGCTTCTCCAGCTCTGAGATTGTGGCTCTGTGTCTGTGTCCCCTTTGGTCTTGTGTGTTATATGAGCCCTGCTCTGCCTGGCTCTCAGGCTGCTCAGGTAGGGTGGGTGGACAGATAGTGGAAGACAATTGGAGTACGCATTGCTAGCTTAAAAATGGGGAGAGCGGAGGGGAGCACAGCTGCCCCTCTTGGGGAGGTGGCTGGTTGGGGGTGGGAGACTTTGAGGGACACCAAGACATAATGGTTAAAAGTGTGGCCTCTAGGTTTAAATCCCAACTCTGCTACTTACTTGCTGTGTGTCCTGAGCGGAACATGTAACTTCTCTGTGCCTCTGTTTCCTCTTCAGTAAAATGCAGTTAACAGACTTTATTTTTTTATTTTTTAACAGTAGACGTTATTGTTGTGAGAATTACTAAGTTAATATGTACAAAGCTCTCAGGACAGGACCTTGGCACAGAGCGAGTGCTTGACGGCTCATCGACTTGAATTGTTTCTCCGATTCTGTGGGTCAGCTCGGTGGTGGTCTTCTGGGCTGGCTTGGCCAGGGCTGGATGGTATAGGGTGGTCTCATGTGTCTGGTGGTTGACAGACTGGTTGGATGGGGGGCTTCGGCTGGGTTTCACGTCTCTGCTCGGTGTGGTGTCCTCTTTCAGTAGGTAGACTGGGCACCAAAGCACAGATGCTTTTCAAGCCTCTGCTTATATCCCATTGGCCAGAGCAGGTCACATGGCCGAGGCCAGAGTCTAAGGATGGAGAAGGGCTTCCTCTGGATGGGAGGGGCTGCGGTCACATTGGCAAGGGATGTGCACCCCGGATGGGAGGGAGGAGTAGAGGGCGGGTCACCTTGAGGAGAGGGCTCAGGGAGGAAGCGGGGTGTTCTTCTCTCCCCTGCCTGGACAAACCAGATCAGAAGCAGAGGGCAAGGGCGCCATTGAGGTGGTCCGGGGCTAGTCGGGGTGCAGGCATGCCTCTCGCCTTCCGCTGGGCGCTCGCCCGCCTGCCCCAGACCCTCTGAGTCAGAATCTCTGGGGAGGGGCCTGCAGGGATTCTCACACGAGGCCGCGTTTCAGGAGCCCTGCCCTGGCCCGTACTGGGGGGCGGGGGGGAGTGTCAGCCTCAGCACAGAGATGTCCGAGCATTCCAGAATGTGCAGTGAGGCTGCCTGGTGTGTGTGTCCAGGAATCCAGAGACTTAATTAGTTCTCACGGATGCCGTTGAACTCTGTGGAGAGCTGCATGTGGGGACCAGGACGGTTTCGTTAGCAGAAAGACCAGTCGGTGATGTGGACACAAGGCCACGAGGGCTCTGAGCCCAGTCTCTGTCGTGGGACAGGGGCCTTGCTGTCCAGGAGACAAGTGGTCAGGGGGCCAGAACTTCAAGAAAAACTCAAAGGGACTTCCCTGGTGGTGCACTGGTTAGGAATCTGCCTGCCAATGCGGGTGACACGGGTTCGATCCCTGGTCCGGGAGGATCCCACATGCCGCGGAGCAACTAAGCCCGTGAGCCCCAACTACTGAGCCTGCGCTCTAGAGCCCGTGAGCCACAACTACTGAGCCCACGTGCCACAACTACTGAGGCCCGCGCACCTAGAGCCCGTGGTCCGCAATGAGAGGCCCGCGCACCACAACGAAGAGTAGCCCCGGGCTTCCCTGGTGGAGCAGTGGTTGAGAGTCCACCTGCCGATGCAGGGGACACGGGTTCGTGCCCCGGTCTGGGAAGATCCCACATGCCACAGAGCGGCTGGGCCCGTGAGCCATGGCTGCTAAGCCTGCGCGTCCGGAGCCTGTGCTCTGCAGCGGGAGAGGCCACAGCAGTGACAGGCCCGCGTACCGAAAAAAAAAAAAAAAAAAAAGAGTAGTCCCCGCTCACTACAACTAGAGAAAACCTGCGTGCAGCAACAAAGACCCAACGCAGCCAAAAATAAATTAATTAATTAAAAAAAAAAGAAAAAAAACTCAGAGAAAAAAGTTAAATATGAGGAAATTCTGTCCATTCATTTGGTTGTGTCTGCTGCTTGGTGTAGGACTTCACTGCTGGTTTTCTTATCCACCCTGCTTCACCCTGGGTCCCCTGTGTTCTTGGGAACGAGGTACAGGAGTAGAGCCCAGGGTTAGGCCTGTCACACAGACCTGGAGTTGAATTCTGGCTCAGGCCCCCCTTCGTGGGGACCTCAGGCATGTGACTACCTTCCTCAGCCACACTCTCCTCATCTGTAAAATGGGGTTAACACTCGTGGCTACAAGGCTCCTCAGGGCCTGTTGAGCATCGCGCAGGGTGTCTTTGGTCTGTGGTGGGGATCGGTGGCCAGGCTTCGAGGCTGAGCACAAGCCCAGGCCCCCCTCCTGCCACTGCCTCGCCAGGGCTGTGGCCAAGGGTGTGCTGAGCGGGGCTCCGCACCGGGCCTCTGCCTTCGCTTAGAGGATTATTCATTTGCCAGTTGCCTTCTGCTTCTTTCTGTTTCTCCTCCTACTCAGGCCAGATTACTTCACTTGTCTCTCTGAGACTCACTCCTGGAAAAACGGTGTAATGATAATGGTACCCGCCTCACACAGCCCTTGCGAGGAATAAACGAGAAAAACCACGGGAGGCCTTTGGTCCGGTGCCTGGCGCATAGTAGGTGCTCACGACATGTTAGCCTTTGTGACTGGTGACACTGGCCCCGACTGGCCAGCCTTATCCCTTGTCACTTAGGGTACCTTTCCTTGGCACCAGCCCTGTGTTCTCCATGCCTGCCAGGCCGGCTGGACTCGCCTCCTTCCCCTGCCTCTGGCTGAACTGGGGCTCCGCTCTGGGCTCTGGAGCAGCCTGTCTTTGTGCCCACCGTTTGCTTTGCTCTTTTCCCTTGTTTTTTAAGTTGTGATAAAACACATATAACATAAAATTTACCATTTTTAGTGTATAGTTCGGTGGTATTCAGTGCATTTACATTGTTGTGTGGCCATCACCACCATCCATCTCCAGAACTTTATTGTCTTCTTTTTTTTTAAACTTATTATTTTTTTAAATTTTATTTTATTTATTTATTTTTGGCTGCGTTGGGTCTTTGTTGCTGCGTGCGGGCTTTCTCTAGTTGCAGCGAGCAGGGGCTGCTCTTCGTTGCAGTGCGCGGGCTTTTCATTGCAGTGGCTTCTCTTGTTGTGGATCATGGGCTCTAGGCGCGTGGGCTTCAGTAGTTGTGGCTCACGGGCTTAGTTGCTCTGCGGCATGTGGGATTCTCCCGGACCAGGGATTGAACCCGTGTCCCCCGCATTGGCAGGCGATTCCTAACCAGTGCACCACCAGGAAACTCCCTTTATTGTCTTCTGAAACTGAATCTCTGTCTCCACTAAACAACAGTTCCCCAGCCCCTGCCCCCCAGCGCCTGTCCACCACCATTCTACTTTCTGTCTCTATGAATTTGACTACTCCAGGTACCTCATGTGAGTGGAATCATGGTATTTGTCCTTTGTTGAAACGCATCATATCCCGAGGCAGCCCTACCTATCCTGGGACAAAGCTTGCTCGAGCCTACAATTAAGAATGGGTCTTCCTCTTCTTACTGGTCCTTCAGACCCATCCTTTTTGACTTTCCAGTCTTCCCACCTGCAGGCTAAACATCCCTAGAACTTCAGATGGGGGTCTTGGGAGGTGGCCCGCAACATAGCACCACCCCAGCTGGCCCTCCAGCTGGTCTGTGGCCTCCTATTTAATTTTATTTATTATTTTTTTTGGCCGTGTGGCATGTGGGATCTTAGTTCCCCGGCCAGAGATCGAACGTGTGCTCCCTGCAGTGGAAGCGTGGAGTCTTAACCACTGGACCGCCAGGAAAGTTCCTTCCTTGTTGTTTTTTAATTGAGATATAATTCACATACCATGAAATTCACCCATTTAAAGCATACGGTACAGTAGCTTTTAGTATATTCACCAGGCTGTGTGACTATCACCACTGGCTAATTCCAGAACATTTTCATCACCCCCAGAAGAAACACGGTACTCATTAGCAGTCACTCCCCGCTCTGCCAGCCCCTGACAACCATTAATCGACTTTCTGTCTCTGGATTTGCCTATTTTGGACGTTTCATATGAATAGAATCGTAAAATACGTGGCCTTTTGTGACTGGCTTATTTCATGTAGCATAATGTCCTCGAGGTTCTTCCATGTTGTTGCATGTGTCGGTACTTTATTCCTTTTTGAGGCTGAATAATCTCCCATTGTATGGATATATCACATTTTGTTTATACATTGATCTGTTGTCAGACACCTGGGTGGCTCACCATTTGCTTCTGGAGGTAATTGTTCCAGCCTTGAGCTCCCTGGGCACAGGATCCTGTGTCATCCTGCCCCTGCAAGCCCAGTGCCCAAATCGGGCCTGGCACAGACCTGGCAGAGGCTCCGTGGGGATTTATTAAAATGAACTGACATTGAGTCATACAGGGGACAGGATTTTTCCATACTGTGCGTAAGTGACATCTGCCCTCATCTACCCTCTCCGAGGTCAGCATGCGGCTCTCCCATCTTAAGAAGGCTCAGACGGCTTGTATTTGTCTCCTCCCAGGGAGGGAGGGGCACCAGCTGCCTCCTCTCCTTTTCCCACATTTTCCTGCCTGGTGGAGCCATGGGGAAGCAGCCTGGTGGGGAGCTGGGGGCCAGGTGGACCCTGCTGTCCTTGGGGTGAGGCTGCCAGTCCAGGCAGCTGAGGGCATCGGTAGCAGAAGCCTGTGTTTCGGTATTAAACCCTTTCTGAGGAAGGCAGATTCAACCCAGTGTTCCTGTCTCATGGTTCAGAAAGACTTGGAGTTTCCCCTTGGCAGAACAGCTGTGTGACTGTGAGTGGGTAACTCAGCCTCTCTGAGCCACTTGCGCATGGTCACACTGGGGAAGCATGACATCTGACACAGGTGGATCGTGATGGGCACTGGGCGACTGCCAGGGGGCAGCCTTATGGTTATTTACTAGCCCTGGCGGAATTCAGGCCCTAGACACCACCTTTGGGGCTCGGTGGACACCCCGTGTGTGTGCGTGCGCGTGTGTGTGCAGGGCAGGGGGCAGGCGCTCAGCAAGGGGCAGCAGTGATGGAGTGACGGCTTCTGCCAGGCTGTGGAGTCAGATTCTGTGATGTGGGCACAGACCTTACCTGATATTTTTCTTGGGGTCAGGTGAGTAGGGACCACATAGGACAGGACTTGAGAACCCACAGAGGCATTTTTGCTGGTTTATTGGCTCTTCCCCCACCCCAAATTCCAGAGCATTTTTAGCATCCTGTTCCAGGTCAGAGCTATGCCTGGGGCAAACTTTGCCAATCAGCGGGAGATGGGGGAACTCGTTTCCAAACCTGGTTCTCTTTGCCAGTTGCTTCTGCCCTTGTTAGAATTTAAAGGAGAGAGCCTGGGCTTCCCTGGTGGCACAGTGGTTATGAATCCACCTGCCAACGCAGGGGACATGGTTCGAGCCCTGGTCCGGGAAGATCCCACATGCCGCGGAGCAACCAAGCCCGTGCGCCACAACTACTGAGCCTGTGCTCTAGAGCCCGTGAGCCACAACTACTGAACCCACGTGCCACAACTACCGAAGCCTGCACACCTAGAGCCCATGCTCCACAACAAGAGAAGCCACCACAATGAGAAGCCTGCGCACCGCAATGAAGAGTAGCCCCTGCTCACCGCAACTGGAGAAAGCCCGCAAGCAGCAACGAGAACCCAACGCAGCCAAAAATAAAAATAAATAAATTTTTTTAAAAAAGAAAAAAAAGAACAGCAGCCCGGTAATTTTAAAAATAAATAAATAAATAAAGGAGAGAGCCTGGAGGAAGGCTGGAATTGACTTTGGAGTCATTGCTGGCCCAGAATCTGAGCTCAGGTGTGACTGATGGATTTGGGAACTGAGCCTCAGTTCCAGGGCCAGTGCTGCCGGCCTCTCACAACGGGGGCCAAGTTGTGGCCTTGCCGGGGACGGGGCCGAGGGTCCCTCCGGCTTAGCTAACAGGTCTAGGCCCACGGGCGCCTGGCGTGGACTGCTGTGTGGCTTCTTGGTGCCGCCACGGGGTCAGCATGCCAGTGAGTGAGAGTGGACACTGGAAAGCACAGGCCACCCCAGCTGGAGCAGCCTTTCCTCATGGCCTGCTCATCACCGACACGCTTTCATTTCCAGTTCACTTCCGCTATGTGGTGTTCCATCCGTTCCTGGACGAGGTTCTGATTGGAAGTATCAAAGGCTGCAGCCCGGAGGGAGTGCATGGTAATGTTGGCCCTGAGTCCTCACATGAGACCCGGGAGCACGCTGGGGGCAGGTGGCGGGGCTGGCCTGCCTCCCTTTAGCTTCTGTGCTGGGCCGCATGGTCAGGGGAGGGGTCACATAGGGAAAGAGAACCTTCCTGAGCTGTCTGAGCAGCTTGTGCGCAAGGGGGATACTCAGCCCCCTGTGCTATAACTGTGAGGACCTAGGCCAGCTGGGGGCCTTCACTGCAAGGCTGTGAGTCAGGACCTCAGGGCAGGCACTGGAGCTGGCAGAGGTGACTCGGGGCCCTTGGCATCCGCTGGTCCCTGTTGTGCAGTGTCCACCTCGGTTTTGGGTGGCTGCTCAGGCTGTGGCAGAGGGTTGGGCTCTGGGGTGGGGACGGGGCCCAGGGTTCCATGGGCAGCACAGGGTAAGGGCTTGCTTGTCCATTCTGAGCCCTGTCTCATGCTGTCACCTGCATGTCTTCCAGTCTCTCTAGGGTTCTTCGATGACATTCTCATCCCTCCAGAGTCACTGCAGCAGCCGGCCAAGTTGTATCCTCCCAAGGTTAGAGTGGGTCATGGAGGAGCTCGGGCCTCCCCAAAGGAAGGTCCTCACTCTTCGAGGTGGCCTTGGGTCCTGTGACCTGATGCTGCTGGCCTCTGCCCACCCCTCCAGCTTGCATTTTGCTCTGGAAGCACTGACCTGCCTGTGCTTCTCACACTGACCGTGGTGTCTGCACACCTGTGCCTCCATCTGGACTGTCAGGCCTGGTTCCAGCTCAGTGCGCTTAGGTTGTCCCTTCAGGAGTCATCTCAAAGGTCACCTCCCTCTAGAGGCCCGCCTGACTGGCCCACCTCCCCCCTTCAGCTAACATTTGAGGGCTTGGCTCTGCGGGTCCTAGGCTGGTTGAAGATTCCCGTTGCTGGCTCCCCCATTGTCCCTGTCCCGGCCCTTGCCTGCTGCACTGGGGTTGCTGTTTCTGTGGGTGCTCACCGAGACCGCTCACCAGGAGGGACCCCATCTTGTCCCGACTGTACCCGCAATGCCTAGCATGGGACCTGGCGCAGAGGAGGGGCAGGACCCATCTGCGGGGTTGCCATTAGAGGGCAGCATGTCTCTTCGGTGTGAGCTCTGCTGATTGGAGGGGGGCCATCCAGCAGAGCTGGCAGTAGGGAGCGTGTGTGTGTGTGTGTGTGTGTGTGTGTGTGTGTGTGTGTGTGTGTGTGTGTGTGTGTGTGTGTGTGTGTGTGTGTGTGTGTGTGTGTGTGTGTGTGTGTGTGTGTTCGCGCGTGCGCGTGTGTGCAGGGCGGCGGCTGTGTGTGGCTGTGGAACTTGTCAGAAAACCTGGCCCAGGCTGGCCTGTCCCTCAGCCTGGTGACCTCCCATCCTGCCGTGTCCTCTTGGAAACTGGGCAAGTCCTTGGGCTGCCTGCTGTCAAGTGTCCTGAGGCACGGAGAGGGATGTGGAATTGCACTACGCGGAGAACGCTGGCCAGCGTCAGTGAGCACTCGGGCCGACCCGAGGGGTCCTGGGGAAAGCACTTTCCACGTGTGCTGTTTTATTACCTCCCCACCGCAGCCCTGGAGGGCAGGCCTTACTGTAATCTGTGTTTTACAGATGGGGACCCTGAGGCACCGAGAGCTTGGGCCTGGCCCCTGGTGGGTGGTGGAGCTGAGGTTTGAACTTGGCAGTCGGCCTCTGAGAGGACACGTGGGCAGAGTAAGACCTCAGGCACCGAGGGGCTGTGGTCATTCCATGTTGAGGCAGAGCTCGCGCTGTGCTCTGGAGCTTCTTCCTGCTCTGGTGTCCCGTGGTGCCTGCCCGGGGTTCGTGTTCCCAGTCTGGATCCTGGTGCCCAGGAGATCCAGCCACTCACTGGGCCCGGCCCGACCTTGCCTCTCGCACACAGCCCTGGGCCCGCTTTTCCTGTGACTTTCCAGAGCATCTCAGCCTGGGATTGGATTTTCCTGGGGCGTGCCGTGGGAGGACTCCCCAACACTCTGGCTCCCCCGTGGCCTGGTTGTTGCCTTGACCCTGCGCCAGCGATGAGGCAGAGCAAGTGTGGGTGTGGGAGTACGAGACGGAGGAAGGAGCGCACGACCTATACATGGACACCGGCGAGGAGATCCGCTTCCGGGTGGTGGACGAGAGCTTTGTGGACACGTCCCCCACTGGGCCCAGCTCAGCCGATGCCACCTCTTCCAGCGAGGAGCTGCCAAAGAAGGAGGCTCCGTACACGCTTGTGGTGAGCTGTCCTCATAAGACTGCGGGGGAACCGTGGGGTGGGAGGCCCCAGCAGGTCAGGGTGCAGGTCCCTGTTGTGGGGTCTTGGGCAGTCCCTTCTCCCTGGGGAGCCCCATCTCTACAGGCCAGGGCAGCGGTAATTCTTTGTTTTTTCCTTATAAATTTATTTTTTGGCTGCGTCGGGTCTTTGTTGCTGTGCGCGGGCTTTCTCTAGTTGCAGGGAGCGGGGGCTACTCTTGGTTGTGGTGCAGTGGCTTCTCCTGTTGCGGAGCACGGGCTCTAGGCACACGGGCTTCAGTAGTTGTGGCTCATGGGTTCTAGAGCACAGGCTCAGTAGTTGTGGCTCACGGGCTTAGTTGCTCTGTGGCATGTGGGATCTTCCCGGATCAGGGCTCGAACCCGTGTTCCCTGCATTGGCAGGTGGATTCTTAAACACTGCGCCTCCAGGGAAGCCCAGGGCAGCAGTAATTCTTGCAGCGAGGTCATAAAGCTGCCATGGCTGTTGGGGAGGGCAGGGGAGTCAGACCCCTGCCCACAAGAGGGATGACACCAACTGGACAACAAGGCTGTGGGTCAAGGGGCTGAGAGAGGAAGAAACCAAGGGAGGGGTGGTAGGGCTGCTCCCACTACAAACCCCCACGGCCTGAGGTGGCAGGGAAACTGCAACCGGCCAGATCTGACTTGGGTCCCTTTTGTCTTTTATTCTCATGAAGCCAGACAGTGAGCGACACATGACAAAAGTGGGATTTCAGGGGCCTGCTGGTAGGGTTTTCTGGTATAACGTGGGCCCCGTAGTTCACTTTTAGGGCAGCTGTCTTTGTCAGGATTGTGGGTGGCCCAAGGCTTCCCCTCTGCGTGTGTTTGGAGGCTGGGGCTCAAGGTTACTAGGCCTTTCTGGCAGAACTAGACCACGAGTGGCTCAGAAGCCAGGCCCAGGACTGGTCTGCTGGTGCCTGTGTGGGCCAGGCCTGGGGGCGAGGGGTGAGGGGTGAGGGGCTGTACCCTCGGTAAACCAGCACTTTCCTTACATGCCTCAGGAGAGGCTGGAGCAGGAGAGGGGAGTCTGGACCAGCGGGGAGTACTGCTGCAGCTCCAGCATGTCCCCAGAGCCTCCTGGCTGGGGTGTGCCCCACCCTCCCTTTGGCCTGTGCTGGGCGCCTAAAAGGAAGGGCCTCCATTGCCTCCTGTCCAGGTTGGCTCCAGCTCTAAAGGTAGATGAAACATGCCTGTTCTCTCTCTCCCCCTGGCAGGGATCCATCAGTGAGCCGGGCCTGGGCCTTCTCTCCTGGTGGACTAGCAGCTAGCACTGGGGCTTTGACACTGGACCCTGCCCAGCCCTCGGGAAGGTGGTGCGGCGGGTCTTGAAGACAACAGGATGCCGAGGAGCAGGCTGTCCCCTCCCCTCCTCCTCCCAGATCTACCCCGCTAAGTCCCACCGTCCACATGGACTTCTGCCTGTCAGTGACAACAAAGATATTTAATAAATGATGGCCATGTCAGTTGGGAGAGCCACCATTGTCTCAGTGTTCTAAGGTTACTGAGTTGCCACAGCTGGGACAGTTCCTCACCCCGGATCACTTCCGGAGATGACTTAATGGCAGGACATGGGGTTTGAGAGATCCAGGCTGCCTCAGGCTATGCTCTGGGCCAGCTGAGCTTGGTGGCTCCATAAAGTAACAGCAAGAGGCTGGCCTGGGGCAGCTGCCAGTTGCTGATCAGAGTCTGACCTTTAAGGGAAAAACCCTCTTCCCACCAGCGTGTGGAAGGTGGGGCAGCCTGGCCTCAGCTGACCAGCTCCATCAGGAAAGTGGGTGCTGTGGATTTTGCTGGCCCAAGGGGGTGAGGGCTGGTGACCTGCTGCTGTTACTCCCCCACCAGCAGTCCAGCAGGAAGCCTCGGGCCAGCTGTCACTTTCCGACCTTGGCTACACCAGGAACAAACACCCAGTGGGTGTCTGCTTGTGATGTGAGATCCTGGCACCAGGGCAAGCACCCCATCATTTACTCAGCAGAATGGCTTTGCCAGAGTCCTTCTGTCCCTTCACTCATTTCTGCCAGGAATTTTTGCCGGGACCAGGACATCGTTTTGTAGCACCCACCCGACGCCATGTTTCTGTCAGGCAAGTCTTGTCCTGATGAAGGAATCTCCGTGGAGCCTGCCTCCTGCCCTGGCCTTTCTGCTCACATGGACACAGGGCCGTGGAGGTATGAGTAGTGCCAGTGGGCAGTGCTCCAGGCAGAGGAGCAGTTGCAGAGCAGTGCCTGCGGCCGCCCTGTACTAGAAACTAGGGAGCAGTACACATATGGACTAGCTGTGACCTTGGACGTGGTGGTCTGTCTGTAAAACAGACACTCTCTGGGCATTTGAAAGGCAACTCGATGCCCAGGGGAAGTGGGGGCTGCATCTTGGGCCAACCCCCCCGCCCCCATTGGGGAAACTACTGGAATGTGTGGGCGTGGGGAGGGGAGGCTGCAGGCAAAAGCAGGGCGGGAAGGAAAGTGGGAAGTCTGGTGATGGGTCCGGCTGTGGCGTGGCTGTCGGCGTCCACTGACTCTGGCTGTGAAGGACCCCCCGCCCCACAGGCTGGAGTTGGTAACAGCACAGACACCATCACTCACAAAGGAACACTCACTGAATCTGGATTCTTATTTTCCTTAGAAGAGCAAAAGGATCTTTCGAACCCTTCAGCCACCAGTGAAATGATCATGCAGGAGAAAATCTTTAGATGGGAGTCTGTCGTTAAAAATAAATACAGTTGCCCAAAGCTGCTCAAGATCTGAATCAAACTAAAAACAGGAAGGTGGGGGGTTGATACGTTATTTTAAGAACCTCCCCACCCCCACCTGTGGGTCACTCCATGGGCGGAGGGAAGAGAGGCCAGGAGGCCTGGCCACACCATCTCGGTGGTGAGCGAAGCCACGGCTGGATCGGATCAGATCCGGTTCTGGTGACGCAGAACTGCACTCGTGACACCGGAGCTGGGTCCGAGGAGCAGGATGGGCGGGCGCTGGTGGCAGAGCAGGACCTTACTTCTGCTGCAGCTCCTTCATTCTGTTCAGAGCACTGCCAGCGCGGAACCACTCGATCTGGGTCTCGTTGAAGGTGTGGTTCAGGAGGATGGTCTCCTGGGTCCCGTTGGGGTGCTTGATGATGCATTTCAGGGGCTGGGAGGAGGAGGGGGAGGAAAGCAGGTGTGGGTGGCCTGGCTCTTGGGAACACGGCCCTCGGTTCTGGTAGAGGGTCAGGAGGGTGGGTCACTGCTCTGGGTCCTTGGGGCCAGCAAGGCGAACCAAATCCTAGGCCAGGTCTGGGCCTCGGTGGCCATGCTAAGACCTAGATGGCTTAACTCCTGGGGCCAAGAAGGTCCTGCGGGGCATGGGCTGTTGGCCTCTGAGTGCCAAGCCTGGGCTACTGAGTGGACGGTAGGAGGGCCTGAGCTGGCTCTACCCTCATCTCTGGGAAGGCATTTCCTTCCCTCTCTAGGGGGGTTACCTGGAGAATTTAGGGGCCCTTCTAGCCGGAACAGAGGCTCACGGGAGGAGGTGCAGGTAGGGCCAGGTTTAGAAGGAGGGGAACCAAGGTGGCTGCCCCCTCCATTCCCCTCCCCTCTTAGGAGGGCCCTGGGGGAAATAGGCTGGCTGGTCCACCTCCTTCCCTGGTTCCCTACCTTGCCAGGGGCAAAGTCCTTCAGGCCCTGGATGGTCAGCTTGTCCACAGGGTGAATCTTGTTGTAGTCGGCTGGGTCAGCGAAGGTGAGGGGCAGTAGACCCTGCTTCTTCAGGTTGGTTTCTAGAAGGCAGAGGGCACACTCAGTCCATACACAGCAGGTTCCTTTCATGAGGAACCTCACCAACCAAGTCTAGTTAAGGCTCTGGGAGAGGCACCCCTAGTCCTGCCACATGGGGACAAACCTGGGGCATCAACTACGAGGACCAAGGTGGCGCACTCCCAGTGACGTGGGGCCCTATGCAAGTGTGCTTTGGTGCCTGTGTTTCCTGAAGCCTCTGAC
This sequence comes from Delphinapterus leucas, assembly GCF_059928025.1. Taxonomy (NCBI): domain Eukaryota; kingdom Metazoa; phylum Chordata; class Mammalia; order Artiodactyla; family Monodontidae; genus Delphinapterus; species Delphinapterus leucas. The sequence goes on along the minus strand of NC_143139.1, from coordinate 95,274,530 downwards.
AATCAGAGACAATCCTTTGACCACGTGCCCTGGATTTCAACTGCTACAAGTTTGGAAGCAAGACCAGCACATGCTAGAGATGGGAAGCCGTGGGTGTCAGAATCCACGCAAACCTGAAGGGGCAGAGGCTGGAGGCTGGTGATGGTGGAAAATGAGCTGCCGACACGCCCTAGGAACCAGGCGTGTGGCTCCAGGCCCCACTGGGCCACTGGCAGGTTGTGGAACCTTGGGCTGCCAGCGAGGGGAGGTGGATGGGGCTGGGATGGGGCTCCAGCTCACCGTGGATCCTGGCGAAGCTCTTGGTGATGATGGCCCGGCCCCCGAGGTGGCGAGGCTCCAGTGCCGCGTGCTCCCGGCTCGAGCCCTCACCGTAGTTCTCATCTCCGATCACCACCCACCGGATGCCATGTGCCTGTCAGGAAAGTAAGGAGCGACTTTATGAGGGAGAGGAGGGCACTGGCCCCCCTCCTGCACAGTCCTCGGGCTTCCTAAGGCTCACAGGTCAAGGAGCTAGAGAGTCCCCTCCTCACCTGCTCCCCAAGGACAGGTGAAGTTAGAGGTGAATCTGGCCCAAACCAGGCCCTGGGAAGACATGTGATGAGACACGGGCCCTGGCTGTCTGCAGTGGGCCTGGGAAGGTGCGACCCCCCCCCCCGATCAGTGCTCAGCCTGGAGGCAGGCGTGAGTGGGGGGCACAGTGTCGGGGAGAGCCCAGGGCAGTGGGGGTGACAGACATGGGACTGCCTCCGTGGCACTGGGACACTATTCAACTGCAGAGTTACTGGTATGGACTCCCCCTGTCCCTGAATCACCCACTGCCCCATGCAGCCACCAGGAGGTGCCAGAGGACCCCCATCCCTAACCCCCACCAACCCACCTTGTAGTAGCGGGCAGTGTCAGGGACTGGACCAAACTCCTGGGTGACGGCATTGCGCACGGAGTTGGCCTTGCCATTTTCGATGTTGACGGCACCGATGAGCAGATTATTGGAGATGTTGTCCAGGTGCCCACGGAACTTGAGCCAGGGGCCAGCAGCCGAGATGTGGTCAGTGGTACACTTCCCTTTGACCTGGGGTGGGTGAGCAGAGAGAACAGAGGTCGTGGCAGGGCCTCTGAGTGGCGGATGAAGGGAGTGGCCCTCTCGAGGCATGCAGCGGGACCCGGGGATGGGGACACGAGAAGGATGTCGGGCTGTGACACAGGGTCTACAGTTTTGGCGTCACCACTCTGGCCAAGAGGGCTCAGGCAAGGCTGTCGCCCACCCCTCAGAGGGGGTCGAGGAGGCTGGACATGGAGGACACGTATGTCTGCTCACTCACCCTTTAGACCTAGGCCCTCAGGTAGGAGATGCCCAGGCTGGAAGACCAGCTACAGATCTCATGCCAGACACAGAGAGGAGCCCAGGGATGTGTCTGGGTTCTGGCTAGTGACTGATCAGTTTCATCTACCACGTGGGCCTAATATTGGCCGTGACACTGCCTGGAGACCCCACAGTTAACAGCATAATGCACGTGTGACATGGGTCTGAGGCCTCTGTCTGTACCACAAGAGCTTGTCTGCTCAGCTCCCAAACACAGGCCATACCCCCGATGCTCAACTGTGGGAACAGAGGAAATGACGTCTTCCGGAGCTTGTCTTGCAAGCCAGATGTGTGGAGACCTGGCTGTGCAGGGTCACATGTGCCCATCTTGCCCTCCCTGTGCTGCATTCACTACCCACACCCACTGGAGGTGGCCCTCACCAGCTGGAGCAGGATTGCTGAGGGCCTCAGACAGCAGCTGGCCAGACTCAGTTCTGCCCAGCACGGGGCAGTGGAAGAGGGGACACAGATGCCCTCACTCCTCTGCAGCCAAACCTCCCTTCCTGCCCCCACCCTAATCTTGACTGTGTCCTCCACCATGGTCCATGGGAGAACGTGTGGTTTCACGGCCCTTCCTACCAATCAAGGGAGGGTGCCCTGGCAGCAGGGCTGTCCTCCCTGTCCCCATGCCACTGACCTTGATGAGGATCTGCAGGTCCTCCAGGTCTTTGCCATCCCACTTGTCAAAAGGCTCCAGGAGCTGCAGACGCTGGCTGGTGGGACTCACGTCCACCCGCTGGCCGCTGCTGTCCTTAGGGGGGTGCTGGTAGGTGTCCTGTCCAGGATCGAACTCCTGCAGCAGGGGACAGGGCACATTGGGTGCCAGCCCCTCAGCCCCCATTCGGAAAGGCTCTCACGGAAGGCAAGCTCCCCCGAGCACCAAGCCGCTCTCTCCCGGTGAACATGGCCGCTTCACTCTCACAGACAGTGAGCGTCCCTCCTGGGCAGGAAGTGTCTCAGCCACACAGCGGCCCTGAGGCCCAGGCCGAGGCGGGCGTGCAGGACAGGTGGCCGTGGTGGTGCCTGCTCACCTCTCGGGGAAGCTCATCTGCATCTGGAGCCTCCAGCTTGAACTTCTTGCCATCCTTGCCCGTCAGGAAGTCAGTATCTGGGTTGAACTTGAGGGTGCCAGCAATGGCCAGGGCTGTGACAATCTGAAATGGAGGCGGCCAGTTTGTCAGTCGGCACCAAACTCCACTCCCGTCCCTCCACCTCAGCAGAGACCAAAACTGAGCTGGAGCCCAGGAAATTTCCAGATTCTCCACAGACCACTCTTCCCCTTAGAGGTGGGAACTGCAGGAATCTCCCTGGGACCAGGGCCATTGGGCCCGCAGGGGACTCATGAACCCAAGGGTAATCTGGCCTCTACCACCCCCACTGGGGCCTGACCTCAGAGCCCCCTCGACCAGGGTCAGTGCTGGACCCAGAGAGGCCGGAAATGCGGCTGCAATGAAAATGTTCCTTAATGGGCACTGAAAACATGGGAAGGGCCGTTTCTTCGCAAAAGTATTTCTGGAACACTCATTCAAAAAACCAAGTTACAAAAGACTGGCCAAGTGCGGACAACCACTAAGTGCCCGGAGCACGCGGCTCAGTGGCTGTTCACCATGACAGCGGCCTCCCTCCCGGCTCAGGGACAGTGCGAGCACCTCCTGCGCTGCTCCTGGGCCGCCGACAGGACCCTGGGGCACAGAGGAGGGGAGCGACAGAGTCAAGGCCATAGGGCTGGGTGGAGGTGGGCTGCCTTCTGTCCCCAGGTGATGCTAAGGCTCCTGCTCACCATCGCAACTGTGCTAAATGAGACCTCAGGCTCCTGCGACTGAGCGGAGCCAGGCGGGGGGCACCAAGGGAGCTTGACGCCTGGGGCCGGCAAGGTTTATGGCTCTTGGTTTCTGCCCTGACAGTCCCTTGCCCTGTGATGCCAAGCCTCCCTCAGCAGCCCTGCAGGGTCAGACGGCCTTCCCCAGTGCCCCTACTCCCCTGACCGGCCAGCAGCAGGGCCCCGAGAGGCCGTCCCAGGTTAGGGCCGGGCCTGGCAGAGTCTCACCTCAGGGGATGTGACGAAGGCATGGGTCTCGGGGTTCGCATCATTGCGGCCTGTGAAGTTCCTGTTGTAGGAGGTGACGATGGTGTTCTTCTCCCCCTTCTTGATGTCCTTTCTGCCAGGTCAGAGGGGACAGAGTTAGGGATGTCTGGCCTTGCCACCTGGCCCATGCTGCCTAGCTCATGGCAGAGGAGGGGGAACTGGAAAGACCCTGAAAGGGTCACCTCCTCCCAGAACTCACACACACAGAGCAAGAGGGAACCTCGGGCATCACTGAGGTTTGCTTGAGACCACACGTAAGACAGAGGCCAGACCAAGGCCAGAGTTTCCTGACCCGGGCACTGCTTCCTTTCAAGAGGCTGCATCAGAGGTCACCACTGTGTGCATTACGATGAGGCCCCCCTGGCTTCTTCCTGCCACCCCAGGCTCGTCCAGGTGGCCACTCAGTGCTGCTGGGGGCTCTTCCTCTTTACTTCCAGCCCAACTTTCCAGTCCTTCCTGGAAAAGTCTTCTAATGTGCAACAGCCCCAAAGCTAGAGGCCTTGGGCTGAGAGTTTTCACTTCAATGACATCTCCCCTCAACATCTGGGGCTCTGTACCCCAGGACATAAAGGGCCGTCCTATCAAAATCGTGCTTCTGGGGCTTCCCTGGTGGTGCAGTGGTTGAGAGTCCGCCTCCCGATGCAGGGGACACGGGTTCGTGCCCCGATCCAGGAAGATCCCACATGCCGCAGAGCGGCTGGGCCCGTGAGCCATGCCCGCTGAGCCTGCGCGTCCAGAGCCTGTGCTCAGCAACGGGAGAGGCCACGACAGTGAGAGGCCCGCGTACCGCAAAAGAGAAAAAAAAAAAAAAATCGTGCTTCTCACCTGTCCCACTGGCCAATGCAGGGGCCACAGGCATTGGCCAGGACGATGCCACCCACGTCCCTCAGGATCTGTGCCTGCAGCAGGGACAGAGGACAGGGAGTTGTCAGGGGCAGGCTGGCAGCTGATGGGAAAGGGTGGTTCAGCAGCCTGAGGGATGAATAGCTGATGGGAACCCTGGGGCCTGTCCCGGCCCCTGCCTACAAGGCTGTGGTTTGTTCTGCCCTGAAGCCACGTTACTCAGCAGTGGGATGGGGGAGCCAGGGGCGGGATGCGTGGGCACTCACGTAGCCGTCCCGCTCAATGGTGGCACGGATCTGCTCAGAGCCTGGTGTGATGGTGAACTGGGACTTGCACTTGAGTCCATGAGCCAGTGCCTGCTTGGCCACAGCAGCTGAGCGCCCCATGTCCTCGTAGCTGGAGTTGGTACAGCTGCCGATCAGACCTGGTGCATCATAGGTGGTGAGGCCGGGAGTCAGGAGGAGAGAGTAACCAGAGCTCTCCACCTGACCGCAAATGATCCAGGTCTGGTCAAGAGTTCACCAACTCTGCTTCCAACAGAGACATGTTGGAAGCAAACTACCTAGCTGTTTAAGAGTAAAGGATAAGCTCCTCTTGACCCAGCCATTTAAGGGAAGAAGATGTGGCCAGTGAACATGACACTGAACATGCGTGGAAGCAGTACAAGCCACTCTTACAGTAGTACAGTCTGCATGTGTATGCACATCAGCAGGCCCACACTGAGACACTTACATGACTGCTGCTGGGTGAGGGCCTATAGGCCAATTTTCTTCTCTTATACTTTGTAGTATTCTCTGGCTTTCTAGTTGGTTTATAATCAGGGGAAAAAGAATTCTTTTTAAAAAGTCTGGCTTCCCTGGTAGCACAGTGGATAAGAATCCACCTGCCAATGCAGGGGACACGGGTTCGAGCCCTGGTCCGGGAAGATTCCATATGCTGCGAAGCAGCTAAGCCCGTGCGTCACAACTACTGAGCCTGCACTCTAGAGCCCACGAGCCCCAACTACTGAAGCCCGCGTGCCACAACTACTAAGGCCCGCGCGCCTAGAGCCCGTGCTCCATAATAAGAGAAGCCACTGCAATGAGAAGCCCACGCACGGCAACAAAGAGTAGCCCCTGCTCGCCGCAACTAGAGAAAGCCCGCACGCAGCAACAAAGACCCAACACAGCCAAAAAAGTAAATTAAGTAAATAAATCAGAAAAAGGAAAGTCTATCACAGTTACTCAGAAAGTCAATAAAGACTGGATGACATCACACTGTCTATAGACAGAGACAGTCTCTCTCACCAGCTCAGCAATTTAGTTTCTAATTTTAAGCTGCCAAAGATTTGTTTTTATTTACTTCAACTCATAAGGCTGAAAACATTGTATAGCACTTCATGCCAGGCACCACCAAAAGCTCTTACCACACATTAACTCGTCCCACTTCCCAGCAATTTTAACGGGTAAGTACAGTATCACCCTCGTTTTACACCTGGGGAACCGAGGCACAGGACGTGAAGTGATTTGCTCTCAGTCACCCAGCTGTGAAGTGGCAGAGTCAGATTCATACCCAGGCCACCTGGGTTCATGTGCTTCACAGCCACACTAAACTGTGACAACAGTGATACCATGCCAGTGTGTCCGTATACGTAAAGCATGTAAAGTAAAATCAGTCGTCATGGTTGGTAAGAGGAAGTGTTTGTAAAACAGAAAATTACACACATCAGTATGTGCATGTACACAGAAATACAGTATTCCTGTCAAAGAGCTTCTAGAGCTGGTTCTGGCTGAGGGTGGAGATTAGGGGTGTTTTAAAATACTTCTTATTTGTCAATATTCTCTACACTGATATATATTTCTTTTCTTTTTTTTTTGAAGATTTTCTTTTCTTTTTCTTTCCTTTTTTTTTTTAGGTTCCATATATATGTGTTAGCATACGGTATTTGTTTTTCTCTTTCTGACTTACTTCAGTCTGTATGACAGACTCTATGAAGATTTTCTTGATGTGGACCATTTTTGAAGTCTTTACTGGATTTGTTACAATATTGCTTCTGTTTTACGTTTTGTTCTTTTTGGCCGCAAGACACGTGGGATCTTAGCTCCCCAACCAGGGATTGAACCTGCACCCTCTGCACTGGAAGGTGAAGTCTTAACCACTGGACCATCAGGAAATCCCTCTATTTCTTTTATACCAAGAAAAAGTAATTTCTTTAAAAAGCCATAAGAAAAAACCCAACTACTTCAGAAAGTGCCTGGTCCATTCAGGAAGGGCCCCGCGGTAAGCACAGGCCACAGCCCACAGCCCTGGGTGGACCGCTGGCCCTGAGGCAGGGGGCGGGGGTGGCTCACCTACTCGGATGTCCAGTGGCCACCCCTCCTTCTCTGCCACACTGCCCACTTCTGCCACAGGGTGAGCCAGGTCGGGGGTGAAGGGCCCATTGATGTGCGGCTTCAGCTGAGGAAGAAAAGGCACAGGGAGGGAACCCAGCTTGGCGCGTGGACAGCCTCTCTTCTTCAGAGGCGGCCTCATTCCCGCTCACCAAGTCACGGTGGGCCTGGGAGGCCAACTACTGTTCTCACGGCTCAAACCTCAACCCAGGAAACGCCCGAGCAACAGGCACTGTACGTGCCGCAGCTCCTGGGATCTCTCCAACCCCGCACGGCTCGTCATCTCCAGCCTGCAGACGGCGGAGCGCCTGCCTTGCCCAAGGTCATGTAGCTCGGCGACAGCAGAGGCATGGGATGAATCAAGGTTGCCAGCTTCCTAAGCCCATTACCTCCCATACTATGGTGCTTCTGGAATCTTACGGCCAGATGCTTTACATGTGATGATACTTATCAATCAACATGAAGCACTTAACGAAGTGCCTGGCACACAGTAAGCACTCAATAAATGTCAGCAACTGTTATTACACGGATTAGCTCATTCAGTTCCCATGACTGCCTTGGGTACACTGTGAAGTGAGGCCCACAGTGCTTGAGTAACTTGCCCAAGGTCACAGGCTTAAGTGGCAGAATCAAGATGTGAACTCATGTAGGTTGGCTTCAGGGCCTAAACTGCTGTGCTCTGCTCCTCCAGACTGCCCTTTCTCTGGCCTTCCAAACGCCACCCTGGCCTACAGGTCTCAGGGTGCCAGGCTCAGGCTTGGGAATCTTGGGCTTTGCCCTCTGAACTCTCACAACTCTAGGGCAAAATCTTGGCTTCTCCTAAAGCTGAGGTGGGGGCCAACTGAACGCTTCTGAATCACCAGCCGTAGCCACCTCCACTCTCCCCTTGGCCACACAGCCTTTCTGCTGCCCCTCCCACCCCACTGATTCAGGCAGCCGTTTGCAGGGACATTGGGGAACCAAAAGCCCAAGAGCCCTGCTGGGTGTGCAGCCAGGGACCCGCTCTGGCTCTCCCCAGGGCCCACCAGAAGTCCCCAGACGGGGCCTGAACCCCCCACCCTCAGAAACTCCTGGAACCAACTCCGTTCCTCACCTCGGTGAGGTTAATTTCTATCAGTTGGTCATAATGGCAGCCAGGGTCAGGTACCAAGTGATCCTTGAATTCATCAGCAAGGTTGGCAATGTCTGAAATCAACAAGGGAGGGAGACTGAAGCATGTAAAACAGAAATTGGCCATGAGACTCCATCCATCCATCCATCCATGCATCCATCCACCCACCCACCCATCCATCCATCCATCCATCCATGCATCCATCCACCCACCCACCCATCCATCCATATGAACCAGTTACCAGGCACCTGTCAAACACCAGGCCCTGGACACTGACTGGGCAAACAAAGGAACAAAACAAACAGCACAGGACACAGTTCCTGCCCTCGAGGAGCTCACGTCTAGCGAAGGAGCTATCAGTGAGCCGGAAGTCACAACATAATACAACAGAGGCACGCAGGAACACAGGGACACAGGGGAGAAGTAGTGACTGAGGCTCAGAGTCAGGGAAGGCTTCCTGGAGATGAGAAGCACTGAGTTTTTAAAGAAGGAGAAGTTACTTGATAATAAAAGCGAGGGAAGGGCCTTTCAGGTAGGACTCTGTGTGCGGAGAGCTTGGGAACAAAGTGACAAACTCCCCCCCAGGCCCCTGGCCTCTGGCTCCACCAATCAACCTCGCTCACCTCCCTTCAGAGGCTCCAACAATTCCTCCCCCAGGACCCATTTCCAACTCTGGGTTTCAAAGAAGCCAAGCTAGAACCTCAGGGAAGTTGCTGAGGGAGACCTACAAAGTGGTTCTTGTTCCAGACGTTTTTCCTCCTCCCCCTGCTAGGGCAGGAATTACAAACAGAAGCAGATCCATGTCATTTCCAGAGCCTCCCACAGAGGGCACCAGGGACCAGGCCAAGAAGAACTGGAATTCAGACACCCTTTCAGGGGAAACTAAATTCCAATCCTGAGGCAGGGATATCTCACACTTAGATGCCAGACCCACTGAGAAGCTGATGAGAGCTACAGACACCCCACTCAGGAACAGTAACACGCATAACCTCTCACAGACCGTTAGAGGCTTCTCAGAGCCTCTGAAGCCAGTCCGGAGACACCAGGCTTAGGACTTAGGACGCCCACTGGCTCACCTGCCCGGCCTGTCTTGCTCAGGTACTTCTTCATCCTGTGGTTGTAAGGAAACACCGAAGTGGTGGCCCCAATTTCTGCACCCATGTTGCAGATTGTCGCCATGCCTGTAGAGAAACAGAGCCCAGGGGGCTGGCTGTGCAGCTAGGCGAGGGTCCCCCACACCTGCTAGAGGTGCACACACGTCTTCACACCAGGGAGCTGGCATCATTTCTTCCCTCACTCTCACTGCCCCTGTGGCCCAGGGTTAAAATGAGGCCCAGTGAAGAGAGGCCACGGGGCCAGAGCTCAGTGTCCCGGCTCTCAGGGTGGCTGCTGGGTAGAGTGAAGGCGATACAAGATTCAGCTCCTACAAGCCAAGTTCCAGTTCTAGGCCAGGCTGTCCCGCTCAGCAGACTAGACAGCCCCTATGTAATGAACACTGACCTGGCCAGACCACCCAGTTGTTACTGTGTCCATCTGCAGGCGAGGGAACTGGCTCAGAGAGGCCCAAGGTCATGCCACAGAGCAAATGCAGCGTGGCCTGCAGGTCTCGGTCTGACTGCCTGGTGTGCAGGCCTGCACTGTTTCAGCTACAACACGGTGGAAATGTTTCTGGGTCCGCAGTTTTCCAGCAATAAGACTGGAATGACGTCCACTGCCTGGACCACAGACCGCCCACAGAACTGGAAAGGCTACAGATGCCCTGACTGCTATCAGGACTCCAGCCTCATGGGATTGCTGGGACATGGGTCTGGGCTTGTTGCCAACTTCCTAACTGAGCTGTCCAACAGCAGTAAGGGCTACTTATAAGAATGAGCCCCACATCACTGGAGGGACACAAGGGCCAGCTGAACTGTAGCTCTGTGGGGCTGCTGTGGAGCTGAGGGAGGCCCCTAGGGAAGTCTGGACTGAACCATCTCTAAGGTTCATTCCAAGTCTACCTGGATTTCTGAGGGCCCGGGCACTGGGGCCAGATCACCAGGAGTGATGAGTAGGAAGGGGCTGGCTCCCACCTGGTCTTGGAGACTAGCAGGTGACGGTCTCTAATCCAAAGGAAGAGAGTGAGGTTCCAACTCCAGCCAAGGGAAGATGTGAGAATGCGGCTGCTTTGAGACAGAAGCCCTGACTCTGATTCCCCTTCCCACCACCACCTCCACCCTCTGTAGGTTCTTCTTCTGGATCACCCAAGGCAGCCCAGGGCCACAGCCAAGTTGGCTCAGCCCCTAAATCTGTGTGGCCACAGGGAAGTTACCGGCCGTCCTTGAGGGGCCCCAGTCTCCCGTTTAATGAGGGACCTGGACTAGACAGTGAGGTCTCCCCTCGACCTCTAAGTGTCCATCCCAAGTCCCCAAATTGACTGGACAGATCCTCAGGGGAAGGCCATTCACTGCTTCTACGGCTCAACTACAGGCCCCATTGGGCCCAGCACAGGCTGAGAGCCATGTCACGTGGCCGCCCTCCTCACCAGTGCAGGAGATGGAGTCTACGCCAGGCCCGTGGTACTCCACAATCGCGCCCGTGCCGCCTTTTACTGTGAGGATGCCCGCCACCTTTAGGATCACATCTTTGGGTGAGGTCCAACCGGAGAGTGAGCCTGTCAGCTTCACACCGATCACCTGAGTAGGTGGGGCAAGGAAGCAGTTACAGGCCTGTGTATCATGTGCCATGTTCCAACCAGGAATCTACCTGCTGGAATTCTGCTTATTTATCCCTGCCTCCTTCCCAAAGAGATCTGAGCCTGACCTATTCTCTCATCCCTTTCGGGTCCCACATCTCCCATTCACCCCTGCCAACCACCCCTCTGCTGTCACCCCGAAATGAGCCCTTCCCTACCCCTCACCTTGGGGCACTTCAGCTCCCAGGGGATCCCAGCCATGACGTCCACTGCATCAGCGCCCCCAACTCCAATGCAGATGCCCCCCAGGCCACCACCATTGGGGGTGTGGGAATCAGTGCCAATCAGAAGAACCCCAGGGTATGCATAGTTTTCCAGAATAATCTGAAAAAGAATCCAAGATCTTAAGCTTAAAAGCCCTCAGGAGAGAATGGAGGTAGGGCTCCAAAGGGGTCTGCAAAACTGCCCCCTACCGACACTGGGCCACTGGGCCATTCCCAGGCACCCCTCCAGGATGGGGCCTCTCCAGTGTGGCCTGTACGAGCCAGAGACCTGGGAGACCGGCGGCCTGGGCTCACAAACTGCTCTGACAGTTCCTGACTGTATGACTTGGGCTTGTCAGTGCCTCTCTGCACCTCAGTTTCCTCATTTGTTAAGAACGGCCACACCACCTCGACCCCAGGATTGTGGCGAGAACCAGATGAACTAGGTACAAGAGTGTGTCGTGTGACAGGCCTGGGGACAAGTGCTGACCCCTGAAAGGTGTTCCCCTACAACACCCACTGCCTCACGTGGTGGACACGGGGAGTGTGCTTATCTGGCTTCTCAACAGGGCAGACAATCTTTCATGGCCTGGCTCCAGCACCCACAAGGAAGTACCGGGGATCCTACGGGAGCACAGGCCAGGAGTTTTTCCACCACTGAACTAAAAAGAAGTATAGACAACGCCTCCCTAGCCTCAGTGGCCTGGAGGTGGCTCTGAGAACAGAAGCGACTTGCTTAAGGAAGAGGATGACTTGCCGCATTACCTCTCCGAGTTCAGTGTTCCCTTCGTCGAGGCACTCCTCCTAGCTGGGAGCTAGGAGCTGGCGGTGAGCATTTCTCCCCAGGATATTTAAAGGAGCTACGGGGGCAGCTACCCCAGTGCAGCCCCGCCCACCATCCTGACAGCTGAGGTGCTGGACACGCTGAGGCTGCAGCGGGGCTGCTTGAAGAAACTGCAGCCAAAGGGCCACGCCTGGGTCTGCGGTCTGGCCGCACCACCTACCAATAGTCACTTCACCCCTCCAAGCCTCAGTTTCCCATCTGTAAAAAGTAGCTGATAACAGTGCCCCCCTCACTGGATCATTGTAAGCACTTGATAGGAACATGTCCGTCAAGTTGTAATAATGCCTGAGAGAGGCATTATTTTTATTTATTATTTTGCAGAAAGATCCTTCACCTGAGGTTCTGTTGCTCACTGTCAGAGGCAATTATGGCCCAACACACACATAGGGATGCTGGGGAGGATAAATGAGATCAGAGATGCGAAAGGCTCTATGAACTGTCAGGACTGACGGAATGGTGGGTAGTCTCCCCAGAATATTACAGAAACCCCAGGGCCTCTGCCTCAGGCTAGGCATCTGCTCAGCAGACTCAGCAAGGGTCCAGGGGTCTCGCCTCTTGGGAACACAGAAAGTTAGAAGACCTGGTTCCTCCTCCAGAAACGAGGCAGCTGGCTGGGAGAATAGGCCAACACAGAAGAAATCCCTAACAAAAAACAACTGTTGGAGAGAACGCCGTTTAACTGCTTCATTTCTCCAGCCCTCCTTTTCCTTGGCCACATACAAAGATTTAAAACTAGTTAATCTCTAAAGCTCCTCAAGGTTGTAAAAGTCTGATCCATGAAGACCAGACACACAGAATTCAGTGTGGTCACACCACGTAGACTGTCAGTGTGGTCCATGTCCAGAAGGGAGTGGTCAGCACAGACCCGAGGACTGCAGAAAGCATCACAAAGAAGCTGGTTGTGACAGTGACCTCAGTGGTCGGCTGCATACGGTTAGGCAGACGGGGGTGTGGTGGAGAAGTGTATTTTTAGGCTGGACTAACATCTAGAACATAAAACTAGAAATTCAGCCATCTATCTGCACGACACATGTACACTGAGGATCTATTCTATACTGACCTGGCGCCAGGCCCAGAGCTAGAGAGGAATAAATAAGCCATAGTCCCTGTCCCCACAGGGCACACTCAGCATACACTGTGGCCATAATGTGAAGGGTCCCACACAGGATCACAAGATCCCCAATGCTGGGCACCGGAGGGCCAGGACTTCACAAAGGTGACCAGAAAGCAGAACTGTGGAGGAGGAAGGGTCTGCCAAGGGACTCAAGGCAGAGGGAAAGGGATTAAGATTTAATCTGGACATGGCAGATTAAAGCTGCCTACTGTCAAGGGGGAGAGGAAAGAAAAGCTGCACAGAGATCACATGATTCCTGGGAACTTTCTTTCTAAAGAAATATATCAGGCTGTACACTTAGCTAGTGGCCACTGGCAGGTGTGAGCTGCCATCAGTCACGACCCCAAACTTTGGCCCAGAAGCTGCCAAAACGGCCTCAGCATTTGTACTAAGGTGAATGGAGGACACTTGGATTGGGGTCCCCTTGACGACAAAAGGCCAAGGTTGGGTCCACCTGACTCCCTCGCCCTGCTGCTGAGAGAGGCTCTCTGGCCTGCAGACCAGTGTGACATGCCATACCCGGGGAGCCCCTTCCTGGCAAGGGCGATGGTTTGAAAGGGCAGAGCAGTGATCTGTGGCTCTGGTTTCAGAGTGGGGCAGTGCTGGGAACCCATGCAGGGTCGGATTACAGCCTGACTCAGCTCATCTTGAAGGAAGGCCTGGAAGTGAGCCCTGGGATGGAGGTGGGGAGAAAGGTCACCTTGAGAAGGTACAAAGAGGCAGGTTTCACATACAGGATGGATGGCAAATGGACACAAACCAGCACACACCCCACAAACCAGTCAGAAGCCCTGAACAGACACCTTTGATGAAAGCTAATCACCTATCTCCCCAGAAACACACACACACACACACACACACACACACACACACACGACAGAACTGCCTATCAAGAGAAAATCCATCCTTGGGAGACCACAGGAGAACTCCTGACTGATGTGGCCATGTGACCTTTGGCCCCTCCATCCTCCAGGACACCCACAATGGGCCAAAAGGCTCCGAGGAGCACTCTGTGCACTGAGAGGGGAAGAGCTCCCGGTGTGACGGGAGGCCGTGACGCCGCACAGCAGTGTGGAGCACTGGCTCCAGGGCCAGGCCGCCTGGATGCAAAGCCTGGCCCCACAATCAGCCAACTGGGTGCCCCTGGGCAAGGAGATTAACTTCTCCATGCCTTAGTTTCCCCATCTGTAAGGTGGGGACAATAAAACCGCCAATCTCACAGGGTCACGGCGAGCACCCAGTAGGTTACCATCTGCAGAGTGCCTGGCACACGGAATGTGCTCATCAAGTGCTAGCTATCCACACAACAAGGTATAATGCTTGTGGAAAAAAGCAAAACAAAAAACAATACAATACCATAATGCTTAGAAGAAGGTGTAGCACAAAACATGTCAACCTTAAAAAGCTGGTCAGAAGGGACTATTTTAATTTCTCACACGGAGAGTGAGAATGTATAACTTGACACAGTGAAAATTAATTTTAGGGACTTCCCTGGTGGCACAGTGGTTAAGAATCCGCCTGCCAACTGCAGGGGACATGGGTTCGAGCCCTGGTCTGGGAAGATCCCACATGCTGCGGACCAACTAAGCCTGTGCACCACAACTACTGAGCCCGCACGCCATAACTACTGAAGCCCGCATGCCTAGAGCCCGTGCTCCGCAACAAGAGAAGCCACCGCAATGAGAAACCCCCGCACTGCAATGAAGAGTAGCCCCGCTCGCCACAACTAGAGAAAGCCTGAGTGCAGCAATGAAGACCCAACTCGGCCAAAAAATAATTAATTAATTAATTTTGAAAAAAGAAAATTAAATTTAAAATGAAGGCGGAGGAGTCTAAGGGCTGATGAAAATGTCATCCAATTGCCCGCCTGAGCCCCGGGCTCCCACAGGCCTGGAGGTGCTCCCTGGTTCCCTAAGGGCAGCCCGCTCCCCTGCCCACCCACAAAGGCAGGCCAGGCCCTGCTTTACCTGGTGAATGATTCCAGAGCCAGGCCTCCAGAAGCCCACGCCGTACTTGGCACCTGCAGATGCCAGGAAAGTATACACTTCCTGGTTTATGTCCTATTGAGACAAATCAATAACCAGGGCATTAGTGACACAGTTTGCTCATGCCTTCCCCCCTCCCCCACCCCTCCCCTCTGACTCTGAAATGCTGGCACTGTAAAGACAGGCCCTCTCCTGGAGGCCGTCTACAAATAATTCCAAAAGGGCTTGGACGCTGGCCCATAGTCTCAGCTGGCAGGCCCAGGAGAGAGAGCAGGGAACAGAGACAAAGCCCAGTTCTGTGACACCTGGCCAGGGAGTGGGTCCAAAACAAATCCCTTCCCTGCCCTGGGTCTCAGTTTCCTTATTTGTAGAAGGGTCCCTCTGGCACTCAAGTCCTCAGCCAAGGCCAGCAGTGAGGGGTAAGCATGGGACTACAGGACTAACTGGGACATGGTGTGGGGGAGGGGAACTCTCAAAGGGAAGCAGTGGGACAGAGTGGACAGCCCGGTCCCACCACGCCTCATGTTGGGTGTTGTTTCTCCACTGGCGCCTCGGATGCCTCATTTGTAATCCTGGCTGACATTTACTGAATGTCCACTACGGAAATGGCACCACGCTAAACATCCTCACAACTCAGGGGAAGTATTGTCGCCAAGCCCATTTTACAGATGCAAAAACAGAAACTCAGAGGTGAAATAACTTGCTAGAGATCCCAGGGTTAAACAGAGGAGCCAGTGTTTGAACCCAGGCCTGTCCAACCACAAAGCTGAGGGCTACGTTGTAATAGAAATAAGGCTACCTCCCTTACAGAGACTACATCTCAGAACACCTAGACCACTGTCTGGCATACGGTAGGTGCTCAACACTTGGTAATATGTTTGATGGGCCCCAAATGAAAGACCGTGAAATGGACCATGCTCTGAACAAACAAAACAAAAAACAGGATGGTACCCACTATACCTATAATTCAGAGACAACTTCCTCGGGGGGAAGGGAAGGCTTCCCATCACATGGATGTAGGCCAGAGTTTATCTGGAAGACATGGCATGTCCCTGGATAGGTGAGACCCCAGGGACTAAAGGGATGGGACCATAGCGGACAGCACAGAGCTGCAAAGGAGGAAGTAGGAATAGAGACCTGCTAGCCTCTGGGTGTGGGACAGCCGCGCTCCAAGACAGAGGAAGGACTCACTGTGGACTCCGCTGGGCCCTCCATAAAACACTCTCAATACCGTGCAGCCCCGTTCATTTAAACTCCACACCAACCACGCATCCTTCTGAGGGCCCGTGTAGTTCCCCAAAGTAAAAGAACGGCAGACAAGAACTTAGGTATCCAAGGCAGTCTCTTTCTGATTAATAATATACTGGGTTTTTCGTTTATAAATCAGTCACCAATTGTAAAACTGGTACTGAGGGCAGGAGGCAGCTGGTTGTGTGTGCATTTGCTCATGTGTCTGCGTATGGGAGGAGAGGCAGCACGGCGGCCAGAGTGGTGTGGCAGAGTCTTGACCAGAACTCAGCCTAGATGCTTCTCCGGTGGTCTAACTCAGCCTAGATACTTCTCCGGTGGTCTGTGTGACCCTGGACAGGTCACTCTGCCTCTCTGAGCTCCAACCAGAGGGACCCTTTACAAATACATGTAAATCTGACCATATCCCTCTCCTGCGTAAACCCCTCAGCAACTCCTAGGAGGGCGCCCACAGTCCTCAAGGCCCTGCCTGCACCTGCCCCCACCCACCTCAGAGTTCCAGGCCCACAGGCCCCCTTCCAGCTCCACAAAAGTACCAGGTTTCTTCCTCCTCAAGGTCTTTAGGTCGTCTGTTCTGTCTAGAACGTTCTTGCTTACCTGTTCACATCTCAGCTTACATGTTACATCCTCAAAAGAGGCTGTCCTTTCCCCAACAAAGTCTAAATCAGACATCTTTCTTATACTTTCAGAGTTCCACACTCTCCCAAATTGGCAGTTACCAATTTGTGTGATTGTTTAGCTTCTGTCTCCCTACTGGACTCTAAGATCCATGAGGGCAGAAGAAGGCAGAGCCCCTGGTCTGTCATGTTCACACTGAGTCCCAGCACCTAGCACAGTGCCTGGCACATAATTAATGTTCAATGAACATTTGTTAAATAAATGAGGGAATGGGTCCTGAAATCCTATGATTTTGTGAATCTCATCTCCAGAAGGTAGATTTTAAAACTATAAAGTAAGGGGAGGGCCAGACCCTGAAGGTGGTGGCCCTGCTGCAGGCAGTCATTCACCCCTAGGGCTGAAGAGGACCCAGTTCCCAGCACTGAAGGATCCCCTGTAATGTTACCAGTTACCATCACCACTGCTGCTAACATGGAAACCACCAGACAGAAAGCTGGGCTCTTTCAGCTGAGTGGAGCCGCTGTGCCACCAGGACACAAACGAGCAGGCCAAGGTAGGAAGAAGGGGCTTGAATGGGAAAGCTGCCCTGAGCATTTCCCATGGGTCTGAGAGGCTCTCTGAGCCGTGCTGACCCTGGGAGCCGAAGCACTTTCAATTGCATGCTCTGCTCTGTGCCCAGCCGAGCTGCAGCCCTGCCAGCATTCAGCTCCTGCCAATGGCCCCCCAAGAGCAGTGCCCACTTCCATTGCGAGGGACGGGGGTGGGGGGTGGGGAGGGTGGAGGCCCAGAGCTGGGAGAGACCTGCTATTGCCAAGAGTAGACACACACAAAGGCACCACAAGCAGAGCCTGGAGGAAGGAGCACAAATTTGGTTTCATAAGAGTGAGAGGAATCCGAGGGGACAACTCTTCAGTGTGGCATCCAGCCCCTTCTACCTTGTTAAGTGAAACTCACAGAAGAAAGCCCACAAAGGGGGTCAATCAGTAAGAGAGGGCCCTGAGTGGGAGAAGGGATAAGGGTCTGGTCCTAACCTCGCCCCCATGCAGCGTCCAGGACTTGATGCACGCACCTTGGCCGCCTCAAATTTACCAACAGCGACACTATTCGCCTCCCTCCCTGACAAGGTCCCCAGGGGCCAGGCGAGAGCACAAGTGATCACATGTGATGGTGGCAGCACGGGAACTTTAAAGTCCCTTCTCCAGAGCAAGTGGCGATAGGTATCAGAATCCGACATCTGCATCACTTTTCTTATAAAGTATTCTGTTTTATTACAGAAAAAGGATCTGAAAAGAATACCTTTATTATGGTAAGATTAAGGATGATTTTTGTTTTCTTTAGGTTTTCTCAGTATTTTCTAACAGCTTCACAAAGGGCAAATGGTATTTTTCAAAGTAGAAGAGAGCAAAAATAAATTTTAAAAAAACCAAAAAAACTAAACCAAAGAGTCCATTAGAATTTGGGGGTAATGCCCTAGTTCAAGGGTTTTGTCTCTCATCCCATGTCACACCCACTGGCCCCCTCCACGCCCCTCCCATGCTACCTTCAGCTCACCTTGGCCCGACGCAGGTCCTTCTCACCCCCGAGCTGGGCCTCGATCAGATGGTCACAGTGGATGGTGGACGGCACAGCCACCTTGGGCAGTCCACTGCTGATGAACTGCAACATGGCCATCTGGGCCGTGGCATCCTGCATGGCCACGCGGTCAGGCCGCAGCCGCAGGTAGGTCTTGCCTCGCTCGATCTCCTGGTGGGCCGGGTCATCCAGGTGTCCATACACGATCTTCTCTGAGAGGGTCAGAGGCCGGTTCAACCTGGCGGGAGAAAGGAGGGATGGCCTGGGACCAGCTGCATGGGCCCCCGTCCGCCACAGCCATTCCCTCTCCGCACACACGGCGGGCACCCTGCACCCCACGAGGGTGGAGACGAATCGGTGCTGCTCACTGTGGTAGCTCCAGCACACGGCACAGCACCTGGCACCCGCTAGGTCCAAAACCACTTGATGAATGCCAACATCACAAGAGGCGGCACGGTTTTATTTTTCCCTGAAGTATATTTGCTTTTTCCAGCATATTAATTGCTATTATCTGACGGGCACCTATTCCGTGTATGTCTCATCTTTTAATCCTTACTGTATCCTTGTCATTTAGTAAAACGACCATGAGGTAACAGAGACCCAGCAGAGTGATGCTCGAAGCTCAAGTTCGCAGCCAGAGTCTCACCTTGGATGCTCTATTTCTCTCTGTTCACGGCCACCTCCCCCATGCACTCAGCCCCACTGAGACAGAGACTCTGCACCAGCACCCCTCACCCAACCCGCCTCACGCTCCGCCCGCAACCCTCCGCCTCAGGTGCTAGAGGCCTCGTTACCCTATTACGCTAAAGCCTTTCCTGCTGGCTCCACTCGCTCTCACCCCATGAAGACAGGTGTGGCTGTCAGCTCTCAAGAACAGAAGCTGCCTCTGGCCTCTCACGAGCCCCTCTTCCTAGACCCTGTTTCCTCGTCAGAGCCCCCGGGGAGGTGCCGCCCGGGCAGGACTCAGCTGCCTCCTCGGCACAGCCTCCCCCGCACAGACCGAGCTGGGCGCGGGCCAACTCTCACCCCCCCTCCCCCGACCTTGAGGCTCCCTGCTGCTCCTTGCCGCTGCAGCACAGCTGCCACCCCACGTGCCTGGACCTCACACTCTGCCTCCCACCGTTCTCAAAGCTTAGGCCAAACCTGAAGGCTCCTCGGGAGGGGCACAGTTCCACTCACACCCAACGAGCCACAAAAAAAAATATATGGGACGAGGAGTCAGAGGCTCTGGGTTTAGACCTGACCCTAGTACTAAACCCACCGTGTAACCAGATAAGCCACTGCCCCTCCCAGGGAGCTCCCAGTCCGTCTCTAAAGTCCAGGGCTCGTATTGGAAAGAGATAACAGATAGCACTTATATAGCACATACTTGCTTTTAAACAGCTTTATTGAGATATAATTGGTGTGTAATTAACCGCACATATTTAAAGTATACAACTGCTAAGTTCTGACATATGAATACACCTGTGAAATCACCAGCACAGTCAAGATGATGAACACTTCCATCACCCAAAGGTCTCCTTGTCCCCTGTTATAATCCCTCCCTTCTGCCCCCATCCCCAAGCAACCACTCGTCTGCTTTCTGTCATTATAGTTTTATCTTAGCACTTACTTTTAGCCCAGAGCACTCTGATGTATATAACTCACTTTATCCTCACAACACAGATGAGCAAACTGAAGCACAGTGAGGTGAAGTAACTTGACCCTCCCTGGTCATGAGCTAGTTACTGAGTGGAAGAGCTAGAATGCAAGGAGCCATTGTGGCTTTATACTGTCTCTCAATAACATGTGGAAACTCAGAACAGGGCCCGGCCTGCAGTTAAGTGTTCAATTACTATCATTACTGCTGTTGCTATTACCAATACGACTCTGCTGGGAAAGCGAGAAATGTCCTTCTGCTAGTCTGGGTTCTAGCCCCTCACTCCCAAGTTTACCTAACCCCTTGAGAGCAAGAGTTTCCTAGGGTGCTGGCTCTGTGGGCAACAGCAGAGCAACTGGCAATTCTAAAAATCTCTCAGTTCTGCTGTCATGAGAACCTTGAATAAAAATAGCACTGGCCTGAAGTACAGCCTGCCCCCTTTTTGTGGCAGCATCTCCAAGGCTGGTGTACAGGCAGTGACTCACTGCACAGCCCCTCCTTCTGCGTCCAGGGGAGGTGAAAAATAGCACATGAGCTTTAAAACCAAAGACCTTGACAGCAAATGCCTGAAGTTGTATAAAAAAGCCTGACAATGACAAAAGCCTAAGGACGAGTTCATCACCACATTTCCTTGAGGATTAACTGAGGATGGCAAGGTGGGTCCTCTATGTCCATCTGTCCCCCACTTCACTGGATGACAGAGGCCCAGTTCCTAGGAACAGAATCAGGCCCCTCTGTCACAGGGTGGAGGAATCGTCCCCCTGCAAATCCCCTGGCCCTCTAAAACACTCTTACATCTATTTTAATCCACTAGCATCTTTTTAGAACAGCCTCACTTACGCTTTCTTTCTCTATGGAAGGGTTTCTCAACTATGGCACGACTGACAGTTTGGGCCAGATGACTCTTTAGTGTGGAGGCTGTCTTCTGCACTGTAGGATGCGTGACAGGTTTTTTTGGCCTCTACCCACTAGGTAACAGTAAACCACTCCCCACCCCAGGTTATGACGACCTACAATGTCTCTAGACATTCCCTAGGGGACAAAATCGACCCCTCACCCCACCTCCAGCGAGAACCACTCTTTTATGGCAACAATGAAAATGGAACATCTCTTGTCTGTACTAATCTGGAAAATGCTAAAAGTTATTGATTGGACTTTCTGGTTAGTGCAGAGTTGGAATAAGAAGGCAAAGGAAAAATTTTAGGGGGAGGGTTAATTTTGCTGATAAAAATTAAAACCAAAGGGCAGTTTTTTGATTAATTTTTTTAAAGCAAAGACAAAATGGTGAACACTTTTTTGTCAAGTTATCTCAAAGCAAGCTTCTGTGTTAACTCTCCTTCTAAGCATGATAAAGAGCAGGGGAGAAGTGTTTTGCAGACTAAAGCAAAATCTATTATTTTTCCGCTGAGCTGTGATCTGAGAGCTCTAAGAATAAATAGTGTTTTCCGGGGAAAAAGTATTTTATAAGGTTGCACAGTGATGAGGACAGTGGTTTCAACCCTGACTACACATCAGAACCAGATGGGAACCTGGCCAGCACTTCTCACATTTTGATGTGCACTCCAGTCACCTGGGGCTCCTGCTAAAACTGCAGATTCTGACTCAGTGGGTCTGGGGTGAGGCCTGAGGCTCTGCATTTCTAACAAGCTCCCAGTGCTCTTGTTGATGCCGATGCTGCTGATCCATGGGCTGCATTTTGAGTAGTAAGGCCTACACCACCTGAATCAGATGAACATCCTTGATGTACATTAAGAGGTCTTTACTACAATTAGGTGATGCCAAGTTGCAGGCTACAGCAGATAAAGACTAAGATAGTCCCTTACCTGTAAAACTGAAGTGAGGATACCAGTAGAGAGGAAGCAAAGTGGCAACAGAGAGCAAGTGTGGGACAGTGGCCAGAGCACTGGACGAGAGCCTGGAGACCAGGTCCCACCACTCACTCACAGTGTGGCTTTGCCCACCTGAGCCCACTCGTCAGCTATTAATGCGGATGGCGACACCGTGTACTCATACTTGTTCTCTCGTCCTCCCAGGGCCATGTCACCAGACAGGCAAGCGCGCAGCTCTGTCTGCAGCCATTCAAGTTTCAGGCGCAGCGCTGGTTGGCGCTACCAGCCCCCACTCCGCATCCTCTTGTGGTATCTTATTCATCCCTCCTGTGCCAGCATCTAGCCCAGAACCTGGCACACAGAACAGCAGTGCAAAGACAGCTGCCATTTTATCAAATGAGCAAAGAGAGGTCCAGAAAAAAAATATGCTCAAGATCCCACCTGAGATTCCTGCTGAGTCTCAAGGCTGAGCTCTCCCCTGGGCTTATGCACTGAAGGGGAAATATATGCATTTCTGAAGTCACTGGGCCCGGCAGATCCCAGAGAAATGGCCCAGGGCTAGTCGTCTGTCCTGGAAAGAGTGGGTGGAAGGTTTGGGCCACAGCACCGAAGAGTGCCTGAGACCTTCCCTAGGGCCCACATCTCCAGGCTTCTTGCTAACAGACTTTTCCTTGGCAGAGAGGACAGAAGGTCCACCACTGATCTGGAACACCCTTCCTCAGCAGGGACCGCTGTACCCTAAACGACTCGATCCTGCCACCACCACGACCAACCATCCTTCCCCAAGCACCTCCTACGCTGCCCGACAGGGGCAGGCGGCACCAGAAGCACCAACACCCTCTCGCAGTCTCCGCAGCTCGCCCTGCAGCCTTACCGTTTGCGGACGACGTTAACGTTCTTCTCGAGCAGGTCATAGCGGATGTACTCACTGGGCTCAAAGTGGCTCATGGCCACCTCGGCCCGCTGGCACAGGACCGAGGCCACATGGTACTGCCGCACACCCAGGGCTTTCTGCAAGAAGAAGGACAGCAGCGACTGTCAGTGGAGTATTTAGAGCGGTCCACCCCTGAGAGACAGCGCAGAATGGTGAAAAAAGCAAAGAATTCAAGTGTCAAGAGCTATTCAGTGACTGCAGCCTCAGTTTCCTCACCTGAGGCACAGGGATGAGACAGTAGCCAAAAGGAACACAGCCTGTGGTAGCAGAAAAGTATAAGGGATTTACAGTCAGAATTTCTGCATCAAAGTCAAATTCTGTCCACTTAAGAAAATCCTCTATCATCTGAGGACCAGAAAAGTTGGGCAATGGGGATACAACCAGCTGTAGCGATCATATAGTTACTGGGAAGGTTGAAGGAGAAAATATGTGGACATTCCCATTAAGCTCTGAAGCACCACCCAAATGGTAGCTGCTATCCTGCCTGCCCTATAAGTTCCTTGAGGCTTGGGATCAAGCTCTGTCTGTCTTATTCATCTGTATCTGGACTACCTGGCACATATTTGAGATTTAACAACTAATGGTTGAATAGATGGAAAAATTAGTGAGGAAAACCTATGCATGAGTTTTGGATGTTTCCTCATCCCTTGAAAAGGTGGTGCCTAATCCTGCTCCCCTGGAATGTGCAGCAGACTCACCGACTGACTGGACAGAATGTGGCACAGTGATACTAGGGGACCTCTGAGGCTAGGCTGCAAAAAGGATTGCTTCTGCATGGCTCTCTCTTTCTTTGATGGCTCTGGCGGAAGACAGTCACCACCGCTGTTAAAACATTTCAGCAGGGCTTCCCTGGTGGCGCAGTGGCTGAGAGCCCGCCTGCCGATGCGGGGGACACAGGTTCGTGCCCTGGTCCGGGAAGATCCCACATGCTGCAGAGCGGCTGGGCCCGTGAGCCATGGCCGCTGAGTCTGTGTTCCACAATGGGAGAGGCCACAACAGTGAGAGGCCCGCGTACCGCAAAAAAACAAACAAACAAAAAAACAGTTCAGCAGTCCTCAGAGAGGCCCACCTAGAGAGGAACTGAGGCCTCTTGCCAAAAACCAGCACCACCTTGCTAGGCGTGTAAGCATGCCATCTTGCAAGCCAGTGCTCCAGCCTCAGCCCAAGCCCTCAGATCACCAGGGCCCTGGCCGACAACCTGGACTGCAAGTTCTTGAGCGACTCTGAGCCAGAACCACCAGCCAAGACGCTCCCAAATTCCGGGCCCACAGGAACTGTGAGCGAGAAACGTGTATTGTTGTTTTAATTCTCTAAGTTTGGGAGCAACGACTTCTTATGCAGCAACAGATAAGCAACTGTTATGAAGGGGTCTGTATTAGTTCATTTTAAACTGTGGATGACAAACTTCACAGGGTCCATTTTGACCAAGGAGGAATAGATGAACCCAAAGAAGCGACAGAGGGAAAGAACAGTGGTGTTCGCAGTCTAGGAAGTCATGCCCTTGGGCAAGGAAAGAGGCAAAGCTCAAGCCACTGCCCCAGGCTCCCTTCTATATGTCACCAGAACATTTAAAGCCAAATCCTGCCGACCTCAGCATCTGAACCAATACAAATGCACAGCTGCCACTCGCTGTTCAGGTGGCCGGCGAGGAGGGCAGACCCCATCAGGAAACAGCACCCCACCCGCCACCCCCTGACCTGCCACAGCAGAAGTGACCTCCCAGTGCAGACTGCAGACCCACCTGCCCTCCAGCTAAAAATCCACCAGGGGACCCTCACTCTCTGCCCTACTGGGTAGGGGTGAAGAACTCACCAATCAAAGGACTTTCTTTTTTTTTTTTTGGCTTCACAGCATGTGGGATTTTAGTTCCCCGATCAGGGAACAAACCCGTGCCCCCTGCAGTGGAAGTATGGAGTCTTAACCACTGGACCGCCAGGGGAGTCCCAAAGGACTTTCAACAGCCTGTGCAAAGGAGGAATGTGGGACACTGCAGCTGCAGGTACGGCCGCTGCTGCCTGCCGCCGCCATTACAGTGGGAGGCCCAGTGCACAGCGGCAGTCGGGGGGACCTGGACTTCAACCTGGCACGCCATTTACTACGTGAGCCATCTAGGACAATTTACCCTCTCTAAGTAATCATTTCCACACAGTGCTATTGTGAGGGCTAGGAGGTAACAGAAAGTACTTGGCACGGTTTCTATTATTACCCCTGTGCATTTATAAGCATACATTCAGCCTCCTGTGTTTTTCACACAAATGAGAAGCTATACAAGTTGTTCTGCAACTTGCTTTTTTCATTTATCAACATATCTTTGACACCTTTCCAATGTTTATACACAGATCTATCGCTCTCTTTTTGTAAATTAATTGCCCTTAACTTCAGTTTCCTTAGAAATAAAAATGAGTAGAACAATACCTAGTGTCTGGCCCAATAAGCAAAACAAATAACTGTAATCATAATTATAGTGTAGAGAAAAGGTAAAGTAGCAAATTCCTAACAGTAAGGGGACAATTAAGCAATCTATGGACACATATCAATACTTAAAAATAGATTTAAGTAATAATGCTGATTGGAAAAAAAAGGACAAAATAATATGTTCATACAGAATACAGCTTTGGGATAAAAAAAGAATATTAGTGCCTAGTGTGAGATGAGCACCGTGCTAAGCATCTAATTCTCACAGCCACCCAGGGAAGCGGCGCCTATGATTAGCCTATTTTCCAAGTGAGGCAACTGAGGCTCTCATGCAGTGACCAAGGCCACAGAGCAGCAACCAGGACCCAACCCAGCCTGACTGGCCCACTTTCTGCTATTGCCCCAGGCCCTCACCCGAAGCTTTGCCCCTAAAATGGAGATAAACTCAATAGTGTTAATAACAAATCAACCAGCTACATGCTCAATCCTTAATCATGACACTGCTCTGCCTACCAACTATGTGCAAATGTCTGTTCACAACAGCTAGCGCTGCCCAAGAGGACTTCCTGCCATGATGGACACGTCCTAGATCCTCACTGTTCAATACAGTAGCCACCCACCATGCGTGGCTGCAGGGCACCTGAAGTGTGCTGAGGTGACTGAGGAGTGGAATTTTTAATGTTACTCAACTTTAATTAAAGTTAAGTTGCCACATGGGACGGCTCAGGTTTATACATTAATAAGGATGGAAAGAGTTTTTAGGAAGCCTGAACCACCTGAATGTTCATCAAGTCAATTTTTCTAAAAAGCTATTTGGACCCCATCGCGTGCCAGGAGTTCATCATCCCACACGACCACCAATGCATTTCTGAAAAATTTCAAAATATTCTCCCTCTCTCTGTTTCCTTGCACAGTCTGCTTTTTCAGGTAGCGGGGGTGTCTGCCCTCTGGACGGTATGAAATAAACGCAACCATCTTTCTCAGGATATTGCTTCCCAGACCTGAGGTGCAACAGAATCTCCTGAGTTTGTTAAAAATACACAATCCTGGGACTTCCCTGGCGGTCCAGTGGTTAGGACTCGGCACCTTCACTGCATGGGCCTGGGTTCAATCCCTGGTTGGGGAACTAAGGTCCCGCAAGCCACGAGATATGGCCCAAAACAACAACGTAACCCTAAACCTTACCCAGGTAACGACTCAGCTGAGGGCGGGGGGTCCCTCAACTATCTGAAGACAGGACTTACTGTCCTCTCTAAACCCCCTCTTCTCTAGGCCAAGGGTAGCCCTGAGTTTTTTCAACTTTTCCTTTACGTGGCATGTTTCTAAATCCTGCAATAGCCCAACCATGCCCTGTGCTGAGGGCAAAGGGACAGTCACTTCCTTTGCTGAGCTTGTGGCTGTCCACCTCACTGCTGACACATGCATCACTCCCTTCCTCCTAACCCCTCAATAGCCGCCTTCCTCACTGACCGCTCAAGCCACACTGTACTACAGGCTTGGTTTTCTGTGCAGAGCTCTACCTTAATCTTGGTTTAATTTCAGCACCAGTTTCTGTCTACCTCCAGCCCTCTGTGGTCTACAGGAGTCCGGGTCAGTCACCCCAGGTCCTGACAGGCTGGCCTTCCCAGTGCGTGTCAGCCACACACGCAGTAAACACAACTCTCAGGCTGTTCATCCAAGTCTCAGTACAAATGTGACCCATTCCAGGCCAGGCTCCCCAGGGTGGACGTTTGGTCAAGCCAACAGTGATCTATTTAGTGACAATCCCCAGGTCCGGGTCTTCAACCCACAACAATAACCACCTGACTGAAATGTCACTAAGCCATCGCTTCTGTTTCGCGACTAGGGACAGCCTGACTGACCCGTCAGTTGCCCTACAGAAATCAACACTCACACCTCCTGTTTCACTAATCTACTAATCGCAACGAAAAAGTAAGAAGATGTTAGCCTGGCTGTGAGACCTTAAGCAATTCACTTTGTTCCTCCAGGCCTGAGTTTTTCACACCTGTAAAGGGTGAAATCTCAGCCCTGTTCCCTGCTTCAGAGCCGAACTGTGAGAGGTTTAAAGTGTATGAAATGTCATGTCTAACTCTGAAGAGGCTGATCATACTAATATGCTTACCCAAAGGCTGACTTCAAGGGCAAGGATACCATGTATCATTCATTCAGGACCACATATACCTCACATACAAAATGAAGACTAGGCTATGGGTAGTCTTAGAATAAAAATAAAACAGCCTTACTTATTAAGTACCTGCTCCATGCCAAGCATTTTCTGTGCCTAATTTTGAATTCCATAGTGGTACAAGGTAATTGTTATTCCCATCTTACAGATTTGGAAACTGAAGATCAGAGAGGTTAAGTCAGAAATCTTACATGTGACAAACAGTGAATCCAGGATGCAAGTGCAGACCTGTCTCTTTCTAGGATGAGCCAATTCCCCTGGATTCTGCTACCCGCTAACCCCACATAGCCTACCTATCCTTTCCCATTGGAAGGTAGCATGGTGTGATGGTTCAGATTGAAGACCTGTAGTCAGACTGCCCAACCCAGCAGCATCACTAACCCGCTGTGGCCCTAGAGAAGTTATTTAGCCTCACCAAGCCTTAGCTTCCCCACAGAGAAAATGGAGATAAACGTGTTAATAGTAAATGAAATAGTCTACTTTAAGTGCTTGGCACAGAGCGGGTTCATATGTGCTCAATGTATGTGATTTTTTAAAAATTAATTTATTTGTTTTTATTTTTGGCTGTGTTGGGTCTCTGCTGCTGTGCGCAGGCTTTCTCTAGTTGCGGCGAGCAGGGGCTACTCTTCATTGTGGTGCGCAGGCTTCCCATTGTCGTGGCTTCTCTTGTTGCGGAGCACGGCTCTAGGTGCATGGGCTTCAGTAGTTCTCGCGCACAGGCTTAGCTGCTCCGTGGCATGTGGGATCTTCCCGGGCCAGGGATCGAACCCATGTCCCCCGCATCGGCAGGCGGATTCTTAACCACTGCACCTCCAGGAAAGCCCTCAATGTATGTTATATTGTATTATTTTCATGGAGGAGACAGACACACAATTAGATGTGATGAGGTTGTGCTCCTTTTCTGGATTCTGGCAGAAGGGGTATCCTCTTCTTTTGCTTACTGAAAACATAGCTTTTGGCTGATCAGCATTTTTCAGAAGCCTTAGCTCATCTGGGCCTTTGACATTCTTGACCCCTTTCTGATGTATTCCAGCTGCCACAGTGTTTCTCCTTAGTTACTTGCCCTCCTTCCAACTTTGGCTAAGACATTCTAAAAATCTAAGCTGAGCTCTATAGCAGCAACTCTTCTGTCTCTCCTTCAGACTACTTCCAATTTGTTAGAACTTGCCTTGGAAAACCTCCCATCCCTCTGAAACCCCTTCTGTTTACGGGATCCTGGCAGAGAGACCTCATCTATTTGGTCTCTCAATAATTCAGAAACTTGCTTTCCTCCAGGGCACCAAACATGCTGCACTTCCGTAGCCAGTACAAAGTCTAAAGGGATCTGCCACTGGGCCTTTGCACATGCCGTTTCTTCTGCTTAGAATGTTCTCTGCCCACCCCCTTCTCAATCTATCCTTTGTGTAGGTAATTCCCATTGATCCTTCAAGTTCTAAATTAATTTCACTTTCTTAGGGAACCTTCTTGAACTCTCAGCCCAAGCAGAGCCTCCTATCATCTATGCCCATTTACTACTTTCTGACGTTCATTCGTGAGATGATATCTGTCTCCACTAGTCTGTAAGATCCACTAAGGGAGGGATTGTGTCTGTTCATTCATAATAAAATTCCCCATGCCTGAACACCAGGTCTGATACACAGGTGCTACATAAATATCAGTTAATTAAACCAATGAATGTTGCTTTTACTTTACCAACCAGTTCTTCCTTATTGAGCAAGGTTAAATACAGAGCAAGTTGGGTTAACCTTGTGAGAACAAATAGTTAACAGGACAAATCAATAATTTGCCAGGCTCAGATGCTTGTGGTTAGACTGTAAACAGGTTGAACATTTTTGAAAGACAATTACGCAATACCTATTAAAATGTAAAACATTTGTACCTTTTGACTAGCTTTCCCTCTTCCAGGAAGCTATCTTATAAAAATACTCACTCAAATGAGTGTAGAGACTAGCAAAGACGCTCTCTACATCACTGTTTTTACTTATTTATTTAGACAACTGTTCTTTGTCTAGCTTCACATTTGGATTGATGGTCTTCGATGCCACATGCGGGCTTTCTCTAGTTGCGGCAAGCGGGGCTGCTCTTTGTTGCGGTGTGCGGGCTTTTCATTGCGGTGGCTTCTCTTGTTGCAGAGCACAGGCTCTAGGCGCACAGGCTTCAGTAGTTGTGGCTCACGGGCTCTAGAGGGCAGGCTCAGCAGTTGCGGCGCATGGGCTTATTTCCGTGGCATGTGGGAGCTTCCCAGACCAGGGTTCGAACCCGTGTCCCCTGCACTGGCAGGTGGATTCTTAACTACTGTGCCACCAGGGAAGTCCCCATCACTGTTTTTAAAAGAACAACACAATTGTCCAAAAATAGGGCACTGATTGAATAGATTCTGGTTCATCCACGAAGGAATGCCATTCTACACCTTTTTAAATATTCAAGAATAAGATGATGGTGGTGGTCTAACAACATTGTGAACGTAGTTAACGTCACTGAAGTGAACAGTTAAAAATGGTTAAAATGTCAAACTTTATTATGTATTTTACCATGATTTAAAAAAAGAAGTAGAAGGGACTTCCCTTGTGGCGCAGTGGATAAGACTCTGAGCTCCCAATGCAGAGGGCCCTGGTTCGATCCCTGGTCAGGGAACTAGATCACACATAATGCTGCAACTAAGAGTTTGCATGCCGCAACGAAGGAGCCCACCTGCCACAACTAAGACTCGGTGCAACCAAATAAATACATAAATATTTTTTAAAAAAGAATATTTAAAAAATAAAAAAAAATTTAAAAAGAAGTAGATCTACCTTTACTGGCAGGAAAAAAATTTCATGACACATTCAATGAAAATAAGAAATAGCAAAATAGTGCCATGGTATGGGCCCATTTCTGTATAATAACAGTAATTAACGAATGTAAATATGTTTAGAAAAAAATTGAAATGATATGCCTAAACTGTTCACAGCAATTATCTCTAGAGATTAGAATTATGGGCACTTTTATGTTCTAGGCTAAGTATTTTTGTAACTTTTAAATGCTGCATGATATATGCGAGTTTCCTTTGTAACCAGGAGGAAAAAAAAGAATGAACAAGACAAATTGGTGCAGAAAAGCATGCTGACTGTAGTGTAGCATACACAGCAGGATCAGTCAGGAGCACTTAGACAATAATCAAGTGTTCTGGTTTTTAAAAATGTGCAAACCCTTTGTTTCAGCAAGTTAACTTACAGGAATTTATCACGACTAAGTAAAAGGAAAAAAATGTACCTTCACACTAGAGGAATCTGGTTACCACCAGCTCAACCCAGAGATCAAACAGCATCACCAACAGCAAGACTACCTTACATTCGTGCCTCCGGATGGGACAGCGTCACCTATGAAGAATTCTTGTCAAAAAATGTTTAACCTGAATCTAAGAAAGCTTTGGGACCTTACTTCCAGTTTAAGGGAAATGCAAGGAATAAAAGAATAATCAATTACATCCAGAATGCGAAAGGTCTACGAGAATCTGGGCTAGTCCCTTTCAAGTCAATGTCATGGGGAAAAACGGTGTGTGTGTGACGGGGTGGGAGTGGGAAGGTGCTGTTCTAGATTAAGAGACTAAAAAAGTAAAATCAGGGCTTCCCTGGTGGCGCAGTGGTCGAGAGTCCGCCTGCTGATGCGGGGGACATGGGTTCGTGCTCCGGTGCGGGAAGATCCCACATGCTGCGGAGCGGCTGGGCCCGTGAGCCACGGCCGCTGAGCCTGCGCGTCCGGAGCCTGTGCTCCACAACGGGAGAGGCCACAACAGTGAGAGGCCCGCGTGCCGCAAAAAAAAAAAAAAAAAAAAAAAGTAAAATCAATGCAGCATGCAAATTTTTTTATCAGGTCTTGATTTGAAAAGAGATAGCTACCAAAGACATTTTTGGGAGAAGTGGGGAAGTTAAGAAAATGATACTGTAGTTATATAGCTAATTGACTTAGTTTTAAGAGATAAATGTTGAAGCTTTTAGGAATGAGGTGTCACAACGCCTTTAATTTCTTCTGAAATGGTCCAGAAAAAAAAATAATAAAAAATATACAGATGGGGGGGTGGGATGAATTGTGAGACTGACACATATACACTATCGCTACTATGTATAAAATAGATAACTAATGAGAACCTATTGTATAGCACAGGGAACTGTACTCAATGCTCTGTGGGGACCTAAATGGGAAGGAAATCCAAAAAAGAGATATATATAAACGTATAAGCTGATTCACTTTGCTCTACAGTAGAAACTAACACAATATTGTAAATCAACTATACTCCAATAAAAATTTAAAAAAATATATATAGATGAAGCAAATAAGGCAAAATGTTGATAACTGTTGACTCTAGATGGTAGGTATATGGGTGTTCTTTGTACTATTTTCTACTTTTACTTATGTGTAAAAATTCATGACAGAAAATCTTTTAAGTAAGGCATCAAGTATGGTTAAATCCATGTGCTAGACATAATGGCTTAAATTTCCTTCTTGATTTTTTTCTAAATTTTCCAAATTTTCTACAAATGAATCATTGTAATACTTCTTATAATTAGAAAGAATATAACCAACATTAGGTTTTAATTAAAAATTAAATGCACAGAACCAAAGATAAATATCCTTGCAGACTGCTTGCTGTGGACTAAAAGCAAAATAATTCAATCTTTTCAAAAAGCAGCTTGTCAATAAGACATCCACAGGAACATCCATACCTTTGACTCAGTAATTCCATATCTGAGACTCTATCTTCAAGAAATAACTCCAAGTATGTAAAGGAAATGAACATTATAAAAAATGGTTTGGGTTAAGACAGAAAATTATTTTCTCCTATAATTCCCCAAATTTGTATTAAGGTAATACTGTGTGGATGGAAAGAGACTGACAGCAAGCTGTTTTTAGCTGATGTAGAGAGAACCAAAGTTCCCTAATATCACTATAGGTTTCTTCTCGAACTCCAATTTTGAAATCCAACATTCGGGTGAAGGTATCAAGCTCAGAGTGCCCGCCCCATGGGTCATTTCTCTGTGTGCAGTATGGTGGACAGTGAGATTCCCCCTGTGACAGGAGGTGGTGGGGGCCAAGAAGGAACATTCAGGGGTTGGGAGTCCAGAGATCTGGCCTCCGAGTTCGGTCACAATGCACCCCTGTACAAATAATCTAGCCTTTCTGTGCCTTCTTTTTCTAAAAAAATATTTATTTATTTATTTGGCTGCGCCAGGTCTCAGTTGCAGCTCGTGGGATCTTCGTTGCCGCATGCAGAATCTTTAGTTGCAGCATGCGGAATCTTTAGTTGCAGCATGCGGGATCTTTAGTTGCGGCATGCAAACTCTTAGTTGCAGCATGCGGGATCTAGTTCCCTGACCAGGGATCGAACCTGGGCCCCCTGCACTGGCAGCGAGGAGTCTTAGCCACTGGATCACCAGGGAAGTCCCTCCATTTCTATAAAATGGGAGAAGCAGATCATTCTGGCTGCATCAAAATCACCTGGGAGGTTTCACTGAACCAGCTTCTAGGCCCTAAGGGCTCCCAGACCTCTCAATCAGAATCACCTGAGGTGGAGCCTTAAGCATCAATAAAGATTACAGGTTACGCTGATACAGCCGTATCTGGGAACCACCGGACTAGATGTTCTCCAAAGTTCCTTCCAGCTCAGAGATTCTATAAATATTCCTCCCCAGTAAACAGGCATCAGATAAACCCACTTACTCCCAAAGGCCTAGGGGAAAGCATAGCAACGGCAGAACAGATTAATCTGTACCAAGGAAGAAAACCCCCAGAGCTCAGGTCTTTCTGGAGTAGCCACAGCCTTCGCCTTCATTTACACACAGATGTGGATGTAAAGGTATGCATATGTGCACACATCAAATGCAACCCAGCGTGGTGTCACAGAAAGCACACCAGATTCAGAACGCTACCCATTTATTATTAGCTCCCTGCATGGTCAAACTGTTTACTCTATTTTAAAATACTTATAAAATATGGAGAATAATCCCTGTCATTTAACAAATAATGCCAGAAATTGTTTCCACATGGCTCCCAAACTTTTTCAAGTTAAGGCCCACGAACAAAGTAATTCTTTTTGGTAAACAGACCAGGTTGCTGCTGGAAGACAACTGGCAGCCTTAGTTGCTGGGGGATGGGGGTGGGGGTGTGGGGGGGGGGGTCATTATCTCTGCACACCTGTATGTTATTCGCTACAGCACACCTGGGGAAAGCTTAGCTGTACCACACTAGACTCTAGAACACCACCACGCTCTCCCTGCCCTCAAGACCACAGTACAGTGGGATAAGACAAACAGAAGGTGTGGTAGTGTGTTAGAGTGGCTATTGTATGCGTTAGGTACAGGGGAAATACGAGTGGTCGAGTGAAAAAGAGGCTAAGGCCTCCTCAGGGCTCAAACAAGATCATGTTTGGGTTCAAATCAAAAACATTGGCTACAGATGCAAAAACCAGAGAGACTGAGTGATCTGCTCAAAATCACATGGCATTTGTGGAGAGTCATCAGGGAAGGAGGAAGTCATTCAAAGTCCACTGTATCCTAGCAACATCCATATACTGGCCACAGGATGTTCGGAGCTAAAAGGAGCCTTTGAGAGGGGACTTCCAAATTTTGACTGAAAACACACAGGCACAAAACACATTTTATGTTGTGGCCCAGCAACAGGTACTGAGAGTGTGTGTAATTCACACGAAGTTTCACTAAACAATACCTGACATGTGCAATGTACACTGATACTTTTTATTCTCTATTATTATTTTCATTGTGGTAAAATCTACCATTGTAACTATTAAATGTACAATTCAGTACATTTACAATGCTGTGCAGCCATCACCACTATCTAGTTCCAGAACCTCTCCATCACCCGAAGCAAGCCCCGGACACACTGAGCAGCTGCTCCTTTTTCTTTTCACCCTCCCTGTCCCAGCTGCTGGCAATCACTGACCTGCTTTCTGTTTCTATGGATTTGTCTGTTCTAGATATTTCATGTAAATGAAATCATACAATAGGTGGCCTTCTGTGTCTGGCTTTTTTCATTTAGCACTCTATATTATCTTTTTTTGAAGGCCACTTGCACCCCATTAATTTCATGATCAAATAACAGGTCGACATAGGCAGTCCGAAAACACTATCTTAGAGAACTTCCAATTAAAAATATTAGTTACATAAAATGTATGGTGATGGACGTTAACTAGTCTTATTGTGGTGATCACTTTGCAATACGTACAAATATATAATCATCATGCTGTGTACCTGAAACTAATACAATGTTGTATGTCAATTATAACTCAATTTAAAAAAAAATTACATGGGCTTCCCTGGTGGCGCAGTGGTTGAGAGTCCGCGTGCCAATGCAGGGGACAGGGGTTCGTGCCCCGGTCCAGGAGGATCCCACGTGCCGCGGAGCGGCTGGGCCCGTGAGCCATGGCCGCTGAGCCTGCGCGTCCGGAGCCTGTGCTCCGCAATGGGAGAGGCCACAACAGTGAGAGGCCTGCGTACCGCAAAAAAAAAAAAAAAATTACTTACAAACATCAAAGGCAAACAGCGACAACGAATGACAGTCACCGAAGGCATTTGCAGAGCATCACCAGGCTCTCTGCAGCTTTCCACCTACTGTACCAGAGGACCCCAAACCTCAGCCCACCCACTTGATGCCTGCCTGCACACAACTATCCACCAGGAAAATGGAGAAAATAAAGACAATGTAGCAAGTTTTTTTAAAAAGTCAAATTTATTACATTTAAAACATGTTCTTTGTTCTGAGTCTTTCCTTCCTATACCTTTGATGTTAAAAAGGCCCTTTTAAGAAATAATGGTGATAACAGAGAATGATATAGTGGTTTTTTTGTTTTGGTTTTGGTTGTTGTTGTTTTGGTGTCCTTACTTCAAAAAATTTAAAACGTGCAACCTCACATTGATCCTCTCAATTCTGTCTGTACACTTTGGTGCCCTCTATCACGCAACTTTCCCAGAACAAGACTGTCTTTGGGGGATAGTAGCAGTCACTGGAGAAGTAAGATACAAGGATGAAGAAAAAGCTAGGTTTTTATATTAACTTTATAATCTCAGTAGCAGCCAGAAATATGAGAAATGATAAGCAGGGCTGACTCTGGTGAAAAACATCTATCTTCACTGTCATTCTCTCTGTCTCCCCTCCCTCCTACCACCAAACCTTACCCATTTGTTTACTCATTAGTCTGTCCATCTATCAACTAGTTACTGAGTGACTACGGGTGCCAGACACTGTCTGAGGCACTGAGGATACAGCAATGAACAAAATGGTCCAATACTCCCTGCCCTCTTGGGACTGACATTCCGGGAGGATAAAGGTGGGGAGGGGACAGACAAGTAGACACAGAGAAACAAGTAAAACCTCAGTCAGACGTCGGTAAGTGTCATGAGAGAATGAAGCAGGAGCCCTGGGAGAGGGAGCCAGGGAAGTAGGGGGAGGTGCAATTTAAAGTAGGAGAGTTGGGAAGGGCTTCAGTGAGAAGGTGACCTTGAACAACAACCTGACAAAAGGTCAACGTACAGGTAATCTGAAGGAAAAGTATTCTAGACAGAAAGTTTAAGGATCCTCCAAAGTGAGGTAGTGCCCGTTGTGTTCAAAGAGCAACAAGGAGAGACATCTGTATACCCACGCTGATAGCAGCATTATTCGTAATAGCCAAAAAGTGGAAGCAACCCACCCAAGTGTCCATTGATGGATGATGGAGAAACAGAATGTGGTACATACAATGGAATATTAGTTAGACTTAACAAAGGATTTGTAAAAGCCTAAAAAAGAATCTGACACATGCTACAACACAGATGAACCTTGAAGACATTATGCTAAGTGAAATAAGCCCGTCACAAAAGGACAAATACTGTGTGATTAGTTATATGAGGTACCTGGAGTAATTAAGTTCATAGAGACAGAAAGCAGAAGAGTGGGCGCCAGGGGTTGGGGGAAGGGGGAAATGGGGAGTTAGTGTCTAATGGCTACAGTCTCAGTTTGGGAAGGTGAAAAAGTTCTGGAGATGACTGGTGGTGATAGTTGTGCAACAATGTGAATGTACTTGATGCTACTGAACTGTACACTTAAAATTCTTAAAATGGTAAATATTTAAAAGTAAAAAATATAGGGGGGAAAAAAAGGAACAGCAAGGAAGCCAGTATGGCCAGAGCAGAATAAACAAGGAGGAGTACAGTAAGAGGTAAGACCAAGATTGCATAGGTCCTAGGGACTTCCCTGGTGGTCCAGTGGCAAAGAATTCACCTTGCAATGCAGAGGACACAGGTTCGATCCCTGCTCAGGGAAATAAGATCCCACATGCCATGGGGCAACTAAGCCCATGCGCCACAACTACTGAGCTCGTGCACCTCAACTACAGAGCCTGCGTGCCGCAAACTACAAAGCCCACCCGCCCAGTCTACACGCCACGAGAGAAGAGAAAACCCGCACGCCACAACTAGAGAGAAGCCCATGCACCACAACGAAAGATCCTGCATGCCTCAACGAAGACCCACATGCCACAACTAAGATCTGACACAGCCAAAAATAAATAAAACAAATAAATAATAAACAAATCTTTAAAAAAAGAAAAGGTGGCACAGGACCTTGTAGAATACAGTAAAGATTCTGGACTTTACTCTGAGTGAGAAGAGAAGCTAACAGAGAATTCTGAATGAGAATTACATGGTCCTACTTATTTATAAGGACCATTCTGGCTGCTGTACATAGAATAGAAGGAAGCAGGGAAACCAGATAGGAGGCCAACACAATATCCCAGTCAAAGATGGTGGTGATTTGGACCAGAGTGGTAATGGTGGAGGTGGTGAGAAGGGGTTGGAGTCTGGATAGTCTCTGAAAGTACTAACAATAGGATTTGCTAACAAACTGGTCAAGAGGCATGAGAGGAAAGTCAAGAATACCACTGAGGTTTTGGGCCTGAGTAACTGGAAGAATGGGGTTGCTATAAACTGAAATGGGGAAGGCAATAGGAAGAGCAGGCTTGGGGGTGAGATCGGGAGTTTTTCTGTCCGACACCCAAGTGGAGATGTCAAGTAGGCAGTTGGAGTCTCATCCTAAATCCCATCCCTCTAGAACTTGGCTAATTAAATGGTTCATCTAGAATCACAGATTATCAAAACCCAAAGTGTCCCCAGATCACCAGATATCTTTTCTTCACATGACAGATGAAGAGTGCCCCAGGTCACATACCTAGTTAACAGCAGTTTGGAGCAGAACTCAAGTCACTTAATTCTCAAGTCAACACTTTTTCCACCACACTACCACCCTAATTAAAACTGAAGCAGGGACCTCCCTGGTGGCACAGTGGATAAAACCCCACGCTCCCAACGTAGGCAGCCTGCATTCGATCCCTGGTCAGGGAAGTAGATCCCACATGCATGCTGCAGCTAAGAGTTCACATGCCACAAATAAGGAGCCTGTGTGGCACAACTAAGGAGCTGGCGAGCCACAACTAAGGAGCCCTGGAGCCACAAGTAAGGAGCCAGCCTGCTGCAACTAAGACCCCATGCAACCAAATAAATAAATAAATATTAAAAATAAATAAAGTTACTTTTTTTAAAAAAACTGAAGTAGCACTGATTCATTAAACAAATATTTATCCAGCCCCAGACTTTGTGCTGTGGTGCCTGAATTAGTGAGATAAGCAAGACGACACAGTCCCTCCCATTGCTGAACTTACAATCTGGTGAAGAAGACAGATATCAAGTAATCACTAGAGAAACTATGGAAGCAACGATATGAGAAGTGCTATGAAAGAAAGGTTAAGTAGCTATAACGCTATAACAGTATAAAGCTGGAGAACCTAATCTAGACTAGGGGAAGGGCTTTTCCAAGAAAGTGATATTTAATCTGAGAACTGAAACCTGACTGGGAGTTAGCCAGGCAAAGAAAGTGCAGTTTAGGAAAAGGAATCCAGGGAACCTGGCAGGCGGAGAGAACAGCATGTGCAAAGGCCCTGTGGCAGGGAAGCACCTGTAGTTGAAAGAAGAAAGAGAAAGCCAGCTTGGCTAGAGCAAAGTGAGCAAAGGGCAGTGGAAATGGCAGAAAATAAGGCTAAGAGGTAAAATGGAGCTAGGTATCATGACGGACCTTGCAGGTGTACAAGAAAAGCACCGCAGCAACCTTGAACTATAGTTTATCTGAGTCTTGGCAGAATACCTCGGAACACCAGACGGTAGAAGGCCTCTAAAGGAGTTGTGAGGCCCTCTCCCACTTGCTCCTTATCTCCCTGGGAGGCAGCCATGAGACAGTTTCTCCTCGCTTCCCAGGATCTGATGAGGTATAGAGCTTTCTGCCCTGGACTCTTCAAACTAGAGCTGCAGGATATAAACCCGCTTAGTGGCATCAAGGCTGTCACAACTTTCAGTGCAGTCATCAGCTCCTTTTGTTTTGGTGCCACCCTTTTCAGTGTATGCAACTAGGACCCAAGGAGCTGGCAACTTCAGCTTACTCTTCTCAGTCTGTATATAAGTAATGAACCGTCAGAATATGAAAGTGGTTCATTGTACCTTTACCAATCAATTGGTCAGGCTTTGATTTTTTCGTATGAGCTTTACAGTAGGACATGTTAAATGTTTAACTTGATTCTAAAAGCAATGGGAAGAACTTTCCTGGTGGCACAGTGGTTAAGAATCTGCCTGACAGTGCAAGGGACATGGGTTCAATCCCTGGTCCGAGATGATCCACATGCCACGGAGCAACTAAGCCTGTGCACCACAACTACTGAGCCTGCGCTCTAGAGCCCACGAGCCACAACTACTGAGCCCACGTGCCACAACTACTGAAGCCCGCGCGCCTAGAGCCCGTGCTCCACAACAAGAGAAGCCACCACAATGAGAAGCCCGCGCACCGCAACGAAGAGTAGCCCCACTCACCACAACTAGAGAAAGCCCACGTGCAGCAACGAAGACCCAATGCAGCCAAAAATAAATAAATAAAATTTTAAAAATAAAAGCAATGGGAAGTCACTGAAGCAGGATTATATCTGCATTAAAAAAAAAAGGTCACTGTGGCTGCCATGTAGATAATGCATTCAAGAGGGGTAAAAGTATTCAATGGAGTAGGTTGATGGTGGCTTATCATGTAACCTATTTCCTATAAGCACATTTGTATTTTAACACTTGAACACCTATTCTGTGCCAAGCAATAGGACACAGATACCAAGAAGAATAAGACAGTCCCTACACTTATATACCTTAGTTTGGCCACAATCAGCAGTAAATGTAACCCACTGTGACCTGCTTGAGGAAGGAAACACACACAAGGGGCAGGAGTACAGGAGAGCGAACAATTAGCTCTGCTTGGGATGCCCAGGCAAGACTTCCCTGACCAGAGCTGTGGAGGATAAATAAGGGTTTCCAAGGCACTCGGAGGACAGATAGTACATAAAAAGATACAGAATCATCAAGTGAAGTGTGCAGGAGCTACAAGTCACTCAAAATGGTACGAGGTAAAAGACAAAGCAGGAGATGGTGGAAGGTCAGGCTAGAAACCCAGCAGGTTTGATTCAGGAGGCTGAATTATGACCTGTGGTTTATTTACACAGTGAAAAGAACTTAGATATAGCTCAAAGGCCCCGCTCCACCATTTATTAGTTGTGTGGTGTCAAGCAGGTTTCATCTTTGAACCCAGTTTCTTTCTCTCTTTTTTAAATTTTTATTGGAGTACAGTTGATTTACAATGTTGTGTTAGTTTCAGGGGTACAGCAAAGTGACTCAGTTATACATATACATACCTCCACTCTTTTCTAGATTCTTTTCCCATATAGGCCATCAGAGAGTACTGAGTAGATAGACTTCCCTGTGCTATACAGTAGGTCCTTATTAGTTATCTATTTTATATATGAACCCAGTTTCTTCACTTGGAAAAAGGGAATAAATACCCACAGTATTAAGTGAGGTCTGAAATTATGTGAGTGAGCTCCCAAATAATAGCAATTATTATGTAAAATGCTACAAAGCAGGTTGTTGGGTTTTTTTTGTTTTGTTTGTTTTTTTTAAGCAGGTTGTTTTTTGTTTTTTAAATAGCCTTTACTAGGGTTTTTCCTCCCATTCAAAAAAAGGAGGACAGATTTCATGGAGAAAATTTAGACAACACATAAAACAACACAATTTTACAACTCCCCAGAGCCCATCCAGGAGTACTTACCCCAAGTCCCCTCCACCAGACCCCCTGGCCTGATGCCAGGTATCCTGTGGTGTTTAACAGCAACTCCAAAAGAGGCACTAAACACCAGTCTGTGCTGAATCTACACCTCCCCATAGTCCCTGGCACCAGGATACCTACTGAACCCAAACTGAACAGGTGGTAGGGCTGAGGTTTCTAAGCAAAGACAATGATAATAATAATAATTACTAGTTGTAGTAGTAACAGTGATACTTAATACTTTCTATTGAGTGCCAAGTTATAAGCACTTTACATGGATGAACAGCCCTACTGTATACGAGCTCCATTTAACAGATGAGGAAATTGAGGGCAGGAGAAGCATAGTAACTCACCCAAGGTCTCACAGATACAACAGCACTCAAAGACAGCCTGGCTCTAAGCCGAAACACTGAGCCTTCCAAGCACCAAGGGAACCCTGGCAATTCTAAGTATTGATTTGGATACAAATGAATTAAAGAAATCAGATAAAATCAAAATGGAATAGATGCCAAACTGTTAACAGTAGCTATCCCTGGAGGGTGAAATTATGGACAATTTTTTACTTTTTATATGTATTTACTTTGAACTTTGAAAATCAGAAAAAAATTTAAAGAAATATAAATTATAAATACATG
Source organism: Delphinapterus leucas (assembly GCF_059928025.1). Classification (NCBI taxonomy): domain Eukaryota; kingdom Metazoa; phylum Chordata; class Mammalia; order Artiodactyla; family Monodontidae; genus Delphinapterus; species Delphinapterus leucas. The sequence goes on along the minus strand of NC_143139.1, from coordinate 95,233,660 downwards.
TACTATTAAACATATTTTTAATTTGGATTATAACATTTTAAAAATACTAGATGGAAATATACTACAATGTTAATGATAGTTATCTCTGGGTGGGGGTGGGTTATCTCTGGGTATTACAAACAATAATAGGTAAATTTTATGGTATTCTTTATACTTCTATATTTTCCAAGTTTCCTACAAGGGGTACCTTTACAAATATGAAAAAAAAGTAAGAAATTAATTTTACCTTAAAAATAGATATTACTGAGTCTTATAATAGCTGACTACTGTGGTTGGAGTATGAGTAGTCCACATCAGTATTATTTAAAGAAGGATGATGACTTGGGCGTATTTTTAAAAAAATAACTTATTGGGGTTTTGTTTTTATTTCCTAAGTCCAAAAGTAAAACATACTCAATGTTTGGTTCAACCTGGCCCCAGGGCCCAGAGACATTCCAGAGATCATCCATAGGCCATCCACACAGATGTCACAACAACTAGGAAATGGGAAAATTTTCCCCCATGCTTGGAGCCCAAGTCTCGGGGCTTATGAAATTCTCATGAGTAAATACCAGGCCCTTATCTAAAACAGATACTTCCACTAAGCCCTCAGCCTCCATTTTCTCAGGAAGTAGGGGGCCAAGGGCAGCCTCAAGGCTGAAAACCTCTCTTCAGCAACCTCTATAAGCCCCTGATTCAACATGATTAATCCAGGAAGCTCATTTTCTTCCAGAAAGTCTGTTCCACTACTAGACAATTCTAATACTTTACAACAACAACAAATGCTTCTGAACTGAAACACACCTCCATTAAATCAGGCACAGATTCTAGCAATGGAAATGTGGGCTCAAATCCCAGCTCTACCCGCAACAAGCTGTGTAACCTTGTGTGTTTTTACTTAAGCCCTCTAAACACAGCTTTTTTCATCTGTGAGTGGGAATAACACCTTCACAGGCTGTAGTGAGGATTAAAGGAGAGTACCTACGTGAAAGTACCCAGCACGCTTCCTAGCCCCATCCTCTGGAACCAGATCAAATGAGCTTAATCACTCCTCCACACTTCAGCCCTTCAAATCACCAAAAACCATAATCCTGTCTTCTCCATTCTAAGCATTCTTACAGTACTTCCTCCTTATAAAATTCCCTCTACTTGGGTGGGAGTCTCCCATCAGGGTGACCAGCAGCCAGGTGCCCTCAGATCTGTTTTGGAGTAAATCACAGTAGCTAACACACTGCTCCATGCCAGCCACTCTTATAAACCTTGCTGGACAGAGCTCAGCCTCCCTAACTGCCCTGAAGATGGAGAGGCTCAGAGACAGAAAGTAGCCTGCCCAAGGTCACACAGCTGGGAACCTGCTGAGCCCATGCCCTTCTCACTATGCTACAGTGTCTCCCAGCCTCCACAGGCCCAGCAGCCAGGTGGGCTCAGTGCTCCATGGTGGCTCAGTCCCAACTGTTCAACGCCTCTGGTGGAATCTGGCTTCTTGGTTCGATAGTGCCCCCTCCCTTGCTGGATGGGATACAAATCTCTAGGGCTCTCACGGAGTAAGGGAGGCTCTCCTGATCCTGCATTTACTGACACAGAACAAACTCTGAAGGAATACAACCAAAGCGGACCCACCAGGGAGTCTGGTAAGAAATAAAATGAAAAGAAACAAACAAAACTGTGCCAAGCAAGATCACAAAGGTTATCTTATGTCATCTTCCCAACAACTGTGCCAAGTGGGACTGTTATAGGTCATTCTGTCTTCTGTTTTAATGAGAAAATGGAGACTCAGACAGATAAGAAGGTAAATAATTGCACTAAAATGTAAGCTCTATGAAGGCAGAAAACTTGTCTAATCTGATCACCACTCTATATTCAGAGCCTAGGACACTGAAAGAAGAACCATGATTTGAACACTAGTCTCTCCATCTTGCTTTCAAATTCAAGTTGTGAGTGCCTCTGGCAGAGGCTGTGCTGAGCCATTAGTGCCTGTTCACGGAGCAACGAACAGTCCTTTTAAGAGGCTTGGAAAGGGGGCAGGGAGCCATGTCTCTCCAAGACACAGCCTCTAAATGGGCTCCAAGGCAGTAAGGGGTTCCTTTAAGTAATGAGTTGACAGATTCACTCATCTGCCTAATTCTCCTTTGCTGCTGTCTGGAGCAGAGACGCTAGGCACACTGTACATACAAATCCCAAACCCTGCTCTGGCCCCCCGGGGCAGCAACCCTTTGAATACTTAAAAGGGCATCCTCTGTAAGCTCAATAGGCAGCCTGTGAGGCTGACCCACAGCTCTGGCCTCTCCCTCTCAAGCTCTGCTGGTATTTGGGGCAGGAGGCAATCACGGCCTCAAATAGATCCATATGCAAACAGGGCACGGAGCCAACCGAACTGTGTCCCCTCTATCCAGCCCACTCATCAGAGATCTAGTTTCTACTCTCTATGCCCAGGGGAGTTCTCTGGGGGAACAGCTTGAGTGGTAAAAAGCCTGAGTTCTGCAGTCAAACAAACCTGCATTCAAAATCTGGCTCCGCTGCATGCTGGTTGTGACCTCGGGCAAGCCGTTTAACCAGTGGGGGTCTATTTCATCATGGTGAAAACAGGCTAATGACACCCACATCTTAGGGTTCTTGTGAAGATCAAGTGAAGCAGTGTTTGTCCAAGACCTAGTTCAGTGACTGGCACAGCGGGGCTGACAGCTCATTATCAGTATCTCTAATGCCAACGGTGCCGCGAGACAGACTAAACATGCCACCACACATGCAAGTTCCTGGATGGTCTGGCCTGAATTTAGCTCCACCCAGCTCGCCCCCTCCCCTTCTTGCTTCAGCCCAGTGTATTATAGCCGGGCCCTTGTCTTAAATCAGCTCTGCAGCTCTCAGTGAGCAGCAACAACAAAACAGTAACAGCACACACGTCCAGCCGAAGGTGAAGGAGCCCAGCTACGAAGCACTGAAGTGTGGAAGTTACAGGAATCCCCGAGGCCTCTCTGCAGACCCCCACAACTGGCCACAGGATCGAAGCTCCCACCCGGAAACTGCCTCACCCTCTGCAGGGTGAAGGCAGAAATCCTCCTAACTGGGCCTAAATTCCCCAAGGAGCTTCATGGTGATAATGCAAATGTAATTCTAAAGCACATCTTCTCAATGCTGCCCTTCAACTTAGAGAATCAGAAAACAGGAAGCCAGTGGATTCATTTGTGCCTCTTCTCCCAACTCTCTTAGGACAGTACCCAAAAGATTCTCCTGCACAACTACTACATACCCGATATCCATGGACAGCACGGGAGGAGCAAGCAATTTTCCCAGAGCCAGTCTTTTTATTTTTTATTTATTTATTTTTTGGCTGCACTTCACGGCCTGCAGGATCTTAGTTCCCTGACCAGGGATCGAACCTGGGCCCACAGCAGTGAAAGCGCCGAGTCTTAACCACTGGACTGCCAGGGAAATCCCAAGAACCAGTCTTGAGGATAATGCTGTGGCAAGGGAGGCTGTAGACCATCTCCAGGACTGAAGACACAGACTAACTTTCACCAAGTGCCCATACCCTGCATCAGATTTCCCCCAAGTATACACAGTCCTATTTAATACTCAGAGGCAGAAGATACTGTGTCCATTTTACAGATGAAGATACTGAGGCTCTGGAACGTAACTATTTTGCCCAGGGCCACACAGCAAAGCTGGTGCCCTTTCCTTTGGCCCAAGCTTTGCAGAATGAACCCAAGAAAATCATTCTCCATGCCTTTTAGGATCCCCTAAATAAAGAAAGGCTTCTACAGGTTCATTCTGGAACAATCTAAGGAAAAAGTCTGTCCTTTGTCTCAGTATTAGAAAAGGCCTATTCCTAAAATAACATTATAAACTATTCACAAATTTTTATAGTGTATTAGAGTTCAAAGAACTTTCCAGGGACTTCCCTGGTGGTCCAGTGGGTAAGACTCCACACTCCCAATGCAGGGGGCCCGAGTTTGATCCCTGGTGGCGGAACTAGATCCAGAATGCATGCGCAACTAAGAAGCCCGCATGCCGCAACTAAGAAGCCCACATGCCGCAACTAAAGATCCCACGTGCCGCAACTAAGACCCGGGGCAGCCAAAATTAAAAAAAAAATAAATAAATATTTAGAAAAAATAACTTTCCAAATATTATTAGGCCTTCAGGACCCTTCTTAATTGGAGGGTAGCTATGAATTGTCCCATTTTGCAGATGTGTAACCTGAGAGCCACAGAGGGTAGAGACCTTGCTCGAAGCCACATGGTAAGTATGTGGTAGACGAAGTCTCCAAAGGTTCCTGATATTCTATGTGCTGCCTTTTTTTTTTTGGTTTATTTTTATTAAAAAATTTTTTCTTCTGGTTTTATTGAGATATAACTGACATAGCTGTATAAGTTTTAAAGTGTACAGCATAATGATTTCACTTACATCATGAAATAATTACCACAATAAGTTTAGTGAACATCCATCATCTCATATAGATACAAAATCAAATAAATAGAAAAATATTTTTTTCCTTGTGATGCGAACCCTTAGGATTTACTCTCTTAACAATTTTCATATATAACATACAGCAGTGTTAATTATATGTATCATGTTGTACATTACATCCCTAATACTTAATTATCTTATAACCAGAAGATTGTACCTTTTGACAAACTTCATCCAAGTCCTCCCCGCCCCACAAAGCAGCCTCCCTGCAGTCCCTCCCCTCCTTTATGCTGAGAAGCCCAGAGCCTACCACTGCCTTCCAAACCACCTGCTGGGAAAATAAGGTGTGTCAAAGAACACTGAGCCAATGAAGACAGACGGCTCAAGCCCCAATCCTCATTCTAAATACTTCCCAGATGACCCTCTTGGAGACACCAGGTAGCAGAATAATGCCCAAGATGAACAGGGCTCACTTCAGACATGAAGCTCATACTCAAGTGAGGGACCCTGTGGCAAGACACTTGACCCCATCCAGCTTCCTCACCTGTGAAATACAGATACTTGTTGAATTTATAAAGGAGCTTCGGCTCCTGACTAAGTTTTGCAAGTACTATGCAAACACATGACTACTGAATTCGAGTTCACCCATCCTTCGGTTACTCAGGCCCCAAACCTAAAAGTCATCCTTAACTGTTCCCTGTCCCTCACACTCCACATCCAACCCATCTGCCTCCAAAATATCTTCACTACCAGAACCCTAGTCCCAGACACCTTCAACACTCCTTGGATAATTCCAACAGGCCCCACTGGTCTCCCTGCGTCCTCTTTCGTCCCTCTGTGGTCCTTCGTCCCTCTGTGGTTCATCATCCACGCAGCAGCCTGAATGATTCTTCTCAATCATAAATCAGATCCTGTCACTTCACAGTTTAAAACCTTCCAGTGGATTTTCATTACACTTGGAGTAAAACCCAGTTTCCTTACCAGAGCCGACATGACCCTGGCTCCTACCTCTTGCTCAGACCTTCCTCTCATCACCTCAGCCACACTGGCCTTACTTCTTACCCTCAGACCCATCTCAGGTGCTTTGCACATGCTGCTCCTTCTACTTCAAGTCTCCCCTCCCATAATGCTGAAGGGCCGCCTTTTTATCATTTTATGTCACCTCTTCTGAGAGGCCTTCTCCAACCACTCCAGTTAAAGCCATGCCACATCCTCACGCCTATTCTCTCTACCACACTATTCGGTTTTATCTTCCTTGTCCCACTTCATAACTACAATTTTCTTGTCTACTTGTTTATTTTGTCTCCCCAGAACTACACTACAAGCTCCACTACTCCTGTTCATTATTACACTCTCAGTGTGTAGAACAGTGCTAGGCACATAGCAAGCTTTCAATAAACATTTTAGGAACAGTTGGTTCAAAAGGCAATGGTGGGGGCTTCCCTGGTGGCGCAGTGGTTGAGAGTCCGCCTGCCGACACAGGGGACATGGGTTCGTGCCCTGGTCCGGGAAGATCCCATATGCCGCGGAGCGGCTAGGCCCATGAGCCATGGCCGCTAAGCCCGCGTGTCTGGAGCCTGTGCTCCACAACAGGAGAGGCCACAACAGTGAGAGGCTCAAGTACCGCAAAAAAAAAAAAAAAAAAAAAAAAAAGAATCCGCCTGCCAATGCAGGGACACAGGTTCGATCCCTGGTCCAGGAAGATCCCACATGCCGCAGACCAACTAAGCCCGTGCGCCACGTGCCACAACTACTGAGCCTGCGCTCTAGAACCCGTGCACCACGTGCCACAACTACTGAAGCCCGCGTGCCTAGAGCTCCGCAACAAGAGAAGCCACCACAATGAGAAGCCCATGCACCACAACGAAAAGCAGCCCCCGCTCACCACAACTAGAGAAAGCCTGCGCGCAGCAACAAAGACCCACCACAGCCGAAAATAAATAAATTAATTTTTAAAAAAGGCAATGGTGTGCTCCCCTCTTCCTCTGCCCAAATTTAAGATTGGAAGTTTGTTTACTCATCCATTCAATCATTCATTCATTCATTCAGTTCAAATCAACAGCTGACTATAGGACACCTGAGAAGGTACCATAGCGAATAGGGATGACCTGTTTCCCAATTCAAAGCAAGATTTTTTTTTTAAACATGGCACTTTATACAGGCACTTATAACTTCTGCAGATGTGTCAGACTTCTTTGTAGTTAACTGCTGTTTCAGATTTACATGCAACAGGTTACGTTACTTCCCCAAGGTCACAGGATGAGAACTCAGCATCCCAGTATCTCAAGGCAAAACCAAAATCTAAAATGTATCTGGAAGTGCCCAACCATTTTTATTTACCATCCGTGGTCATTTACACAAAATTTAAAAAACCAGAGAGTAAATGTGGCTTTTCAAAAATTTCACCTCCATTTTCTTCACTGTTTCTATCTTCCTACCTGGTAGCAGGTACTATCAAACAATAGAACACTTTAAAGAGCACTGTTTTCTGGTTATGGACCATTAATGGTACCCTGGTTGACAGGCTGAGTCTTGATGCCAAAGGGAAGCAGTACTATAGTGCAGGTGCTGGGACCTCAGCCTTGGGAGTCAGAAAGGAGCAGATTCAAATCACATCCACTAACAACTAGTGATAAGGCCCTAGACAAGTCTACTTTAATTTAATTAACAAACAATTATATAGCACTTACTAGATGCCAGCAGGGTTCTAAATACTTTGCAACTATGATTATTAGATAAGTCAGATATACTATTATCTGTATCTTACAGGTGAAGAAACAGGCATCGAGAGGTGAAGTAACTTGCCCAAAGTCACAGCAAGTGAGTATTAGTCACCATTCAAATAAGATAGTGTGATGCCAGAATCCATGCTCTTAGCCATTACACTATGTTTCTGCTCTAATCCTGTTTCTTCATCTATAAGATGGGGCTAATAAATCTGCCATCTCTCACAGGATCATGTGAGACTGCCGGCACACTAAGGTAAATGTTAGCTACTCTTAGTGGTAGTAGTAATTGCCATCATTCTATCATCTACCTTCACCTTTGGTCCAGCCAAGGTCCAACCAAGACCTTTGGTCTTCTGCCCAAAATACTTTAGCTGAGAAAGATCTCCAAGGTCCTCTGCAGTAGAATACATTAGAATATACTGACGTTTCACGAGAACAAAAATTGTCTGCTTTTTTTGCTTCACTGTATCCAGAGGAAGCAATGGATACTCAGTAAATATGTGGTGAATAAGGTAGTAATAAATTGAATGCATAGACCAGGTTCTGTAGACACGACAACTAAAGTAGTACCATCACTTCTCAAATGTAGCTAAACACAAAAGAGGTAAATTTACAAGGTTTTCAGAGCATAGTGGTAGCTGGCCGTTACTTAAGACAGCCTGGCTATTAGGAGACAGTGTGGTATAATGCTGTTCATTCATCTTAGCTAAATGAACAAATAAGGAGACCCAGGTTCTCAAGGTCTTGGATTGTCTATCTGTAAAAGAGGAAGTTGGACAACATGATGATCATAAACAAATATATTCTACTTTCTCATCACTTTATAACAATCATCATAACAATATGAATGGAAGCCGGCCACCAAAAACTCAGTAAATGTTTGTCAATGAACATAATCCCAAACTGACAGATGAGGAAACTGGGATTCAGTTCTTAAGTTCAAGGTCACTTGCACTGGGTAGAATATAAACTATAGTCCAGATCTCTTCCTACACAGGTCTAACACTCATGCATTCCAAGATCCTTTGTGATATCAGTCCTCTCTTCCAAGTTCAATAAATCTGTAATAATTTATCTTATCAAATAATCTCGCCTAACTTCACTACATCATGGGTCAGGAGGATCAGAAAGAAACACTATTTCCACTTTGTTAACCTGGAGAATCAAAAGATCTAAAGAGATAATTAGCAAATCCCTTTTTTTGCCCAGAATTTAGAGATCATAAAATAAATGATGATTTCGCTTTAAACCATATGGTTTAAATTTAAGCAATGTGATTTAAAAAAAAAAAACTTCTGGTAACACAATACTTTTTGAGAGTACAGTACAAAACTTCTTTTTCAATTCTGTAATCAGAGTTGTGCTACTTGATCCAAAGTAGAACCACAAAGTTAAATGTAAAAGGCTGTCAGAGAATATCTATAAATGCTTGCTCATTTTATTTTTATTAATGAAATACATGCCTGACATTGAATCTGAGTATAACACCTTCCTAGGATTGTCAAGTTAGGAGTGAAAAAACATCTGGCAGTCACAGTCAATTTTCTAGATGGTTCATAACAGGACAGTCAAGGTCAAATTGTTGAGTCTTTTACCCTCCCATCTAGTAACTGAAAAGCAACTAATTATGAGCTCAAAATACTCCATTCTGGTACTCTCACAAACACAAATGTCAGCTCCAGGATCACACTCGGGCTCAGAAAGTTCTGAGGGCAGGCTGACATGAACAAGAACAGAGAACAGAGGGATAGTAGGGCAGATGTTCAGGCCACAGCACTTGGGTAACACTCAGAGACAGCAGGAACTTTTACCTACTTTCTAGCAGTTTCATCATCTATCAAATGAGAATAGTCATCTCACCAAATGATTATATGAACCAAATGACATGATGAGGAATTAAGTCTTGCAATCTTGTGCAAAGGTGAGAGACTACAGTTATCGTTACTAATTACTACGTCTGGGCACGGAAGGCCCCCTCGAACTCCTGGCTATATGTTCCGCAGGATCCCCACAAGATGGAATAGGTAATAGTTTTTTTCCTCCAAACTTCAGGTTTGGCAACCACGGATGCACCTGGCTAGCAAGGGTCTGCTGCTGAGAGATGAGAAGTGAGGCCTTCGGGCTCTGGACCTAGCGGGCTCAACAACCACCGCGCCCCCCAGTCACCTTGTCCTGACCTTGAGGAACGGGAAAAGAAAAAGAAATAGAAAAAGAAACCCTACAAGGGAGAAAGTGCGGCCCTCAAAAGAGGTGCCTCCACTCTTCACCTGGCCGCCGCTTCTGAGACCCACGCTTCCAGCGGGGCGGAGACAAGGTTGGGAGAGCTGAGCCGGGGACGCCTTGACCTCGGGCGAAGGGCCCAAGGCAGGGACAGGTACACGAAAAGCCAGGCGGACGTCGGGCCCGCCTCGCCTTGCCTCGCCCACAGCCGCAAGCACAGGAGGAAGCACCCCGCCCCCGTGAACCCAGAGGGCCCTCAGTTCGCTCTCACCTGCAGCCGGGTCACCAGCAGGTTGTAAGGCGCCATTTTGTGCACTGACAAAGATGAGGTCGCTTGAAAATGACGTGCACACGGCGTACTTAAAGCCTTCGGGCAGGGGGCGTGGCCTGAATAGAAACGCAACACAGTGAAGGCTGGGCCTCCCCAGAGGCGCCGAGTCCTGCGAGCGCCTTGGGCGGAGCTCCCGTGTGAGGAACCTACAGGGGAGAGGACAAAGCTGCATAAAAGCACTTGCGGAAATAAATACCGGGAACAAGGATGTCTTATCGAAGTGCAAACTTCATCTTTGCACTTTTCAATTTGTATCTTCCATTCAGATCTCGAAAGGTTTTTTTTTTTTTTTTTTTTTTTGATGACTTTCATGCACCTGCCAGGACCTGACTCCCCAGTTAGGACGGAAACTTGTCTTTGAAATGTGATCGCGCGAGAACGACCGGGGCTTGGTGCAAAGATTGTAAACGCTGATGGAAGCCTAGAGAACCAATCACGGCGACCAGGAGGCAGGAACAATGGAGGTTAAAGGTCGGCCGGAAGTTCCTTAAGTTTCCGGTGGCATAGAGGGAGCTATGGCTAAGCATCACCCGGACTTGATCTTTTGCCGCAAGCAGGCTGGTGTTGGTGAGACGGCCTCCTGCCCCCGACTGTCTCGGTGGGGATAGTATTAGAACCTGAGGAGTCCGGGGTTCCCATCACTTCCTTAGGTTCTTGCCTCGGGGATGCTACGTTTCCCGCCTCACGGTCGGTAGTGTAGGAGCGCGTGGGTTTATGGTCTCTGATGAAAAGAGGGCGGGGCGTGCGTGCTGGGAGCCGGAGGCGGGCTGCTGGGATGGGGTCCGGAGAAATTCTCAGTTTGCCCAGGACCTGAGAGGGACTTCGGGAGGGTGTGGATTTGGTTCGGATTGAAGTTTATGAGGATAAGATGGAAAGACTTCCTCAGGGCTCACTGCAGTCCCTGCTCCTGTCCCCACCTCAAGCTCGAGGATGTTTGTCCCCTCTTCGTCAAAACCTTAATCCTAATTGTACTCTTTACCGTCTTTCATCTTGCAGCCATTGGAAGACTGTGTGAAAAATGTGAGTGGAACACGCCTCCCCAGACAGCCCACCCGTCCCACTCAGTTTCTGTGGAGCCAGCCAACGGGCATTTCCAACGGTGCCACTAAGAGGGCTTTGAGTAGATGTGACTGGAAGCATGTTAACACAATGCCAGGCTGCAACTAAAGGCCACCACCCCACTCCAACTTGCACATTTTAAACACTAATTTGAGAAAAATCTCTAGCTGTGGACCAGAAGTAGCATGACCCCGTCCCCAACACACACAGCGTTCTGCCAGTTAATCATACAGACTTATCTACCAGGTGCTATTCTAAGCTCTTTACCCATTAGTTGATTGACTTTTCCTGTGTGTTGTGGAGATTGAGCTGGACACTAGGTAAGCCAAGTTTTGTGATGCCAAAGCAGCAGGCCCTAAAGTCACCATCAGAAGACCAGTGTATTTCCCCATTAACAGGAGGAGGGCAAAGGACTTGAAGTACTTGCAAGTGGGCATAACTTCATTCTCTTTTCCTCACAGGTGATGGCAAGTGTGTGATCTGTGACTCCTATGTGCGTCCCTGCACCCTGGTGCGCATATGTGATGAATGTAACTATGGCTCTTACCAGGGACGCTGTGTGATCTGTGGAGGGCCCGGGGTTTCGGATGCCTATTATTGTAAGGAGTGCACCATCCAGGAGAAAGATGTGAGTATATACTAAGCTTTTCATCTGATCCTTCCTTGTATTTAGTAACACTTTGCCATCCACTCCTATGGCCTGTAGATGACTATGTTCATCTAGTCATCTAGGTTATAATTTCTTCAAGGTCTGTGAGCCAAACTGGATGTAGTCCAACAAAACGCACTTATTTTGCATCAAGGACAAAAATGCAAGAGAAGCAAATGTTTGTCAGCACTAGCAATTTGGAAAGCCCTCTCTTCCTGTGATGTCTCTCTCTCTCGTTATTTTTTTTTCTCTCATTATTTTTATTCAGAAATAATATCTTTTTTTTTGGCTGCCCCCCCTGGCTTGTGGGATCTTAGTTCCCCAACCAGGGATTGGACCCAGGCCACGGCAGTGAAAGCCCAGAATCCTAACCACTAGGCCACCAGGGAATTCCCAATATCTTGCATTTTTAAGTCCTAGCACAGTGCATGGTGTGTAATAGCCACTCAGTAATTCTCTTAACTATCATTAAGGACTATTTGGGTGGATGTGGTGACTTCTGAACTTGGGACAATTCAAGTTGATTTCAGCTGTAAGTGGCTAGAGAATGCTTTTGGTTTGATTTTGCAGAATTGATTGCAATTCTTATGACATTTTTGCCCCTTGACATTGTGTGGTGGCAGTGGCTAGTTATTCAACTTCTTGAGCCAGATGCCAGGGTAGAGGGATGTAGGTCTATACCAAAAGTAGGCTTTTTGGGGAGAGGGGTGGGAAACCCATGAATCAGCTTTTATTCTTCTTATGACACAATAAAAGGAATTGTGATACATTACCAATAGGCTAGTATAAGGTATCTGCTTACCTAATCTAGGATAAGGCGTAAGGCAAAAGATAAATAATTCTTGGGACTTCCCTGGTGGTCCAGTGGCTAAGACTCTGCTCTCCTAATGCAGGGGACCCGGGTTTGATCCCTGCTCAGGGAACTAGGTCCTACTTGCCACAACTAAGAGTTTGCATGCTGCAATTAAGAGCCTGCAACTAAAAGATGCTGCATGCCCCAATGAAGATCCAGCAGATGGCAACAAAGATCCCGCGTGCGGCAACTAAGACCCAATGCAACCAAATAAATAAATAGATAGATAAATAAATAAAATCTTTAAAAATAAAATTTTTTTTTTTTTTTTTTTTTTTGCGGTATGTGGGCCTCTCACTGTTGTGGCCTCTCCCGTTGCGGAGCACAGGCTCCAGACGCGCAGGCTCAGCGGCCATGGCTCACAGGCCTAGCCACTCCGCGGCATGTGGGATCTTCCCAGACCAGGGCACAAACCCGTGTCCCCTGCATCGGCAGGCGGACTCTCAACACTGCTCCACCAGGGAAGCCCCTTTTTTTTTTTTTTGTCTGCATTGCCTGGCTGTGGAATCTTAGTTCCTGGACCAGGGATGAAACCCAGGCCCCCTACAATGGAAGCTCACAGTCCTAACCACGGAATTCCCAAAAGATAAATAATTCTTAATATTTCCTTATGCAAAGAGTAGGTAGTTTTATATATATATATATATATATATGCATACACACAGATACACACACATACACACGCTATCTCTCTTATTCTTCACAGTAGCTTTGTTAAATAGGGATTATTATTATCTCCATTTACAGCCTTTCACCCAGCTGATAAGTGGCAAGTCCAATATATCTGACTAAACCTAGTGGTGTCCTTTCATAAGTCCTTTTTTCTTTCTTTAACCCAATTTATTATTTATTTAGTTTTGGCTGCATTGGGTCTTTGTTGCTGCGTGCAGGCTTTCTCTAGTTGCGGCAAGCAGGGGCTACTCTTCACTGCAGTGCGCGGGCTTCTCATCGCAGTGGCTTCTCTTGTTGAGGAGCACGGGCTCTAGGTGCGCGGGCTTCAGTAGTTGTGGCTCACGGGCTCTAGAGCGCAGGCTCAGTGGTTGTGGCACACGGGCTTAGTTGCTCCGCGGCATGTGGGATCTTCCCGGACCTGGGCTCGAACCTGTGTCCCCTGCATTGGCAGGTGGATTCTTAACCACTGCACCACCAGGGAAGTCCCCTTTCATAAGTCCTTTTGATGGGATGCGCCTGTGTTGAGAAGCAATTCAGCCACCTCAGCAACCTTTACATTTGGATCCTGTCTGTCTCTAATAAGTGGGATATATCAGACCAGATAAAACTTTCTTAACATCATTAATTCTTCTGTTATTTAGGGAGATGAGAAAGGTCATAGATAAAGTACCAGAAACATAATTTCACATGGTGATTTGAACATCCTCTTGTCCTAAACTGTGATTTGCATTTACCTTTGACTGTCAAATCATATCCTGCTTGATCTGATCCACTCCCTTTATAGAAAGGACCTTGGTTTGTGTATTTGTCTCCCCTTTTCCCTAGTTCTTGGTGTACTGCCTGGCATGTACTGTAAGTATGGTCCACATTTTTGTTGCTACCTCTGTAAATCATGCATAGGGTTCCCCCTACAGAGTGTATGGTATATAGTAGGTGTTTGGTAATTATTTATAGCCTATATACCACGGTGAGACAATATCAGTGAAGAGAAACTACAAACAATTCTTAAACTAGCTAAAACTAGCTAAAGAGTCCATTAAGGACAACATTTTCTTGAACCTTTCCATGGTTGTAGCTAGAGGTTTTGTTTTGTTTTGTTGTAGCTAGAGTTCTTATCTGGCTTATGCTTGGCAACCAGAGAGTGCTTAATAAGTGTTAATTGCTGTCTGATTCCTCTGCATGCGGTATGTGACCTGATCTCTCTGGATCCTTGTGCCCCATTCTATCCCTGAGAATTATTCTAGATGTCACCACTTCCTCTACTTCACGTGTACAGGAATGTTCTGAGGATATCTGAGATGGTATCTAGCTCACATTTACTCAGCAGTAGTTTCCAACGAACACAAAACAGTCCAGTGATATGATCCAGCCTCTCAGCCTTACAGATCATCATGTAGATTAAGTACCTAAGACTTTCCTATGCATAAATCTTCCTGCAACCAAAGCAGCCCCTGTTATTGTTCTCTTCCTGCAACTTCCATAATTTATAAGGGAATTAGACGAGTAAACTAAGCTGGGTGTTCTCCATAGTTTTTCAAAGCTTCAAGAATACCCAGGGGCTTCCCTGGTGGCGCAGTGGTTGAGAGTCCGCCTGCCAATGCAGGGGACACAGGTTCGTGCCCCGGTCTGGGAAGATCCCACATGCCGCAGAGCGGCTGGTACCAAGAGCCATGGCAGCTGAGCCTGCACATCCGGAGTCTGTGCTCCGCAATGGGAGAGGCCGCAACAGTGAGAGGCCCGCGCACAGAAAAAAAAAAAAAGAATACTCAGGATTTGGGGACAATATCTGTGGGCATTGCTGCCAGAGGACCATTTGTTTCTTTGCTTTTTTTTTTTTTTAATTATTTATTTATTTTTGGCTGCTACTCTTCGTTGCGGTGTGCAGGCCTCTCATCACGGTGGCTTCTATTGCTGCGGAGCACGGGCTCTAGGCACGTGGGCTTCAGTAATTGTGGCTCATGGGCTTAGCTGCTCCACGGCATGCAGGATCCCCCCAGACCAGGGCTCGAACCAGCCTCTCCTGCGTTGGCAGGCGGACTCCCAACCACTTCATCACCAGGGGAGTCCATTTTTTTTTTGAAAGAAATACTTTGTCCTATCTGAAGTGAAGCTTTGGGCTTCCCTGGTGGCTCAGTGGCTAAGAATCCGCCTGCCAATGCAGGGGACACGGGTTCAAGCCCTGGTCCAGGAAGATCCCACATGCCGCGGAGCAACTAAGTCCATGGGCCACAACTACTGAGCCTGCGCTCTAGAGCCCGCGAGCCACAACTACTGAGCCCATGTGCCACAACTACTGAAGCCCACTCACCTAGAGCCCATGCTCTGCAACAAGAGAAGCCACCGCAATGAGAAGCCCACGCACCGCGATGAAGAGTAGCCCCCACTCGCTGCAACTAGAGAAAGCCTGTGCACAGCAACAAAAGACCCAACTCAGCCAAAAATAAATAGATAAATAAGTAAAAAATAATAAATAAATAAGTAAAAAATAAAGTGAGGCTTTGATTGTGTCCCAAAGGACACTTTTTTTTTTTTTTTTTTTTGGTGGTACGCGGGCCTCTCACTGTTGAGGCCTCTCCCGTTGTGGAGCACAGGCTCCAGACACGCAGGCTCAGCAGCCATGGCTCACGGGCCCGGCTGCTCCGCGGCACGTGGGATCTCCCTGGACCGGGGCACGAACCCGTGTCCCCTGCATCGGCAGGCGGACTCTCAACCACTGCGCCACCAGGGAAGCCGGGACACTTTTTTTTTTAATATGAGTTTATTTATTTATTTTTGGCTGCATTGGGTCTACGTTGCTGCGCACCGGCTTTCTCTAGTTGCAGTGAGTGGGGCCTACTTTTTGTTGTGGTTCACGGGCTTCTTATTGCAGTGGCTTCTCTTGTTGCAGAGCATGGGCTCTAGGGTCATGGGCTTCAGTAGTTATGGCATGCAGGCTCAGTAGTTGTGGCTTGTGGGCTCTAGAGCACAGGCTCAGTAGTTGTGGCACACGGGCTTAGTTGCTCTGTGGCATGTGGGATCTTCCCAGGCCAGAGATCGAACCTGTGTCCCCTGTGTTGGCAGGCAGATTCTTAAGCACTGCACCACCAGGGAAGTCCCAATTTGTAGTTTCTTATGTGTGGCATCATATTGATCTCCCTTCGCCCTTGACTCTTTTACGCCTTTTACTTAACCATTTTCTTTAACTCTCCCAACAAGAAGACAAGAAAAATAGTAGCTAATATCTTTGGAGCACTTGCTATGTACCAGGTACTGTGCTGGACATTCTTTTCCAAAAGTTCTGTATGATACAGATGAGGAAACGAATGGCTTAAAGGTGTTAAGCATCTTAGCCCAAGGTCACATGACTAATAAGTGGCAGATACGGGATTAGAACCCCGGTCTATCTAACTCAGTTTCTCAACCCTTTTTTCCCCCATTATTGTCCCCCCAAAGGAGAAAAGTTAAAATCTAATTTAAATTAAATTTTCTTGGGAATTCCCTGGCAGTCCAGTGGTTAGGACTCTACGCTTCCACTGTAGGGGACACGGGTTTGATCCCTGATTGGGGAACTAAGATCCTGCATGCTTCGCGGCATGGCCTAAAAATTGATTGATTAATTAATTAATTACATTTTCTCCACAAAAAGAGGAACTGAATGCTAAGGAGTAAGATTTTGTTGGGTAAGAACAAACTTCAGATCGCAAACCACTATAATAGCGAAGATGTTTTCATCCCCACTGAGGGTGCACGGTCTGACTCAGAGCACTTAGTCTGACCGCCTCACGGTCTTGGTCTTCTCAGGGTGGGTAAGGATGTGCCCCTCCCTCTCTTGATATTTCTACCATTCTCTTCTCCCTATTTAAGTAAACAGCGGAGCAGTCAAATATATACAAAAGTTATTTGATACTTTTCAAAGCTAATTCACAAGTTTACCATGCTCTACAGCTTCCAAAACCACAGGAAAGTTTTGGTTCTTGCCCTGGGAAGCCCTGTTAGAAAAAACGCCAGACTGGGAGGTAGAGAGCCCAGGTTCGGGTCTTGGCTTTGCTACTAACATGCTGTGTGTGGCTATGGGGAAATCTCCACCAAAAGGAAGTATTGAATAATAATCCCTGTTACCTTATGGATACATTTACTGAGAGCTTAAAAGCCTTTAAAATTAAAGTTTCAAATAGAATACATGATAGTCTTGTTAAGGTCTCAAACCAGTGTACAGTCTGGTTTTTACATTGTAGGTATTCATTGAACAGTTGCTGAAAGAATGAACGAAGTTTCATCTTCTAGTTTCTGTTAATAAGGCAGGTCTTGCCTGCTGTTCATAATTCTTTGCTACCAATTGTAAGAGATGGAGATGTGGACGCATTTTCTGTAATCATGTTTTTCTGATCTCAAAATTTTTAAATTGCCTTTGGTTCTGTACATATTTCCCCATTGTATGTTATATTTTGGTACATGATTAGCGTTGGTTTTTTAAAAATAAATTTATTTATTTTTGGCTGCGTTGGGTCTTCATCACTGTGTGCGGGCTTTCTCTAGTTGCGGCCAGCGGGGCTACTCTTCATTGCGGCAAGTGGGCTTCTCATTGCGGTGGCTTCTCTTGTTGCAGAGCACGGGCTGTAGGCATGCGGGCTTCAGTAGTTGTGGTGCACAGGCTTAGTTGCTCTGCGGCATGTGGGATCTTCCCGGACCAGGGCACGAACCTGTGTCCCTTGCATTGGCAGGCAGATTCTTAACCACTGCACCACCAGGGAAGCCCTCAAGGTTTCTTAACAGTCCTTCCATCTTCCTTTTCATGCTTTCCATTCACAGGCATATTCACAAAAGCCAGCCAGTTCCGATGCACACATCCTCACCTCTTCACAACATTAGTGGAATTTGGGAACAACCACGAGACCCATGGGAGATGTGTAGAAAATAAAAAACAGGAGTTTAGGCAAGAAAACAGGAAACTTATAAGTCAGTGAGAGAAAATGCCATAAAAGCCAAAGAGCTAATAATCCAACGCGTTGGTTTTCCGATTTTTTTTTCAACTTTTTAACATGCAGAGTCCCATCTTCAAAAAGTATCTTACACAGAAGCCGCGTGTGTGTGTGTGTGTGTGTGTGTGTGTGTGTGTGTGTGTGTGTGTTAGGTTGAACCATCATGCAATTGCTGATATTTATTTTTGGCAATTTCTTATAATTTATTAAGGGCTGGCTATATGCTAGGCATTGTTCTAAGTATATTGATTCTTAATTCTGTAAGGTCGGTTCTACCATTTAATATGTGACTAAAAAGAGACACAAGGAGGTTCATAACTTCTCAAAATTCAGGTGACCTATCTCCAGAGCCTACAACCTTTTTTGTTTGTTTGTCTGTTTTGGCTATGTTGGGTCTTCGTTGCTGAGCGCGGGCTTTCTCTAGTTGTGGTGAGCAGGGGCTACTCTTCGTTGCGGTGCGCAGGCTTCTCATTGCAGTGGCTTCCCGTTGCAGAGCACAGGCTCTAGGTGTGCGGGCTCAGTAGTTGTGGTGCATGGGCTTAGTTGCTCTGAGGTATGTGGGATCTTCCTGGACCAGGGCTTGAACCCCACGTCCCCTGCATTGGCAGGTGGATTCTTAACCACTGCGCCAGGGAAGTCCCTACAATCTTAATATGAGTGAGAACACAGCTGCACAGATTGGGGGGTGAGTCCTACTGTCACCTGGCACCTCTCAGGACTCTCTAGGGCCCTATAAATACAGTTCATATACATTGACCTGATCCAGTCACCTTATAGTTGGATACAAATCCAGACAGAAGTGGTTTGCCCACAGTCACACAAGTCAGTGAGGCAGAGTAAGCCTGAACAGGCTATCATAATACCATAAAATTTCAAAGCATCCCTAAAGAGCTTAAAGCACTGTCGTGTTTAATAGCAGGCTACCTGGGGCCAGGAGAGGCAGCTCTTCCCACGTTTGTACCAGGACTTTGAGTACAGATTACGTGGCTTACTTGAGTTCCCCCAGCAAGCCATTGGTGGGGCCGGGCCCACAACCTGGCTTGCTTAGCACACCAAACTCCACAGATGGTAGTTCTCAGTGTAATACATGGTACATGTTTTCTAGAAAATAATGAAATGTTAGTGTTGGCTTTGTGTGGTTTCAGAGATTTTTGTACAGTGTTGATATCAGTCCCCAAAAAGAGAAATCAGCTGAATTAGAAATTAGGCATTAGAGATGCCTAAGGACTTGATTCATTCATTCATTCTATAGCCCAGTGTCAC
This sequence comes from Delphinapterus leucas, assembly GCF_059928025.1. Classification (NCBI taxonomy): domain Eukaryota; kingdom Metazoa; phylum Chordata; class Mammalia; order Artiodactyla; family Monodontidae; genus Delphinapterus; species Delphinapterus leucas. The sequence goes on along the minus strand of NC_143139.1, from coordinate 95,214,540 downwards.
AGGAAACAGCTGCCTTTGACATGGGTGTTTAATAAAATCCTGAGATCTAAGGTTTCTTCCAGTAGCAATTCCCCCAGTTTTCCTCCCATCATCCCCAATCAACTGATGGAGTCATCATTCCTGCAAAACACAGCTTCCCAAGGGCTTCACTAAAACCACTCAAGCTCACAAAACGGCCAGGGGAAGGTGTCACTACACATCAGAGTATGAGCCGTCAACAGCTGTCTCTGGCACAGGAGCACTCTTCCCCCAAGACCATGTGTCCGGTTAAGTGAATTGATACGGACACACCAAACTCAGTATTCTCTTACGATATTTGAAATGTAAGGTACTATTTCCTAAAGTCTTTAGTTTTTTTTCCCTTGGTATTTTCTCCTTTCTTGGGATAGTGAAAGAGAGCTAGGAAGCTTGATCTGTAGATGATTATTACCATTTCTTACCTCTCACTTGGAGAAAATCCTTTGAACACCTTAAAGAGTTTTAGATTCTACCTCCACTATATCATATTAGTAACAGAAGTGGGCTAAGAATCCAACATTATAAGTGCAGGCCACTGGATAAACGGTGGACAGGCCCTGGGCAAATTCTAGGTGTTTAGTAAATACTTGATTGATCAAATAGGATAACTGAACTGGTAAGATGAATGGCTAAACCATTAATCCAGAAGTTATTTTTATCTTAAATCCCTCTCAGTTCAAGCTCAGAGACTTTTAACAACTTATCTGTTCTGTTTTCCAGAGAGATGGTTGCCCAAAGATTGTCAATTTGGGGAGCTCTAAGACAGATCTCTTCTATGAACGCAAAAAATATGGCTTCAAGAAGAGGTGATTGGTGGGCTGCCTCTTCCCCCATCAAGCTGCTGCAGCTGCCAAAAGAAATGCCTACAGAAAGGAAATGGAGCACAGAGCATCACCTGAATTGCCTATTAGTACACTGGCCCCTTTCCACCCTTTCCTCTCCTCTCACCCAGCCATGGTAGGAATGGAAAAAAAGATTCTTCGCAGAGCACTCTGGCAGACTGTACCACAGACAAATTAATAGATTGGTTCATGGCATTCCTTAAATTCAAGAAGCAAGGCTGTGTTAATCCACATCGAGAAGTTCTGTACACCAAAAGCTTCTAAAACAGGAATGATATATTATTTCAGTCTTCTGTTTGAGGAGCTGACTGTGAGGCTAGCTGCAGTGAGAAGCATGGCCTTGCAGCAGCTCTGATGGCAGCTGTCCTTGATGAAACATCTGCAGTGCGATGGGGGTTCTCAGAACAGTCAATGTGGGCATTTCATCTTGTAACACCCACCAGGTGGTGCTGCTTCATGTTATTTTTCTTCTAAAAATTGGAAACCCTTTCTGTTGCTATTGTATTCATAAAGTAGGTGTTTATTTTCTGGTAGTCAGCCCCTTCCCAATTTAATTTTAACCCTAGGAATTTTAGTCACCCAGGAATTTGTGATTCAAAATAAAGGTACTGGGATTCATTAAACACCTTGTTCTCTTATTACTACTGGAATTCAAAACCACCCATGCCTTTTATGATAGGTAAACCAAAGTTATTTTTAGAAACTTTGCTGTTTCCCCTTCCTGTCCAACTTGAATTTTGAACTGAAGAGATGGCTTCCAGTAATGGTGAAGGGAATGAGACAAAATGTACTCGAATGAGTTAGGAGAACTGAACTTGGTTGATTTGTTTCACAAAGTGCATATATACTCACATTAAGGATATGAGGGGAGGGATTTCCCCGGTGGTGCAGTGGTTAAGACTACGCACTTCCAATGCAGGGGGCATGGGTTCAGTCCCTGGTCAGGGAACTAAGATCCCACACGCCTCTCAGTGCAGCCCCCCCACCAGAAAAAAAAAGGATATGGGAGGTTGGTTTAAGTAAATTCAAATTCAGACGCATCCTTTACCCTAACTCAACTACCTGTACTTTTTGTCTGCTAGAGGCAATAATCAAGTTAACCTGAGGAGCCACATTCATAATTGGAGACTTCCAGTCAAGAAGGTCTTTGACACCATGAATTTGAAAAAGGTTGTGCGTCCTGCAGATTCCAGGGGCCTGGCCCAGTGTTACACTGCAACTCAGTGTCAGGTCCAAGTTGAGATGAGAGCCTTCTGACTTCCTATCAGGGTTTTATCTTGGATCAATAAAACTTGGTTATTTGTAATGTATTGAGTGTCCAAAATAGAATTAAGATAATCTCTGCCTTTAAGGAATTTAATAATTGAGCTTGCCAGAAATAGCTCAGTGTAACACGGGACACACGAAGGGTTCTGGGCCTCGCATGGGGTACCTTGGGAAGGCTAGGGGAAGGCCACAGCCATAGGGCTGCCACGAGGGCTCCTTTCAGTTCCTCAAACTGCCATTTTCCCTCCTGCCGCAGTGCTTTTTACCTGTTTTTTACCTCTAAAGCTCTGCTTCCCTTCTGCTCAGCTAACTCCTACTCATCCTTCAGACCTTAGCTAAGTATTTCCTAAAAGATGCCTCATCCAACCCCCAATCTAAGTTCCTCTTGTTATACTCCCACATAGCACCATAAGCATTTTGTCTATAGCATTTGGTAATATTGACTGTCATCTACTAGGCTGTGTTCCATGGTGGCAGGAGGCAAGTCTGTTCTGCCCAGCAGGTAGCAGGTTCTCAGTACTGAATGAATAACTGAAGTCATAGAAACCAGATAATAAACTGGGCTTTGAAGGCCATGTTGGAACCTACAGGCAAAGGGGGTAGGGTCTGCAGATAAAGATATTTGTGTGGGGGAAACAGTTTGAATGGGGTGATATGTTTGGGGAGCTCTGAGCAGTTCTAAAGCATCAGGTGAGGGTTATGGTATATCACATGAGTTGCAGAAACCAGATAATTTTCAGATTATAACTAGAATCTGTCATTTGATTCTATAGTAACTTTAGTTTTAATGTGTAATATAAGTCAAAATGTTTTGTTTTGCTAAACAAATCAGTTTCTAGAATTTGTTTATTGGGACTTCCCTGGCAGTGGTTCACACTCTGTGCTTCCAATGCAGGGGGCACAGGTTCAATCCCTGGTGGTTGAACTAAGATCCCACATGCCGCATGGTGTGGTCCTCCCGCCAAAAGAAACATTTGTTTATTAACCACCTTGGTCTACATAACATCTTGCATCTCCAGATGTTTGAAAAGCTACTCCTTACTTTCAGCAAAACACCACCTTAACTGTGCTCTGTGAGTCTTAGTGTGTATGCCTCTAAAAGTTCTTGCAAGGGAGCTTAAAATTTAATGCCCAGTAGGATTTCCACACTGATCAACAACAGGACAAGTTCAACCTCAGTCTGGTGAATTCTGCTGAACTCTGTTCCTCTGTCACCTAATTTTATAATCCCATTCTCCATTTGTTTGCTCTCTGAGGCCAAGAGAATGATACAATACAACGAATAAGTTAAAAACTTCTTAAACAGCATTCAAGTTCAAATCCTTAGTTATCGTCTACCTTGGACTTTAGAATAAGTCCTTTTCAGTTTTAAAAATTAGAAAAATGATAATACTGAATTCTCTATTGGGAAAACATTGCTTACAAGCTGAATTTTAACCTCAAATAGTATATAGTTCTGTGAAAAGAATTAGAATGATCTCAGCCAACTGTGTATGGCCACAAAAAATCAGAATGGGCTTAAAAATTATTGCTTTTCTCCATTGTTGAAATAAGCACTACCTACACAGGTCTAGTTGAAATAACTGAACTCATCATAGTCTAAGAAAGTGGTTCCATTTCCTGGGTTTATGATTACTACTATTAAGTATTCAGGGTTTGATACATTCATTTCTAGGATCTAAAAAGGATGGGTGTCTTCCAGCTTCTCAGATATACTCTGTACACATATGGTAATTTAATCTCCTTTAAACATTGCACTTTTCATGTGCTCTTGCTCAAAAAAAAAAAAAGTATAAAGAGAAATGTGTGGGCTTTATTTTCAGTCCTGTATTTGAATTCTAATCTTCTATTGACCTTTAGTGAGGTTTTCGGTGCTTTTTTTTTCTCTCATCTATTAAATAAGGATATTAATGCCTCCCTCTTTGGGTTGTAAGAATTAAATGTGACCTCGTAAGTGCCTGACCCTTACTGGGAAGGCTTTACATCATAAATGGTAGCTCTTTTACAGTGAGCCTTTACTTCATAGATAAACATTTAAGTTCTAGCACTGAAGATCCTCCATATGGTTCCCTCTCTTCCCTACCCCTCAGGTTTTCCTCTACTTATTCTCTGCTGTTGATTAGGCAGCTGAAGGGGATTCCTCACACACAGCCCATCTTCTTGGCTCTCTATTTCCTTTGTTTGAAATACCACTCCACCACCGTCACATCATCCAGCCAAGTCTGTACCTTTTCCTTCTAAACTCCTAACATCTCATGAATGCTTCCAGATGCACCATACCCCACAACAATCTCTCATGCCTAGTACATATGTATAACAGAAAAATTTCATGAAACATTTACTGTGTGTACAGTATTTTCAATTTATTCTACTCTAAAAAAAAACACTTCTTAGAAAAATGGGTCACAAATTCAGGAGTCTGGGTGAGTAATATAAGTGATTAGAAGGGAGGGGTGGGATTTCCCTGGTGGCCCAGTGGTTAAGACTCTGCCCTTCCATTGCAGGGGTCACGGGTTCCACCCCTGGTTAGGGAACTAAGATCCCGCATGCCAAGCGTTGCCGCCAAGAAAAAAAAAAAAAAAGCATGATGATCACGGTATGTGGCACTGAGCCTCAGTGTCTGTGGGACAATAGGGAGTGGTAGGGACCTTGGAACCAGAGAGCACAGGCCCTGTCTAAAGAAGACAGTTGCTGTTCAAGTCCAGACAATTGCCAGCCTGAATACCCAGTGTTAACAGATCTTTTGAATTCAGGACAAGTGGCAAATTAAGATACTTTTGTGCAATCTCCCAATTTTTAAGTGTTGTCAATTTTTTTTTTTTTTCCTGGATGGGTACCATTTTTAAAGTCTTTATTGAACTTGTTACAATATTGCTTCTGGGGTTTTTTTTTATGTTTTGGTTTTTTGGCCCCGAGCCTTGTGGGATCTTAGCTCCCCCACCAGGGATGGAACACACACACCCTGCATTGAAAGGTGAAGTCTTAACCACTGGACCACAAGGGAAGTCCCTGTCAACTCATTTTTGAAATTTTAATGTGTCAGTATATGCCAAGGCAATACATCCACCAGATGTGGACCTTGGCCTGCCAATTAGCAGCTTCTAAATTAAGAAAATTAACTTCCCAGGGAATCAAATTCAACTGACTAAATTTCCAAGAGATTGTATGTCACTATATTTTGACCTGTAGCTCTTTATAGTTTGAAGCAAGGACATAAAGGTGAAAGATTCTTTGCCTTGGTTGGAATTTTCCTGCCTTAAAAAAAAAAGGACTCCAGTTCCCATCTTTTCCCAGTTATTCAGTTCCTTATCAACTCTATCCCCAAGTGGCCTCTCTGCCACCACCAAGGCTACAATGATACTTTCTTTGAACACGGTAGTTTTAGTGTCTTAGCCAAAGACAGGTTTGTTCACTTACCTTGTTTACTAGAATTCACTCACATCAGGTCAGTGCATAGCAAATCATTTGCCCTTGGCATTCATCCAATCACTCTTTTCCAAAGCTAATTTCTGTTGTGGCTGTCTTTGCTCCTGCCCAGTTGGAGGAGTGGATCTGAAGAATCAAACTGAGGAACTATTTTCTTGGATAACTTAAAAGAAATTACAAAATTTCTCACCCCAACATGTGTATATGAGAGTGTGACTCACCCCTGAGAGTTAACTGGGGCTAATTATGACTAGCCTGACTTGTCACAACAAAACATCTGGCATAACTTGCTTACTCTCAGACAGGGGAGCTGCCTCCACCCTCTCCCCAAGCACACGCTTACTCCTGAAGCTCACCATTTTGATAACAAAGCGTATGCCTGTCAACGTATGATTATTCCAAATGGGAGGGGACTCTGGAATGCTTGAGTAGGAATTCAGCTCACAATTAAGCCCTGGCAAGATGAAATCACACGTTGGGGAGAGAAAAAACGTCCTCCTCACAATGATAAATGGAGACATCAGCAGTTAAGAATGGTGATTGCCTTTTTCCCCTCTATTTTATTTTTTCCTATTTATATGCTAACCCTTTACCCAGGGATCCCATTTACCAAGGAAGCTGGATTTCTCAGTTTTGTTTCAGTGATATTCCTCAAGGCTGGTGTGTTTTCAGCACTGCAGGGGAGATTCGAATAAATATAGGAACGCGCAAAAATTCAACACCTTCCTTCCAGGGATTCACTCCGCTCTCCCACAGCCTGCAGTGAACGGTAGGAAATGTATACCCTTTATCTACTTATATGGACTCCATCCCTCCTTCCTGTGATACCCTAGGAGAATTCGTTTCAACTCACTCTCACCTGTCTCATCCTGTCTTTTAAGGTTTCCCAGTAGGATGCAATTTAGCCAGAACGGTGACCTTTAAATTAAGAATAGTACCTATTTGAGACAGGCTTTACATACAGTATCATATTTAATCCCTGCAAGATCTCCATTTTAAGGATGAGAAAACAGGTTTGATGATGTAAAGAGATTTGTTGCCATTAAATCAATATAAAACAGTTGGTGTTGGAACTGGGATTCAAACCCACCTATTTCCACAGCTGCCTCTACTAAATGACTACAAATACCAGCAACCCTTGCAATGCCCCAATGCGCAGACGTACTCTCCCCAAGGGCCAGGCTCCTTGGCTCTCGGCCCCCACTTCCCCGTCCTAGAGGTTGGATCGAACACCCAATCAGATGCTGCCGCTCCCTCTTCCCCACCAATGGGAAGGCTGTTGCTAACGTACCGGTTATATTTTTAGCTCTCCAGTACTCTGGCACCCTGAGTCGGCCGGGTCTCGCTGCCCAGTTGGAACTCGCGACGCTAGGGGAGGGGAGGGGAGGGGAGGGGAGGGGAGGGGAGGGGAGGGGAGGGGAGGGGAGGGGAGGGGAGGGGAGGGGAGGGGAGGGGAGGGGAGGGGAGGGGAGGGGAGGGGAGGGGAGGGGAACGAGGTAAAGGAGGAAAAAGAAGGGGAGGGGCGGAGTGGGGCTAGGCGGAGGAGGCGTGTGTGTGACGCTCTGGAACTCGCTGACGCACAAGCAAGTAGTCCCTTGAGGTGCCTCAGGGGCTGAAGCGCTCAGAGTGTGGGGGATGGGAGCTCTCGCGCTCAGGTTCCCTCCCCTTTTCTGTCCCCTTGGAGTTTGCCCTCCAGTCCAGCGTTTCTCTACAGGAAAGAAAGCGCACTTAAACCCGCACGCTACCGTTGCTCTCTGCCCCTGCCAACAAAAGTGATCAAGGAAAAAAAAAAAAAACTGCAAACCGTTCGTAGCTGGAAACTTTCGCATCTCGCCATCCCACGTGGGTTTGGCGGCTGTTGGGCTGGAACCGTCTGGAATGAAAATAAAGACCGGGGGTGGGGAGAGTTGGGGAATGGGCGATTGAAGAAGGGATGGGAAGACTTCAGGCGCAAGCTCCCAGCGGCCCCGGGCTTTACCACCTGGCAGTCCAGTCCGCTTATGACCTCACTGGGCACAGGCCTCCCTATCCCCAACTCCGCGCCCCGCACAGTCACAAAGTAGCCGAGTGGCCCACGTGGCCATAGCCCGGGCCGGGGGTGCCGAGCGCGCGAGGGTGCCGGGTTCGGCGAACCTGGGTCAGCCGCCCGAGGGACCGTCGGGTGCGAAAGCGCGGCGCCTCTGGCACGGGCAGGCGCCACCCCCAACGGCGGGGGCTGTTACTAGAAGACATGTGGCTCTGGTGCCCCTTAGGGTCGCCGACCTGGGAGAAACTACGGGTGCGTCCGCAGAGAAGCTGAGCCCCGCCCGGAGCGGGCAGGGGACAGCTCGCGCGCCTGAGCGGAACCGGCGCTGGCCCTGTCCGCGCCGCGAGGTTAACGGGCGCCAGAAGCGGCAAGCGGAAGGTTAATGTGTCGCTCAGCTCCTTTTCCTGGCCGTTCGGCCTCTCCTCGCCCCCTCTTCCTCCCGCTCTGCCCGGGCCCAGGTTTCCCCCTCGCCCTTCCCTCGACGTTACGCGTCCCCCGACGAAGCACCAGGAACTCGGATTATTCGGGCTAAGCCGCGTTGATATAGGTCTGAAACCTTTACAGAGTTCCAGTCAGCCGGCTAGGAAGTAGTCCCGGCCCGGCACTCGGCCCCGCCCCTGCAGGGCGGAGGGACGCATCACGCAGGGGTGGGGAAGCCGGATCCGTGCGCAGGGTTGCTAAGGGTGAAACTTTTCATTGACTTTGCTCACTTCGGGCAGGGGCGCGGGAAGGAGCGGGTCGTCGGCGGGGAGAACCGAGTGGCTTGGGCGACGCGGGGCCAGAAGGGCAAGACCGTCCGCCGGCCACAGCCGGGACCGTCTTCCGCCCCGCGACACGAGCAACCCTCCGGTCCTCCATCCTCGCGCCGTCGCCGCTGGCCGGCCCGCCCGCCCTCTGTCCCCCGCCGCTGAGCCCGACCTCCAAAAAGCTGAAAGAATTATTATTGAAATCATAGCCCATACCGCCCTCACTCGCTCCCCCATCCTCAACGAAGAAAAGGACACATCGGCTCCCGGGAAGGGAGAGCAACCTCCGCCCCGCGCCCAGGACCACCCTGGAGGAAGAAGCCGCCCCGCGGCCGGCACACCGCCCCGCCGCCGCGGAGACCCGAGTGAGTGGGGGGCGTGCGGGCGGGGGGCCCCCCCGAGACCCAACAGGCCCGACGCCTTCCCCTACCCCCGCCCCACTCCCGCTCTCCGCTTTGGACTCTCCACGTTGCTGTCGCCCCCCCCTTACACCTGGCTAACATTTTCCGTTCCCCTTCCGCCTCCTCACTGGACCCCACCTTTTCCCCGTGCTCTTCTTTCCCTCACGTTTGCTCTCATCCTGGGGTATCCCAGAGCCCCTTTCTTTCCCTGTTCCAAGTGTGGCCACCTCCTGGGTGCGGTGCATTTCCTCCCTTTTCCCTCCGTTCTTCATATCCTAGAGAGTCGCTAGATTTTTCTTGTTCCCCGCGAAAACATAACTCCCACCACCATTAAATAAAATCAGAAGAAGGAAGGGGATCCAGGCCTTGTTTTTCTGCTTTTCCCGTGTGCGGGGAAGGAGGGTGGTAATAATTAATAGGGCTTATTTTTGGCCCTGTGGAGCCTGAGGGATGGAGGGTGGACACCCCCCTTTTGGACCGGTCAGTGGTGACTGTCCTCTGGCCGCCGAGCCAGAATTTACCATTTGGCTTTAGCTCTTTATCCACGTTAGTGTTTTAAGGGAAAACTGGGCGGAAAAAAGTACCCTTACAGCAGTATCAGTGAGTGGATTCAGGTTGACCCTGGTGAGGTGCCTGGGAGGAAGAGCCTTACTCCTAAGCTCCTGTCCAGAGGATGGACTGTGCCCTTGACCAGAAAGGGAGGGGGAGGAGGAGGGAACAGAGAGAGGAGGGGCAGCTGGCAGCCCTTTCCCACCCCCTAGAGGAACCAGAACCCCACACAGTAGGCGTCAACTCGTGGGCTAGCCGAGGGGGGTCCCTGGTGTCTGCTCAGTATCTAACCTTTCTTTTTTTCTTCCTGCCCACCCTACCCTGGGAGTGGGTCCCTCATCTTTGATTTAACCGCAGAAAAACATCCCTATTGCTTTCTTGGGTGCCTGCCCCCATCCCCCTCTTAAGCGGAGGGGGAGAGAAGCTTGTGTGGGAGGAAGGATTAGGGAGGTTTAACACCCTGCAGGGGAGCTTTGCCGAGGATCTGGTAAGTCTGGTCAATAGAGCAGGCCTTGCAGTGGAAGGAGACTCACAAACAATTTTTAAGTATTAGAAAATGTTGTCAGATGTACAGTTTTTTCTTCCCTGCCCGGGAACTCTTTCCCATTACCTAGCCGGGTCTGGTTACTCGGGCTTGGATTAGAAGAGGGGTGAGGCTTGGGCCCTGCTGGCGTCGGGCCTTCTGATTGTCCGCCCGGCGCCTCCCCGCAGCTTAAAACTGGGAATTTCTTTGGCCGAGAGGACGGGAGAACTGGGTTTATTCCTGCCGTTCCATTCCTGGTTGTGAGGTGCTACAGCGGAGCTCGCTGGGCGTTAAGTGAAAAGGCTCTTTCTCTTTGAATCCGCCGTCCCTACAGCAACTCCAGAGGGAAACCACCCAGCCCAAGGAATACAGATTAAGTGGCAGAGGTTTGGGGAGGGGGAGGGATGTGACTCCTATCTATCCCGGCCTACCGCCTTCACCCAGAAAAAACTCATTAGAAGCTGTTAATTCAACTGTCTTGCGAGGCAGTGAAGAGAGAGGAAGAAAGAAAAGTTCAGTTTTTCGGGAAACCGAGACATGGATATGGTGGGCGACACAATACGGGGAGTAGGCCTTATGGGTAGAATTTATATAAAATGTATTAGGCGGTGGGCGGGGGAGGGGGGGCGCCAGTCTGCCACAACGCGCATGTGCATCGGAAACTTTTCCTCGGTTCTCCCACCCTCCTCCAGCTCCCCTTACTGGGCATGCGTAGTTCCCCGGCTGAGTCTTCGCAAAGTACGCAGGGAAGTGTAGTGTGCAGAGAAAGTAGGTCGTTTGCTCCAACCTGAGCGTGAGGTTTCTGAAGACTACAATTCCCAGAGCGCAGAGTGCACCTTTGCCCCGGGCCTCCCCGTGTATGTTGGGGTTCAGTCAAGTCTTCCTGGCTTCAGAGGAACCTGGAGAGGCCTTGAAAGGGCCCCTTTTTTTTTTTTCTTTTTTTGGCCGCCAGCGGGGTTTTGTAGGGTCTTAGTTCCCGACTGGGGTGGAACCCAGGACGTCAGCAGTCAGAGCATGGAGTCCTAACCACTGGACTGCCAGGGAATTCCCAAAAGGGCCCTCTTAGTCGGAAGGAGTCTCGTAGTCAGACTTGGGCTTGCACAGTCCATGTTTTGGGGAGATGGTGTGGGACACTTGGGGGGGGAGGTGCAGTCAGTTGGCACAAGTCCTGGTAGCCTTTCAACCACACCCACCCGTCTGCCTCCGAGACCAGTGTGGTGGGGCCACCCCCTGTCCCGCCAGAGCCGGGCTCCCACTGCCCAGCACCCGGTCTGTGACACCTACTGGCCTTGTCAAAATTGAGGACCCTGAGTCCTCTTTCCACACTCATTTGAATCTGGTAGTGCTTGATTGTCCTATGATTTGGATGTTAAGGCTTGAGGTGCCTGAATATTTTACAGGTGCTCAGGGTTTGGGGGCCCAGTGGGTTCCCTCACTATCCCTCCTTTCCCCCTTTAAAACAACTTTTTCTTCCTAAAAACTGTCCTTCGAGTTTTTGTCAGAAGTTCTCTGGCGTCTCCATTTACCATATCGTTGACTTGCAGCCTCCTTTCAGCTTCTTTCTCCCCTCCCCCGTACGCGGGCCTCTCACTGTTGGTGGCCTCTCCCCTTGCGGAGCACAGGCTCCGGACGCGCAGGCTCAGCGGCTATGGCTCACGGGCCCATGCCGCTCCGCAGTATGTGGGATCTTCCCGGACCTGGGCACTAACCCGCGTCCCCTGCATCGGCAGGCGGACTCTCGACCACTGCGCCATCACGGAAGCCCTCTTCCCCCTTTTTTGACATTCTCTTGAGCACTTACTCTTTTAAAACTCAACACAGGGATCTGAATCCAGGATGAACTTTGTTGCTGGAATTAAAGCAAGTGAAGGAGGATAAGATTCTAAATAAAAGGGGACAGAATTTTACTCTCATATTTGCAACTTTTTAATATGTTGACAAAAGGTAGATTTTGCTGTTGTTAAGCACTTAGCCTTTTTTTTTCTTTTTGCCACATTTCTGGCCTTTTGTGCCTGAAAAGTCTTTGAGAAAGTCTTTGAGTCCTCTCCTGCGGCTTAACTTGAATCTACTTGTTCCTTTTATTGAAGAGTGGTTATTTTAAAGCTAATTTTACCACATTGTATGAATATTTAATATATAAGCTCTAGAATTTGTCCAATAGCCTTAAAAAAAAGAACAAACTGATGTGAGTGGTCACTCCTATCTTTAGTTAAAGACAGCACCAGTGCTTTAATCCTCTGTTCCGTAAGCTTCTTGAAGTCAAAATTAGAGCTTGAGCTGCTAGCTACAGCAGAAAATCTCATTCTGGTTGTCCGTCGTTTTTGTAAGGTTCCACCCCACAGCCATCTGGCCTGGCCTGTTCTCGAGTTGAAGAAGCATTATCTACTTCTGATTTGTGCAGCAGCATCACTGAGATATAAATTGGTGTGCCGCTTTTTTTTTTAATAAATTTATTTATTTCTTATTTAATTTTGGCTGCGTTGGGTCTTCGTTGCTGTGCGCAGGCTTTCTCTAGTTGCGGCGAGCGGGGGCTACTCTTGGTTGCAGTGCCCGGGCTTCTCATTGCAGTGGCTTCTCTCGTTGTGGAGCACGGGCTCTAGGCTCACGGGCTTCAGTAGTTGTGGCACGTGGGCTCAGTATTTGAGGCTCGTGGGCTCTAGAGCCGCAGGCTCGATAGTTGTGGCGCACGGGCTTAGTTGCTCTGCAGCATGTGGGATCTTCCCGGACCAGGACTCGAACCCATATCCCGTGCATTGGCAGGCGGATTCTCAACCACTGCGCCACCAGGGAAGCCCCTGGCGTGCAGCTTTAGTTGCTAATGCTGCAGAAAATGGTTAGCTGGGCAGGGCTGATGACAGTGATTCTATTGTATTTTGGAGTAGGAGGCTTATTTCCCAATGACTTTGGCCTGCATTTAAAATGCTCCCATTTTGAGGCTGAACTGTTCAGGGGAGGTGATTTAGAAGGCAGTTACGCAGCAGAGTCTGAGAAGGCATAGCAGGGTGCAGGAGCCCTTTGGACTATGTGGCATGCCAAGAGGCCATGTGGTTCCTTGGGAGAAGGGTCATATGTCATGTTCAAGTTTTACTTTTCAAAAATACTTTGAAGACACTGTCTTTAACTCCAGGTCCATTCTTGGGAACCAGTGCCAACTTTCTTTACAACTTTTTAGTCTCATGTGTGTTGGACACTTCTAGTGGGCCACTGTGGCCCTTACAGGCCTTTGTTCTTGAGGGGAGGCCCATGGTCCTGGTAGCTATCTTTGCATCTGGTGATGAATCCAATCCTCATAAACAGAAAGCTCCTTATCTTTATCATTCTTCTTCTCTTTAAACCTAGAAGGACCCTGGAATTGATCTTTGGCGACCAGGAATAGACATCTGAAGACACATGGAGATTGTCTGTATTGGAGGCTGGGATAGATGGGGAGAAAAGAGTCACCTGAATCCTGAGCCTCCCTGTGCAGGGCTCAGGACAGGCCATGCTCGTGGCACTTCTTTTGATGCCCCACGTGACCCTTTGTCTACTCAGACCTGAAGTGAGGGAGGGGCTAGACATGGCCAGTGTCATCAGATACTCCACATTAACCCAGTGCGTTTTCTCTGAAACTCACCTCGGAGAGCTTTGCCTGAGGGTTCCGTCCTTAAAACGCCCTGGGGAGCCATGGTCCCAGGCCGTAGCCAGTTGGGTCAGGTGTTCCGAAAGCTGAAGATCCTCAAGCCTAGAATTAGCACCTGGATACTGTGTGCTGGACCCAGAAGGGATTTTAATCAAAATCCAGCTCCAGGGACAAAAGATGCCCTTGACGGATAGCGGATCAGTCTTGTCTCTGTGCTGAGCTCAGCAGCACATTCTCACCCAGAGGTCTGGTTAGGAACATGTTCTGGCTCTGTCGGCCCTCAAAGATGGCCCTTTGCAGTTCAGCTCTCCCATGGCATGAACCTGGATCTGCCCTTTTGGAGAAGGTGAGGCAATTAGGATCACTGGCTCTCAGGACCTCACAGATCATCTTCCTGAGAAATGAGGCTGGCCCAGACCTCAGGAATAAACCTTTTTGACCTCTGTGGATCTGGCTGTGAGAGAATCCCAAAATAACAAGCTGAGTGTTTATGTTGGGCTGCCTCCTCTCCAGGGATCTCCAGACACGTGATGAATCTGGTCTGGTGCCAAGGACAGGTGGTCAGACAGTCCCTGGGAGACTGAGTGATGATGGGTCCCCAGCTGGAGGCTGTAGGGTGATGGAAAATTTCTTCTCTCTGCCCACCTCATCACCTACACTCTAGCCAGAAACTATAGAGATTTCCCTCAGGCCACACCAGTACTGCTCTTAAGGCTTTGTTGGCCTACAGGGCCCTCTTCCCTCTCCTTTCCTCTGCTTCCCTAGGGCAGCCCCTAGTCAGTAGTTTCCTTGTTGGTCCATGCCTCTGATTGTGATAGGTCTTGACTTTTTCCTGGGGATCATGCCCCAGTCTCCATTCTTGGAGGCTGTCTGGATGGAAATGCTCGCCTTGGTTACACTGTTCTGCAAAAGAATCAGCTCTGCAAACCCAGAGTGAGCCAGAGCACACGCACACCCAGGGAACTCAGGATAACAAATTGGATGCGACTGGAGTCCTGGCCTCCCGTGAAAAGTTGGCAGTGCTGCTTCCTGTTCAGTGACCTGTATCCCTTTCCATTTAAGGGGTTGAAACTAAAGATTTTAAACTCCTGTCTTGGCCTGTGACAGTTTGGGAGTGGGACTTCACCGAGATATTGCAGAGACAAGTTAGCAAGAGCCTTCCCTTCTCCATCTGATTTAGGAGCTCGATTTTTTTGGTGTCACTCATAAAGTGACCTGAATTCTCAAAATATTGGAAACCACAGTACCCCTATTTCTTTAGAAGTACTTAAAAATATTTATCAAGTGCCAACTAAAATATCATGTTACTGATGAAACTAAGGCTCAGAAAAAAGTGACTTGCCCACAGTCACACATATAAACTTGTCACTAGTGGAGCAGAAATGGGACCCTGAGGCTATGTGATCCAAAGTTGGTGCTTTTCTGTCTGATGCCCACTGGCTTTCTGCATATCTACTCATGAAGCCTTTCTTTCTCATTTTTCAGCGTTGTCTGGAGCCCAAGGCTGCCCACCTTACATTTCCTACCACTGTCCTTGGCTTGTGCACGTGCCTGTGCTGATTCTCTGCCTAGGAAAGGACGATGCAGCTGGAGATCAAAGTGGCCCTGAACTTCATCATCTCCTACCTGTACAACAAGCTGCCCCGGCGCCGGGCAGACCTGTTTGGTGAGGAGCTAGAGCGACTCTTGAAAAAGAAATATGAAGGCCACTGGTACCCTGACAAACCACTGAAGGGCTCTGGCTTCCGCTGTGTCCACATTGGGGAGATAGTGGACCCCGTGGTGGAGCTGGCTGCCAAGCGGAGTGGGCTGGCGGTGGAGGATGTGCGGGCCAACGTGCCCGAGGAGCTGAGTGTCTGGATTGACCCTTTCGAGGTGTCCTACCAGATTGGTGAGAAGGGGGCTGTGAAAGTGCTCTACCTGGATGACAGCGAGGGCTGTGTTGCCCCAGAGCTGGACAAGGAGATCAAGAGCAGCTTCAATCCCGATGCCCAGGTGTTTGTGCCCATCGGCAGCCAGGACAGCTCCCTGTCCAACTCCCCGTCACCGTCCTTTGGCCAGTCGCCCAGCCCCACCTTCATGCCCCGCTCCGCTCAGCCCATCACTTTTACCACCGCCTCCTTCGCAGCCACCAAGTTTGGCTCCACCAAGATGAAGAAGGGGGGCGGGGCAGCGGGTGGGGGGGCGGGGGGCGGGGCAAGTGGCCAGCAGATCCCCCAGCAGCAGCCCCGCATGGCCCGCTCTCCCACCAACAGCCTGCTGAAGCAGAAGAGCCTCTCTCTGTCTCTGCATTCACTGAACTTCATTGCCACCAACCCAGCCCCTCAGTCCCAGCTCTCACCCAATGCCAAGGAATTCGTGTACAACGGCGGTGGCTCTCCCAGCCTCTTCTGTGATGGGGCCGATGGCCAGGGCAGTGGCACCCCGGCCCCCTTTGGGGGCGGTGGGGCTGGCACCTGCAACAGCAGCAGCTTCGACATGGCCCAGGTGTTTGGAGGTGGCGCTAACAGCCTCTTCTTGGAGAAGGCGCCCTTTGTGGAAGGCCTCAGCTACAACCTGAACACCATGCAGTATCCCAGCCAGCCATTTCAGCCCGTCGTGCTGGCCAACTGACTGCCCACCTGCCCACGGGGCCAGGAGCACCCAAGACCACAGAAAAGAGAAAGGAAAGGAAAGGCCAAAAAAAGGAGGAAAAGAAAAATACACAAAAAGATTTCCAGTCTTCTCACTCTAACTTCTAGAAACATGACCCAGCCCGGGCATGGAGTGGGAGGGGTCCCTGAAGCACTGAACGGTGTTTAGCTCAGCCCCCTGCTGCTCTCCTGCCTGCCTCCGATTTATTCGGTTGGTTTGGGTTTTATATTTTTTTCTTTTTTTCTTTTTTACATGTAGTTTTCTATATAACATCTTTAATTAGTGGCTTCCTGTGCTAAGAATGGTCCAGATGTGAATTGCTGCTCCCTGCTCCCTCCCTCCCTCCCTCCCTCCCTCCCGCCCTCCCTCCCTCCCTCCCTCCCTCCCTCCTTCCTTCGCATGCCTGGTTTAGGGTTGGTGTGTCCCAGCTCACAGGGAAGGAAGACAGTGGCTGGGGCCTGGCCCTCCTCAGAACAGGGAGAGACTGCCCCGTGTCACTGTCTTCATCACCCAGCTGTCCTCTCACTCAGCCATCCAACCTCAGCAGGCCTGCTCGGGCCCTGCCACCCAGATAGGTCTGACTCCAGCCCCTGCTTCCTCTCAGGCCTGGGCCCTAGGGAGCTGCCAGCTGGCCACTTGACACCCTCCCCCTAGAGCTGAAGTCTGTGACTCCAGGGAGGTTAGCACTCTGGTGTCCCTTTCCTCTCTGTCCTGTGGCCCCATGCCACCATTCCCACCTGGCCCAGACCATCACCGAGGCCCTGGAGACCCAGCCATTGGCACATGTGGCCTCTCTCATGTAGCCCCTTCTTTCCTGGGCCTGAGTTCTTGGGTAGGGAGGTGGGGTGAGTGTAGGTGTGCATGTGCATGCATGCGTGCGTGATTTGCTCTCCTGTTTTAAAGGATTCCGAGCCATGTGAAACTTCCCCTCTGGGTGTGATTCTGGGTCGCAGCAAGTGTTTATTTATGTGTGAGGGTGGGGAATGCATTGGGGGTGGGTTGTCAGTCCTTTTGTGGGGTGCTTCACGTGGTGGCGCCAGACTGGCTGAGCCTGACGCTTCCAGAGGAAAGCACTGCAGAAGGAACTGGTTTCCAGACTGCGGAGGGATCTGCACTTTTGTTTGTTTTTGACCAAAAAAAAAAAAAAAAAGGTTAGCAGTGAGGGGCTGAGGGAATGCCCAGCCTCTGATACCTAAGAGAAGTCCCTGGACTCGGACCCTCCTATTGTGTGACCTTAGCCCAGGGTGGGAAATGCTTACCTGAGCGCCCTGGGGGGGGGGGGGTGGGAGTTTTGGGTCAGTGCCTGTAGTGGGCAGTCCAAAGCCTTGAATTGAGACTTTGGTCTTTTGGCTGTAGATGTTGCTTTAATACATTTCTTCCCTTGCCTGCTTGAGAACCTCTTGGTACCTCTTGCCATCCCCTCACTGTCCAACCCAGGCCCACTGGGCCTAATGCTGATCTCGAGCAGGCTGGGCTGGACAGGCGCTTGGCCACGGCAGGTGCTGTGTCTAGATTCTTGAAGAGCCCTCCCCACCTCTGCTGGAGAGAATTTACCTTGACCCAACCCTAGTGGGCTAGCTTCCACGCCATGACGCTTTTGCAAGTGGGCACGTAGCATCAGGGCCCCCATCACCAAAGCCTTTGGCACCCCACCCTATCCTCCCCAGTGACCCCAAGTTGGCAACTGCTGTGGCAGTGGATCCGGCCCAGACGGACACTGCCAGCCTCCTCTCCCTGCAGTGGGCACCAGCTCTACCTCCCCGCGCGGGGCAGTGCCCTGGCTCCTTGGCCCGGCACCGTCTGTCCCCCCTAGACTTCTCAGGGGCCAGCCCCGTCTGGGCCGCCCTCCCCCGAGCCCTCAGCTCCCGCACAGGTGACAGGCCCAGGCTGCTCTCTGGGAAAGGTTGGATGCTGCCTTATGCCCCCTTCCAGCTTCCTCTTCCCCCACTCATGCACACAGGCACCCACCACACCCTGGGCGGCTTGTTCCTCACCACATACAGGGAGGGGGAGACCAACCCCTTAGTGTCTTTTGAAATACGAAGAAAAATGTGTGATCAGGAGCATAACTCCTGTGCTGGGCTCTTGGGCCCACTTCAGTCTGTCTCAAATCTAGGCATTTTTGCTTCAACTTTATTTTTTTTTTAAGAAAACAAAACAAAAATCTGCACTAATTTACCTGGTTTCATAGGAAAACTTTTTTTTTTATTTTTTACATTTTTTGGTGTCCGTTTGTATTGAATAATTTGCTACATTTGTAAAATGTAAGAGGTATATATAATATATGTATATTTCTAACGTAAAGGTAATTTTTTTCTTTTCAAGATTTTTTCTTAAGAGGAGAGAAAGATATTTTTTCAGGAAAAACAAACTTTAAAATAAAAAAAGAGGAGAATAAAACCTATTTCTCCCCTTTCCCCATCCTCTCTCTGTCTACCCCCCTTTCCCAGGAACAAGTCAAAAGGTGGATCGTCTTGTAAAGGAAGTAAACTTTTTGTCCAGAATGATGTCTTTTTCTCAGTGCAGTGAGCTGTAGATTCTCTAGTTTGACCCCTGGGGATGGGAAGGGGGGCACTGAGGCAACATGGAGAGGAGCTCGCGGGAGCAGGGTAATGAATTTGTTTTCTTTAGTGAAGGAGGAATACAATCAAGTGTTTTGTATTCAGAATGTTGTGCAATATTTTGGAATGGAACATTGGTGTGTTTAGAGATTTAGTTTAAAAACAAAACAAAAAGATTGATCAAATCTGTACAGTTTATATTGTTCCAGATTTTTTTAAGTTTGTATTAAAAGCATGATATATAATAACCTTCTGCTTCTCCCTGCTTGTTTTGTTTCTGGGGCCCCTTTTGGGATAGGGAGAGTTGGAGTGACCCAGCCCCTGTGAACTTCACGAAACGATTGGTCATCCTCACCTGACCCCTGGGTGGGCACAGTGTCACAGGCCCCTTTTACCACCTCTCCCCTCGGCCCAGGACACTTCGGGGTGCCCATTCCCACAGGGCCTTTTCCACACGGAAGCAGGTTCCATGAGGTTGGGAACTGCCCCGCTCCCTCTGCTGACAGGTGGTGAGAACAGGACACACCTCTTCTGGTATTTGGCCATCAGAGACCACTAGACCCTTAGGAGTGGGCAAGGATGAGAATAGCCTACCTAGGTCAGGTTCCATCCAAAAACCTGGTGCTTAGATTCTCGACCCTTCTCTTGGCTGGGCAATTCTGGAGCTGTTTCAGGGTTGACGTGGCCTGCCTGAGCCCGGGGCTAGGGAGGAAATCAGCGTCTCCTCCCTCTTCCTTGGTACCTGGTGCCGCTCCCCAGCAGTGATGCACATCAGCCTCGCAAGGCCCAAGGGTTGAAAACGTCAGCTAGGTATTTGTTGAATCTTATTTTACACTCAACAACCTGGTGATAACAGGTATTATCTCCATGGTACAACTGAGAAATGGGCTCCAAGTTAGATTACCTGCAAAATTCATAAAACTAGTAAGTGGGGAAGCTGAGATTTTGCCCCATGTGTGACCTTTTCATGTATAAAACTGTGGAAACTGCTATGGAAGAGTGCCACTGGGGTGTGGGGGGAGGGCTGCCACTGGGTGTGGGAAAGGTGACAGGCCTGGGGGATGCCACCTCCATCCAGGCTGGGGCAGGGGGCAAGCAGCTCTTCTGGGGCATCAAAAGGACCGGCGTTTCCTCAGGCCCCTCACCCCCCAAACAGGCCAACATCGATCCCTCCCCACCCAAGTGTGTGAACTGGGCCTAGAAGCTCTCAGGCCAGACATCCCACATCTGCACAAGGTCCCAGGAGCCCTTGATGTCTGGCCCCTCCATGGGCCGCTTCCTTCAACAGAGCCTGTCGAGGAGAGAGAGGCCCCAGTCCAGGATGCCCAGGCCCTGGCAGAGCTCTCCCTTTCCTCTGCCCTGGCAGGGAGAAGCCCAGCCTGTCTCAGTGTCCCTGTGCACAGGTTGCCCATTGCCTGTGGGCCCCAGGTCCCCTCACATACTCATTCCTATTTATGTTAATATAAATAAAACACCTAGCACAGGTTCTACTAGAGTAGGGCCCATACCCACTCCCACTCACCCATACCCACTCCCTGTGCACGTGCCAGGGAGCTGACAGGCCTGGGGGAGGCCCAACTCAGGTGCCGAGATCGCCTTCCTGGCCAGCCCCTCCAGCTGAAAGAACAGAGAGTCCGGGTTTGAACAAACCTCCAAATTCTCCATGGCTCAGGCACAGAAATGATTCATTCATACGTTCTTGCCTCCATTTATTCACCAACTGCTGGCTCTGAAGGGGTGCAGCGGGAGACCTGGGGGTAAGGGGAGAAAGAACATTCTGGTAGACTCAGAGTTCCTTGCAAAAAAAGGCTCACTTATTCACAAACACTCCATGAGCACCCACTGCCTGCCTGGGGAGCACAGGTGGGACAGTAGTTACAGGAGAGGTGTACACAGGGGGCCTGGGAGCCCAGGGATCAGGAGGCAAAGAAGAGCCAGGAAGGAGAAAAGCAAGACCAAGTCCCCTCCCCAGGGAACATGTCAGGAGGGCGCCCATCAGGGAAGAGTCTAGACTCTGCTCCCTGAGAAAACAAGGATTCCAATCCCAGCCCTGCCGCTCCTGAGCTGGGTGACCTCAAGCAACCACTCCACCTACTCAGGCGTCTCAGTTCTCTCACCTCTAAAATGGGTATAATAATTACACCTACTTGTGAAGATTAAATGAAACAGTGAGTGGAAAATGCTGAGCACCGTAGCTGGCCCAGAATAAATGACAAGTACCATTTCATCAGCAGGGCCATAATCATTCATCCTCAAACACCAGCAGCCAGCCCAGTCCAGGATGCTTCCTTGAATCAGCAAACAGGTCGAAACCCAACCCTGCCAACAGCGGGACCAGGCTGGGGTGGAAAAGGAAACTCCATTCTCAAAGCAGACACTAGGCTGGCCCCCAGTCTGCCCTCTGCAAGAGTGGGAAGCTGCTTGTCCCCCAGCAAGGTAGCATCCTGGGACGTATACTAATCACCCTCAAAATAGTTTCTCCTGGAGAACAGATGGGTGGGTAGGGGTGAGTCATGGTGGCAGGAGAACCCTGCTCCATTCATCACTGCTTGCCTGAGTCAGCACCCGCCCTTGGGCCAAGGGGATGCCACTGTCTGGTCCCCTCACTGCCACCTCCCCCAAGTGAGTCATGGGGTGGAGGGGCACACTCTTGCCCTCCCTCCTCCTTTCCCTGGGTCTGGCCACGTCAGCCAAGTCCTGAGTGGGCAGGGCCTAAGGACAGGCTGGGACCAGCCAGGAAGTGTCCAAGCCCCTGGGTGACAGGAACCTGCTGATTTTCTGGGTTTTAATTTGGGGAATTTCACTGCCAGGGAGAGAAGTGGGTTCTCACAGCTGCCGACTCTGTGTAACCTCAAATATCTCTCTCCCCTCTTGACCTCTGTCCCATTTGTACGAGAGGCAGTGAGGCTAGGCGCCTGTGCAGCTAGGCCATTTGGGCTGGTCCCTGGGTCAGCACCTCTTCCTGCCCCACTGGCTCCTGAGCCTTGGTGAGGGCCCTGGAGGACCCTGTGCTGTGGCACCTTCCCCAGGGAGGGGAGAAAAGAGTGATGGGCTGATCGCTGGGTGG
This sequence comes from Delphinapterus leucas, assembly GCF_059928025.1. Lineage (NCBI taxonomy): Eukaryota > Metazoa > Chordata > Mammalia > Artiodactyla > Monodontidae > Delphinapterus > Delphinapterus leucas. The sequence continues at coordinate 95,192,862 of NC_143139.1, read as the reverse complement.
GACCATAGGTCTACCAGCCGAGACCCCCGCAGGCATGAGGACCTGATCAGAATACTGCTGACCTGTGGCAGGGTTGGTGAGGCCAAGCAGGAGAAGAGGCCTGGTCCAGCCACCTGGACATCTGGGTCCTGAGGCTGGCTCTGCCCTAACTGACTCCAGTAAATCACTCAACATTCAATGTTTACCATTCAACATGGAGGCCCCATAAGTGCTGGGCACTGTTCCAGGCATCTTCCTGAAGTGATGTTCTAGGAACCACAAACAAATAAGTGAAGAATTTGTCAGATGGTGAGGATGTTCCACTAAGACAATCAAAACTGATGATGGCAGCTAGTGACCAAGTGGCTCCTTGAGATTGGGCAGTTGGGGGAAGGCGAACCTTCCCAAGGAGGGGGCTTTCAACCCACGATCTGAATTACAAGAGAATTGGCAGAGAGAGCAGAAGAGAGGTCAGCCACTCCCAAGGGCGAGGTAGAAAAGAGTACGGTGTGCTCAGGGAATGAAAAGGCCAGCAGTAAACAAGAGACAGGCAAAGATGAGGTCGAAGAAGTCCTCAAGGCCGCATCATGGGCCCCACAGCCCAGGTGGCGAGCTGGGATCTAACCTCCAATGTGAGAGTTAAGTCTCTCATGCCCAGGTTGCTGCATCTGTGGCTAGGAGCAGAGATAGAGTTCTCTCACACATTCAATCAGCAAACCTCCCCAGAGCCCCTCCTCTGTGCGAGGTCCTGACCTGGGCCCTGGGCACGGGCCTGCTGTAGGACTTCTAGTGGTAGAAAAGTGGAGTAGAAGACAGACCCAGGTCATTATGGCTTCAACACCTTGATCAGATACACGGCAGAAGGAAGGTCAGCGAGCCGCAGGAGGCTCCTATCCAGCCCCGGAAGGCTCTTCAGAGGGTTGATAGAAGCTCATGGGGGAGGAGCTATGGCCCAGCACACATGCCAAGTACTTCAGGCTGGGCTGGTACGATGGCACCTGGACTCTACATTGAGGGGCTCCAGGCGGTGGGCAGGGAGATGGGAAAAGAAACAAGACTCCTGAGCGGAGGAGCGAGGGGGTAAAGCCATGGGCACAGCAAGTGCAGATGACCCCCTTCACAGAGCCACAGAGATATCCAGGGGGCAGAAATGTAAAACTAAAACTATAAAATGTTTAACAGAAAACAAAAGAGGGACTTCCCTGGTGTTCCCGTGGTTAAGGTGCAGCGCTCCCACTTCAGGGGTGCAGGTTCGATCCTTGGTCTGGGAACTAAAGTCCTGCATGCTGCACAGCCAAAAAACAGAAGGAAAAAAAAAACAAGAGAAAATATTTGTGATCTTTAGTTATGCAAAGATTTCTTAGATACGAGTCCAAAAGAATGATCCATAAAAGAAAAGACTGATAAATTGGACTTCATCAAAATTCCCTTAGATACTGTTAAGAGAATAAAAAGACAAGCTATAGACTGGGAGAAAATGTAGGCAAAATACAGTCTTTGTAAAAGAGCTTTTATAGAGAATCTATGAAGAACTTTCAAAACTCAATTATACCATTTTACAGGATAAACAAATATCAAATCACTACACTGTACACCTGAAACTAATATAATTTTGAAAGTCAGTTATATCTCAGGACTTCCCTTGCGGTCCAGTGGTAAAGAATCTACCTTACAATGTAGGTTCAATCCCTGGTCAGGGAACTAAGATCCCACATGTCCTGGGGCAACTAAGCCCACGTGCTACAACTACTGAGCTCTCGTGCCTCAACTGGAGAGCCTGTGTGCGGCAAACTACAGAGTCCACATGCTCTGGAACCTGTGCACCACAACGACAGAGCTCACGCGCCCTGGGGCCTGCATGCCACAACTAGAGAAGAGAAAACTCAAACACCACAACTAGAGAGAAGCCCATGCACCACAACGAAAGATCCCACACGCCTCAAAAGAGATCCCGCATGCTGCAACTAAGCCCCATGCAGCCAAAAATAAATAAAATAAATAAATATATCTTTAAAAAAAAGTCACTTATATCTCAATTTTTAAAAATCCTCAATTATAAGAAAACAAACAGCCTGTCCCTGGTGGCGCAGTGGTTAAGAATCTGCCTGCCAATGCAAGGGACATAGGTTCGAGCCCTGGCCCGGGAAGATCCCACATGCCGCAGAGCAACTAAGCCCGTGCACCACATCTACTGAGCCTGTACTCTAGAGCCCGCGAGCCACAACTACTGAGCCCACGTGCCACAACTACTGAAGCCCATGCGCCTAGAGCCCGTGCTCTGCAACAAGAGAAGCCACCACAATGAGAAGCCCGCGCACCGCAACGAAGAGTAGCCCCCGCTCACCGCAACTAGAGAAAACCCGCGTGCAGCAACGAAGACCCAACACAGACAAAAAGAAAGAACAAACAACCCAGCACAAAATTGGGAAAAGATTTGACTATATCAAAAGAAGATATATCGATGGCAAGTAAGCACACGAAAAGATGTTCAACATCATTAGTCATTAGGAAAATGCAAACTAAAGCCACAATGAACACAACTATTAAAATAGCTAAAATTAAGGGACTTCCCTGGTGGTCCAGTGGGTAAGACTCCGCGCTCCCAATGCAGGGGGCCTGGTTTCAATTCCTGGTCAGGGAACTACATCCTGCCTGCATGCCGCAACTAAGAGTTCATATGCCGCAACTAAGACCTGCCGCAGCCAAATAGATAAATAAACAGATTTTTTTTTAAAGTTAAATCAAATTGAACATTTGAAAAAATAATGACTTTTTTTTTTTTTTTGCGGTACGTGGGCCTCTCACTGCTGTGGCCTCTCCCGTTGCGGAGCACAGGATCCAGACGCACAGGCTCAGCGGCCATGGCCCACGGGCCCAGCCGCTCCGCGGCACGTGGGATCCTCCCGGACCGGGGCACGAACCCGTGTCCCCCGCATCGGCAGGCGGACTCTCAACCACTGCGCCACCAGGGAAGCCCAATAAATGATTTTAAAAATAGCTAAAATTAAAAAGAAAGGCCATACCATGTGTTACCGAAGATGTGGAGGAATTAGTAACTTTTATACACTGCTGGTGGGAATGTAAAATGGTACAACCACTTTGCAAATAATTTAGAAGCTTCTTTAAAAGTTAAACTTCTGGGGCTTCCCTGGTGGCGCAGTGGTAAAGAACTGCCTTACAATGCACGGGACACAGGTTCAATCCCTGGTCAGGGAACTAAGATCCCACACGCCACAGGGCAACTAAGCCCGAGTGCCACAACTACTGAGATCGCACCTCAACTAAAGCCCACGTGCCGCAAAACTACAGAGCCCACACGCCCTGGAGCCTGCATGCCACAACTACAGAAGAGAAAAGCCGCACGCCACAACTAGAGAGAAGCCCGAGCGCCACAGCGAAAGATCCCACATGCCTCAACGAAGATCCTGCGTGCCACAACTAAGACCCGATGCAGCCAAAAATAAATAAAATTTAAAAATAGATATTTAATTTTTTAAAAAGTTAAACATCTACCTACAATATGATCCAGCCATCCCATTCCTATTCACCCGTAAGAAAAGGAAATAACTGTCCATACAAAGACTCGTACACAAATGTTCATAGCAGCTTTATGTGTTAGCCCTAAACTGTAAACAACCCAATGTCGTTCATGGGGAGAATGGCTGAACAAACTCTAGTACACCCACACTATGGAATACTGCTTAGCAATAAAAAGAAATGAACTACTGGGACTTCCCTGGCGGTCCAGTGGTTAAGACTCTGTGCTTCCACTGCAGGGGGCCTGGGGTTGGATCCCTGGTGAGGGCATTAAGATCCCGCATGCCACGTGGCATGGACAAAAAAATAAAAAATAAAAATAAAATAAAGACCAAAAAAAAAAAAGAAATGAACTACTGATACATGAATGAAGCTCAAAATATTAATGCTGAGTGAAAGCCCTAGCAAAAACAAAAAAACAAAAAAACCCACACATACTGTTTCAATCCATTTATAGAAAATTCTAGAAAATGTAAACTAATCATGTAGCAAGAGAAAACAGATTAGTGGTTATTTGGGGACAGGAGAGGAGGAATGGAAGGGACTGGAGGGAAGGATTAAAGTGGGGAACAAGGGAATTTGGGGGGGTGATGGATATATTCATTATCTTGATTGTTTCACGGTATATGTCAAAACTTATCAAATTATAATCTTTAAGTACGTGCAGCTTATAGTTTATCAATTATTCCTCGATGAAGCTGTTGGACAAGACAAAGTCCCTGCCCTCACCAAATTCACGTTCTAGTGGGCAAGATAAATAGTAAACCCATAAACAAATGAGAAAAATACCCTCAGGGAAACAAAAGGGCGCCACATGGTGAGAACGGGGCAGAGGGAGTGGTGAGGAGGGTGCCTCCGAGCAGGTGCAGCTCCTCCCGTCTCTGTGCCCCTCACTCCCTGGGGCGGCCCCCTTCCTGTTTCCCATGGTGAAGTCTTAACTCTCAGCCGCTGTGGGGCTTTGCACAAACTGCTCTGCAGCTCAGCTTCCTTAGCCATGGAGGGCAGGGGCAGGGGAGATAAGGCTGTGTCCTCTCACGTCTCGGCGTCGGCACGGGGCCCCGCAGTCGGTTCTCTGCCCAGGGGGGCCTCTCACCTGCTCTGGCTGGATTTGGGGACAGGGAGAGCAAAAATGCCAGGAGCAGGAAAATAGGCTTCTCAAGAGCCCAGCTGCCTTCCTCTGAAAGGCACCCCAGGGAGCCTGTCCCTCAGGACTCAGGGCTGCCTTCTGGGAGAGGAAGGTTTGGAACAGCGGGCACCCCTCTTCAGCAGGGCATGCAGAGAGGCAGGAGGGGCTGAGGTGTGCCAGGCCCAGGGACAGGCCAGGTTGGCCTGAGGCCCAGAGGGGCGGGGCAGGAGGTCATCGGCCATGGGCGAGGGGCCCACTTGGCCCTCTCTCTGGACACAATGTCCTGGACTGCTCCAGAGCTTGGCTGGCAGACAGGGAACAGTGACTGGCAGAGGGTTCGGGGAGCCGGCCGAATGGCGGGGGGGCGGCCGGGGGGAGCAGCCTGGCCTGAGCAAAGGGCTGGTTCTTACAACCTGTCCTGCCACCTTGGGCAAGCAGAGGACCAGCTTGTCCGGGAGGCAGGCAGGGGGCCTGGCGCCCTGTGGGGACCTCAGCAATCCCTCCCTACCCTGTGCCCTAGTTGCCCCATATCACCAGCAGCTGCCGTAACTTGAGCTGAGTTCTCCAAGAGTACAGAACCCTGCAAATGGCAGTCCAGCTGCTCACTGTTGTGGCCTTAGGCAGGTCACAGCCTCCCTGAGACACAGAACTCCACCTGAAAAATGGTGTCTACTTCTTCGGGCTTCAATGCTTGGAAAGCATTTAGGATAGTTACCCTCACAGAGGAAGCCCTTGATGGAATAGTTTGCTATAATTACCACATTATAGCAGCAATAACAATGTTCATATATTGAGGGCCTCCGGGGTGCCAGGAGCTTTACCTACATTGTCTTGAATCTCCAGCAGCAACTGGAAAGCAGCTTTATCACCCTCATTTTATAGGTGAGGGAACTGAGCTCCAAAGTGACACAGCTGATATCAGGGGGCAGTGGCTCCCCCAGTAGGAACCCAGCCTCCCCTGTGGGCAAAAGGGTTAGGGCCTGATGGGTGGACCCTGGGGGGTTCCTTGTGGCAGAGCTGAACCAGGGAGGGGCCGAGGGGGTGCTAGGAACTCAGCAGCAGAACCCAGAGACCTCAGTTGCTTCCCATAGGACTCTCCTAGATCCTGATATACGAGCCACGGTAGTCAGCAAGGGTTGGAGGCAGGTGCAGGAAGACATGCATTCGTACATTCAGAAAATACTGATGGAGGGAAATACAGTCCAGTGTTGCTGTACATGGCCTCTGGAGTCGGACTGCCACTTCGGACTCAGACACTGTCACTAGCGAGCTGTGTGGCCTGGTGACTCCCAGTTTTCCCATTGAAAGTGTGTTTGTCCCTGGGCAAACCAAGACTTTTGATCACCCTACCTGGAGGAGTTACTCCACTTCTTGGTTTCCCCAACTGTAAAAGGACACCAATTCTCACCTCAAGTTGCTGTTTGAAGGTAAAATTAACATGTAGCCCTGGACTCACACTCCAGGCCCGATAAAGGTGAGCAGGGTTAGAGGCATTTCATCTCATCCTGGCAGAGGCCAAGCAAGAGGGGAGGAAGGGAGGTGTGATTGTCCCCATTTTGCAGATGAAGAGACTGAGGCTCCCATTGTGTCTGAGCAGCACAGAGATCTGGGCAGATACCTCCTTCATCCCAAAGCCTGTTCTTAGAAGGTGCTCAAAACGTGTTGGGTTGGCTACCTCAGAGAGAGACCATGGGTGGCACTGCAGGGGATCCCCAGGTGCTCCCAGGGGTCTTGTGCGAGGACAGCCGGGCAGGGCCTGCTGTGCTGCACCAGCGGGCCCTTCAGCAACAGCCTCAGCTGCAGCTGCCGGCCGGGCCACAGGGCAGACCTGGACCACGTGCTCCCCGGGCAAAAGCCAAGGTGCACTGGGAGTTGACTGGCCCAGTGGGGCACCGCCTACCAGCCCAGGGCCAGGCCCAGGTCCTGCACTTTGTCAGGCCCTGGGAGGGGTGAGTGGAGGATAAGGACAGTTCACAGTTACCTTGCTAAGTACTCAGCAGGTGCTGAAATGTGGGGTTCTTCCCTAAGACCTTAGAAGGAGGGCCTGTGAGCAGCACCATTTTATAGGTGGGGACAGTGAGATTCAGAGAGGCAGTTTACCCAAGGTCACCCAGAGGGTAGGCGGAGGTACCAGTCACCACTGGGCTTCACTGCCTGACTTTAGAATTCAAGATACTGGTGGCCCACACACAGTGGGATGGGAAAAGCAACTGCGGAAGACTCCTCAGCAGGGGACCTCCAGAGCCCCCAACGTCAGGGCCAGGAAGGGAACTTTTGTTCAGAGGAGGAAGTCGTGGCCCCAGCCGGAGCTGGGGCTCTCACCGCAGTCTGGGCTCCCCTGGGGGCCCAAGGACCCTAGCGAGGGCGGTTACCCCCATCCCCGCGTGCACCCCCACTCACTGTGCCCTGCTGGACAGCTGCCTCAGTTTCCCCTCGGGCACTAAGCAGAAGGGGAGGATGCCGGGCCAAGCAAGGCACCGCCGAGGGAGGCGGCCCTGGCCTCTCCTTTCCCAGCCCCACACCACAGCGGAGCACGAGGGGGAGGGGGAGGGGGAAGGGAGGGAGGGGTTACGTAACGGGCGCGGGGCGGGGAGGGGCGGGGCGAGGTGGGGCTGGGCGGGCGTCAGCGCCGGCGCCGGGTAAGGGAAAGGGAGGCGCTGGGGGTGCCGTCTCCCGGGAAGAGCCAGGCTGTTCCGTCTTCTCCACACTAGGGCAGCCCCCTCCGCGCTCCCTTCCCCGCTCCTGCCCGCGAGTGCTGGGGAACCCGGCGGGCCTACAGCTGGAGAGACCGAGGCCCAGAGCGGGCGCGGCGAACTCGCCGAGTCCCGGGCTGGGCCGAGTCCCGGGCTGGGCGTGCCGAGTGGCCGAGGCCGCTCACCGCGGGGAGTCTCCTGCTCAGAGCCACTCGCTGGCTCCCCAGTGCCCGACCTCGGCGCCCCGCAGCCTCCTCCCGAGCCCCTAGCCAGGCCTTGTCACATCCCCGGCTCGGGCCTGCTTGGGAGCTCAGCAGCGCCGCGGACCCGCCTTGAGGCCTGGAGGCCGCCCCCCCACCCCCCGCCCGAAGGTCACCCGGGACCCGAGGGAGCTCCCGGCCCGCGTCAGCCGCGCGCCGCCCCGTTCCCGCTGGAGCGCTTCTGCCTCCTCCGCTCCCTGGCGGCCGTTCCTGCCTCCCTGCTCGCACTTACTTCATCCGGCCCGGCCTCGCTGTTATTTATATCCGCGTCTGTCTCCCCAGCACAGAAGGGAGGCAGCAGCAGGCCCGGCGCTGAGGCCTGCAGGCACACCTGGTGCGACAAGTGCCGCTCGCCGCTGGGCCCACCGTTGGCCGGTAGACTGAGACAGCCCTGTGCCTAAGGCCCGGCAACTGCCACCGGAGGTCGTCCCCAGCCCCGAGTCCCACCTTGACGGCAGTGGCTCTCCCTCCCTGCCCCTCGTCAGGGCATTATCTTGGGTCTCCGTGTTGCATCCCAGGAAGCTCCTAAAGTAGGATCATCGGGGCCACTGGGAGGCTGATTAACAATGCTGATTCCAGGGTTCCGCACCAGGTCCCTCTGAGTGGGCCTCCCGTGGATGATGCCTGGGACTCTGCATTTGCAACAGGCTCCCTAGTAGAATTATGAGCCTTTCTAAGATTTGAGAGCGGTCTGTGCTGTGGTTGCTTTTGGGAGAGGGAGAAAGCAAACTGTAGGAGGGTGGCAGATTGGGACTGCCCCTGCTTTGATTTGATGGAGCAGGATGGAAAGACCCCGCAGGGGAGAGGTTAGGGCAGAGCCATTGACGGCCTCTGGGGAGGGTAGCCTGGGAGACTTGGCTGGAGAATGAATTGTGGACGCTGAGCAACACCCCACCCCCACCAGTAAAGCCCTTTAACGCCAACTAAGGGACAGACCCCCACCGTTCTGCAAAGTGGGCCTTGGCCCCGCCTTACAAGGCTCAGTTTAATCCCTTCATCCAAGCGCTAGCTAGACCCTGGGCTTGGAGAGCGGAGTACCATACTGTTGCTGCCCCGCCAGTCCAGGAAGAGAGGCCGGCAGCAAACATACAGCAGTTACAATCACAATCATAACTGTGATTCGATGGAGCAATGAAGGCTCAGAGCGGAATTGTGAAGGATGAATAGGAATTCCCCGGGGAAGATAGGATACAGGAGGGGGCATTCCAGGCAGCAGGAACATTGTTCAAGTGCTCAGAGGCCTGAAATAGCAACCTCTGTAGGAATCTATGAGCAGTTTGGTGAGGCTGAGTGTCAGGAGCATGGTGAGAGATGAAGCCGGATGTGCAGGGCGAGCCTTGGCCAGGCGAGGAGGCCAGACTTGGTCCTGAGTGCATGGGGGCTTGGAGCCCCTGGAGGAGGGATGAGGAAGAGGAGGGATGGGAGGGAAGCTAAACACAGGACACCGCCACAGCAGAGGTGGCAGGGCCTCCCTCCCACCCCTTCCCTGTATGCCCATGACAGCCCCCTATACCCACTCTGGCTCTAGAAGCTCAAGCTGGAGACTGCCAGGGGACACTGGACCCCATCCCAGCTGGGTGTGATGTGCTGTGAGGCCTGGAGTAGGTGATTTTTGTGCTCCTGGGTCTCAGTTTCCTCATCTATAAAATGGGGGCAGCACTAATCCCTGCCAGTCCCTCCTTGGGATGAGAGTGAGGAGCAGAGGAAATGGATAGGCAGGAGGAGCTTGCTTGTTCTGAGCAATGTTGAGCACAGACCTAGGCACTTGCTCAGCTGGTGCCTCCCCCCTGCCCTCGTCCAAGTGAGCCTTCTCCCCAAATGGTCCCCCACCCCATGCCCACCAGACTTCAAGAATCACTACTTGAGAGCCAGCACTGCTGGCTTCCAGTTCTGGAGCTGTCAGATCTCTCAAAGTAGGGGCCTCAGGCAAGTCAGTCACTCTGGGCCTCATTTTTCTCAGATGCAAAATGAAATGCTCCCAGGTGTTGGGGGAGGAGGGACCCCTGGCAGCCCCTCTGGATGATGACAACCCAGGCTGGCTCTCCCCAAACACAGACAACTCCCAGATGCAGGAAGTGCAGATGAGGACCCCCTCTGTCCTACCATGTCCCCTCTGCCACCTCTAGTCACTGCCAGGGACATCCTGTGCCCTGATGATGTCACCAGGCCCAGGTCCTGGGAGCCACAGTTGGCTGTAGCTGACAGCACTCAGGCAGGGTTTATTTATTTATTCGTATTTTATTATTTATTTTATTTTTGGCTGCGTTGGGTCTTCGTTGCTGCGCGCAGGCTTTCTCTAGTTGCGGCGAGTGGGGGCTACTCTTCATTGCGGTGTGCGGGCTTCTCATTGCGGTGGCTTCTCTTGTTGCGGAGCACGGGCTCTAGGAGCGTGGACTTCAGTAGTGTGGCACGCGGGCTCAGTAGCTGTGGTGCACGGGCTTAGTTGCTCCGCGGCATGTGGGATCTTCCCGGACCAGGGCTCGAACTCATGTCCCCTGCATTGGCAGGCAGATTCTTAACCACTGCACCACCAGGGAAGCCCCAGGCAGGGTTTAGTTTTAAACTCTCAGGGCTTGGTCAGCTCCTTGCCCCCTCCCCACCCCACCCCACCCTGCCTACCCTGTCTCCCACAGCCCAAGCCCCCAGGCCCCTCCTTGAAGGTTCTCTTCACACATGCTCTGCTTTCCTGAGTGCATCCACCAGGCTTCTGAGGGCCATGCGGAGCCAGGCCATTGGCCAAATGTCTCTGATCACCAAATCCAGACCTGCCAAGGTAAACAGATGGGCTCCCGGAGGCAGACCGTGGCCTCCTCTGCCTCCTGAAGTCCAGAGAGGGCAAGGGACCCACAGCCAGGGCTGAGGGTCATCAGACAGGCACTGTAGACACCTGGAATCCGTGACTGGGCCTTGGGGTTATCACCGTCTTGATTTGAATGCATTTTTTGGAATTAATTTTTACTGGAGTATAGTTGCTTTACAATATTGTGTTAGTTTCTTGCAGTACAGCAAAGTGAATCAGTCATATGTATACATATACCCACTCTTGAATTCATTTTTAAAAACAGCTTTTTGCCTGCGGGCCTCAAGTCTTTCTTGATGCCTTGCAGCTCAGACCAGCTGCAGAAATGGAGCGCTGGGGCAGCTCCCAGTGGGACCACGGCCCTCACCAACGCCCTGGGTAGGGTGTGTCCATCACTCACGGTTGTCACACACTTACCCTCTCAAGTGACATTAGACTAAGGACCTGTCAGCACCCTGAGCTTGGATCAACACCCCTTTTATCAGTGTCATATGCTGGCCTTCTGGAGAAGACTACGGCTGAAAAACGAGGTTCTGTTGGAAAAATCCATTTGAAAATGACTTGAGCCCTGACTCCTCACCGCTGCTCTGGGAGGCTGGGCAAGGGCTGACATACAGAGGACAGAAGGAGGTGGGATGCAAACCCAGGCTCGATGGGCAGACTCTGAGTGCAAGGCCTCCCCGGAACTCCTCATTCCAGACACCTTGCTCTGGCTTAGCCCCCCTTCTCCCCACACGTCCCTCTCAGGCTTACACGTCTACTCCCTGCCCAGAAAGAGCCTAGAAGCACAGGCCCTGGGAGGTAACCAGCCTTCCCTTCTTCCAGGCTCCCTGGATACCTCCAGACAGTGTCTGCCAGCAGCCGCTGGAGAGCAGGCAGGGCGGGGCCGAGGCAGCTGGTGCCTCACAGCACCGCCTGGCACGGGAGGCCCCGCGAGGCTTTGCTGAGAGGACAAATCTGGAGGCTGGACCAGAGGTCACCGCCCAGGGATGTGTCTGCAGCGCCATCTGGTGGTGACAGTGGCGCTCCTGCCACACCAGCCCTGGTCCAGTCCTCCTGTCCCTGTGGGTTTGGCAGACAGTGCCAAGCACCAGGCAGGCCAGGCACTGCAAATGGGGCTGGGCTGAGAAGATCTGGGGGACAGCACTCCAGGCAGATGGAAAGGCAAGTGCAAAGGCTCTGAGATGGGAAGGAGTTGGGCGTGACCCAGGCGGGGCAAAAGGGTCAAAGTGCCAGGGGTGGAGAGGGAGGGGAAGTGGACCGGGTAGACAGCCAGGTCTCAAAGGGCTTTTTAGGCTGCGGTGACAAGTTTGGATTTGTTTCTGAGTGTGTTGGGAGCCACGGGATATGACGATGGTTATAGGCAGCTGTGAGGAGGACAGTCTGCAGGGTGAAAACAGGAAATCAGGAGGAGGCGGCCGTAACCCAGGCAGGACATATGGCAGCTCAGACACCACGGGGTGGCCTTGGGGGTGGGAGGAAATGGTTGGATTCTAGAACTGACAGGAACTGTGGATGGATTGGATGCGGCTGTGAGATAAAGCAGGTGATCAAGGATGACCCCAAGGCTTTATTCTGAGCACCTGAGGAATGGTGGGGCCCCTCACTTTGAAGGGAAAACTGAGGAGGAGTAGCTATGGGGAGGCCAGGAGCCTTTGGGCAGGTCAAGGTGGCGCTGGCAAAGGAGCAGGTGGAGCACGAGTCTGGAGCCCAGGGGAGAGGATGGGGCTGTAGACACCTGTGGGAGTTGCCGGGGCATGGATGGCACTCCAGGCCTTGAACAGAGTGAAAGACCCGGGGAGCAGGGCACCTGCTGACCCTGGGGCCTCTGACTTTTAGAGTTCGGGGAGACAGGAGGAGCAGCCACGGAGGGAGGTGAATCTGGAGCCGGGGAGAGGGTTTCTAGAAGGCAGGAGTGAGCAACTGCGCCAAACGCTGCTCAGAAGCAGAGAAAGACGAGCTTGAGATCGACCCAGGTTGATGTGGCAACACCAAGGCAGTCATCAGTGTGACCTTGAGAAGGTGGCTTCAGTGGAGGGTGGAAGTCTGAGGGGGGCTGTGAATGTAGGACTCCTGTGGAGTTTCACGGTAAAGGGAGCAGAAGAATGGTGGTAGCCGGAGGGCAATGGGGGCTCAGGTTATTTAATTTTTAGGCTGGAAGATTTTAGAGCATGTTTTGGGCTGACGGAACGATCTTGTGGAGAGGGAGGGGCTGATGACACGGGAGAGAGAATCTCAGGGGCAATGTCCTTTCCCAGGCAAGTGGGGATGGGATGGGTGCCCTTGGGAAGGGACTGGGTTACTGGGGGTGGGACACTTCATCCCTAGTAGCAGGCAGGAAGGCTGAGAGGGAGGGCCCCGGAGTTGGGCTGCCTGGGTCCAAATCCTGGCTCAACCACTGATGTGGGATTAGAACAAGTCATTCCTGGGACTTCCCTGGTGGTCCAGTGGTTAAGGCTCCATGCTTCCAATGCAGGGGGCTCGGGTTCAATCCCTGGTTGGGGAAGTAGATCCCACATGCTGTGCAGTGTGGCAAAAAAAAGAAAAGTCATTCCTTTTTTCTGAGCCTCAGCTTCCTCACCTGTAAAATACAGGTGGTGATAAGAGTAATAGCTGGCATCTACAGCTGCTTGCTCCATGTCAGGCACTATTCTAAGCATTTCACAAGTTTTAACTCATTGGATCTTCACCTCAAGTGTGAGGGAGGGAGGGGGCCTGGCTTGGTGGCCTGTAGAGGTGTGGGACCATGCAAGAGGAGCAGCTGGTTCCCGAGAGTGTTTGTGAAGCCTTCCTGGTGGAGGTGACAGCTGACTGGGGCCTAGAGGGATGACTAGGAGTTTGTGAAGCAGAGAAGAGACTGAAGGGAAGAGGCTGGGCTTGCCCATGCCTGGGGTGTTCCCGAGTCTGAACCTCAGTACTGAGATCCACAAGTCCAGGGCTCTTGGGCAGATGGGGAAATTCAGGCCCAGAGCAAGAGAAGCCCAGCAAGTCTGGTGGGTTGGGCACTGGCTCCTGGCTCAGGACTCTGGCCCCAGCTTTTGGCACCTCCACTTGCTCTAGTCACACCCCTGCAGCCTTGGCAAGGCTCTAGGGTAGGCTCTTAGGGCGATTTGAGCTCGGTCTAGCAGCTTCTCAGAGGCCTGGGGTCGGGGGCATGGCCCAGCCTTGCCACAGAGCTGGGTCAAAGCAGTTCTGGACTCAGACCCCAGGAAAACAGCCATGCTCTTCAGCCCTGAGTGACCTGGCCCTGCTGGCTTCCAGCCCCTTCTGCTCGCCACCATCCCCAACCCCCTGGCCCACGGGGACTTGGAGTCAGCCTGGAATCTAGGTGGGAGCGGATGCCCCCTGCCCAGCTTGGAGACACCTGCAGCCTGGGAGCTGACGGAGGCTGAGCACCGTGCAGCCACTGCTCACAGTAAAAGGCCCTGCTCCACGGGGTCCCGGCATCAACCTGCTCGGTTGGGAGGGTTTGCCGGAGTGAGAAGCTGATGGGAGCGCAGGGAGCGCTGGCTGGGGGCTGGGGGCACCCCCCTTCAAACCTGTCTCTGATTTCCTCTGCTGCTCAGCCCTGTCTCTGGCTGGCAGCTTTCCCGGATTAGGTGCTGACGTCAGGAGCTGCCAGCTGGGCCAGTGTGGCACAGCCGCGGGGGGTGTATGGGGCTGTGCGGTAGTTGGGTACAGTCAAGGAAGGGGGCATGTGTCCAGCTTTGGCGATTTGTCCTCCAGGGAGGTGGGTGGGAGGGAGGACTGTGTCAGACGAGCTGCACTGTGTCAGGCACTCGCACGTTACCTGTGTAGCACATCCTTGCTGTACAGAGAGGGAAATAGCTCAGGGAGGTGGAGCCACTTGCCTGGGGCCACAGAGCTGCTCCAACCTTGGCTGCATCCCACACCATCCGGTGGACACCCCCGTACCCCTTGCCATGGCTGGCAGCTGCCAGGCCTCGAGGGCTCATCTCTGTGCAGCTCACTACCCTCTGCAGCATCGCCACAACAGCAGCTGCCATGTGGGGAGCACCCACCCTGTGCCAGGTGCCCGTGAGGCTGGTGCCCATTCTACAGACAAAAAACCAGAAACCCAGACAGGGGAAGTGACTCGCCCAAGATCACACCCCAGATTGGCGATGGAGGCAGAGCTGATCCCAGGACTAATTCCAAGCCTGCGCTCCTACCCGCTACATGCTCGGCAGAGCTCTCCCGGCTCTGGCGTAGTCTGAGCCCACAGCCCCTGTGCTTCCTGTGGCCACACAAATCTCTGCTGTGAGTGAGAGAATCTGTATGCAGAGCAGAAAACACAGTGGGTTACAACAGTTCATCTCCAGAGAGAAACCCCAAGTTCACACATCTCAGAGAAGGGCCTCGTAGGCCCAGTTGGGTCACATGTTCACTCTTTGACCAATCAACTGTGCCCAGGGCTAGGGTCAGCTAACCATGTAGCAGCCCCTGGAGACCACAAGGTGGCTCAGGGGTGGGGCAGGGCCTGCACAAGGCTTTTGCCTAAAGATTGGACCCCTGGGCCAAAGGTTCTGTTTGAGTTACATCTGCCTCCCCAGGCATCTTATTCCCAACCTCAGTAACAGGAGGCTGGGGTATCGGGGTTCCATGCACCCTGGGTCCTCTCGTAACTGCTTCCCTGTGCCCATTCCTTTTTGGCCAGCTGGTCTGGCCACGTCTGCCCGGGAAACTGAGGTGTATGGATGGAGGTCAGAAGCTGCCTGAGGGGACTTCCCTGGTGGTCCAGTGGTAAAGAATCCACCTTACAATGCAGGGGACATGGGTTTGATTTCTGGGTGGGGAACTAAGATCCCACATGCTGCAGGGCAACTAAGCCCACGTGCCACAACTACTGAGCTCGCGCGCCTCAGCTAGAGCCCACATGCCGCAAACTACAGAGCCCACGCGCTCTGGAACCCGTGCGCCACAGCTAGAGAAGAGAAAACCCGCGCACCACAACGAAGAGCCCGCATGCCTCAATGAAGATCCTGCGTGCTGCAACTAAGACCCGACGCAGCCATAAATAAATTAAAAAATCTTTAAAAAGAAAGAAAGAAAAAAAAAGCAAGCAGCTGCCTGAGGACTTGACTCTGTGCCCAACTTGTGTGGGAGCCTTGGGGGCAAGTCACATCCATTCATCCTCTGGTCTCAGCTTAAATGCCACCCACAAAGAGGTCTTCCCTGACCCCTCCAATATAAACGTGCTCTCCCAGATCCCCAATCTTCTCAGCCACATCACTTACCACAATCCGTCATTCTCTTATTTTTATCCGTGTAACGTTTGTCTTTCCAAGCAGATTGTGAAGTCTGGAGGCAGGGCTGACACAAAATAGACATTTAATAAATATTTGCTGAATGAAGTTTCTCTAACCTTTGGTTTCCCCATCTGTACGAGGGGGTAACAACATCCCTCCGTGAAGTTCAAATAAGATAGTGCCTCAAAGCACCCAACCCAGGCCTAGGAATGTGGTAGGCACCCACGACGCTGGGAGCAGGGATAGAGGGGAGGCTGAGCTGGAAGGCTCTGTAAGCTGTCAGGAATGGAAAGATCCAAGGGTGCAGTTGGTGAAAAGATGGGGTGTGTGACACTGCCCTGAGCCCAAGGTCAAGAACCGGCTAGGAATTTGAATTTGAAAAGTTGAAACCCACCCTGGGTTTGAATTCTAGCCCTGCTGCTTTGGTTTGGGGCATATCACTTTGCTTTTCTGAGCTTCAATGTTTACTGTAAAATGGCCATTTAAAAAAGTCCACCTTGGGACTTCCCTGGTGGCGCAGTGGTTAAGAATCCGCCTGCCAATGCAGGGGACACGGGTTTGAGCCCTGGTCCGGGAAGATCCCACATGCCGCGGAGCAACTAAGCCCGTGCGCCCCAACTACTGAGCCTGCACTCTAGAGCCACAACTACTGAGCCTGTGTGCTGCAACTACTGAAGCCCGTGTGCCTAGAGCCCGTGCTCCACAACAAGAAAAGCCACCGCAATAAGAATCTGCAACTAGAGAAAGCCCACACGTAGCAATGAACACCAAACACAGCCAAAAACAAAAAAAAACAAAAAAACCCTCCACCTTGCCAGCCCATCTCCAAACTCCAAATGCATGTTTTTCCCCTTAGAAACAAAATAGTTCCTGGTCCCTCAGACCACAGGAACCCTGAGCATTAACAACACGCAGCACGGGAAGCACGAGAGAACAGCCACGGTTGTCCACAGGCAGCTCTGGGCCTCACTGAGGAAGCAGGCAGCACCAGCTCCGCACATGCACACACACAGTGAGCGGAAGCAGCGTGAAGAGTGGGTGGAGATGCGGGAAGGGGGTGGAATTTGCAGCAGGCTCTGCCAAGGGTGGGACACCTATTCCGTGCCCACCCCAGGAGCCTGGGCCCGTCCTGAGTAGGGGTCTTGGGGACGCCAATGCTGAGCGGATCAGCAAGACAGTTCTGGTGCTGAGCAAATAGCTGCACCCTAGTGTATAACCTTGTCCAAACTTCCCTGACCAGGGATCCCAGGGCTCGAACCCACATCCCCTGCAGTGGGAGCACGGAGTCTTAACCGCTGGACTGCCGGGGAAGTCCATAAACTTGTCTTTTTTTTATATATATAAATTTATTTATTTTTGGCTGCGTGGGGTCTTTGTTGCTGTGCGCAAGCTCTCTCTAGTTTTGGCGAGCAGGGGCTATTCTTCATTGCGGTGCACGGGCTTCTCACTGCAGTGGCTTCTCTTGTTGTGAAGCACGGGCTCTAGGCGCGTGGGCTTCAGTAGTTGTGGCATGTGGGCTCAGCAGTTGCGGCTCGCGGGCTCCACAGTGCAGGCTCAGTAGTTGTGCACAGGCTTAGCTGCTCCGCGGCACGTGGGATTTCCCCGGACCAGGGCTCGAACCCGTGTCCCCTGCATTGGCAGGTGGATTCTTAACCACTGCGCCACCAGGGAAGCCCTGTAACCTTGTCTTAATTGTGATGGTCTCATGGCTGTAGACAAAATTTGGCAAAAGGAAAAAAGGAAAAGCTCTAGAATCCCACCACCAGCCCCTTTTCCACGTTGCCACTGAGGGTTCCCTGTTTGCGGACACTTTTCATGAGCAGTTCCCTGTATTTCTACCAGCTGTGCAGCACTTTTATTTGTTCTAACTGCTTGGGGCCTGATACTTGTCCTTCCTGAGTAAACTGTGAGGTTAGGGAGCAGAAATTACTTCTAGCTGACAGACGAGGAAACTGAGGCACAGCGTGGTTAGGTGACTTGGCCTTGAAGTGGGGAGGAGAGAAAAGACAGCCCCACAACTCTCATCTCAAAATATTTAATTTCGTTTGAAAAGGATACATTCCCTGCTTCCCTCCCGCCACATCACTCCGGCCCACCGGCAGCGGCACACTCGCACGCACACACGCACATAAGGCCAGTGGGCTACGCTCTGCCTCTGCCCTCACCGGCTGGGAAGAAGGGTTTGCGCCTTGCCTCCTTCCCCAGCAAAGGTAAAGGAGAGAGAGGCCTGCTGGAATGCCAGCTCCCAGGGGAGGACGCAGAGCCCCACACACTCTGTCACGTCACATGCACTTAGAAAAATAAAACCAAGTGGTGTTCTGGCATCCCCAACACTGTAAGACAGCAATATCCACCTGGAAGTCATCTTTGCCATTTTCTAGAAAAATTTATTGCACTTAATTAACAGATGTTAAAGGAGCTCTGGGGTGGGGCTTTGCCATGAAAAACAGGGGTTTTCAGCCCTTTGCTCCCAGGGCCCTGGATGGAGAGCTACACAGCATGAAGGGGCCCTTTTCTGCCGGCCCCCATGCCTGCCACCCCACCTCAAGCAGGAGCTGCCTGCCAGGGCCACAGCAGGTCCCCTCACCAGGGTGATGCTTACCGAGTCAAGGTTCACTACTACCTGCCTTCCGCAACCTCAGGACCCAGGCAGGCAAACCCTTTCCTTTGGCCAAGGGTAAGAATTACCCAGGTCCTCCACAAGGCTGCTGGCCATTGTGAAAGCTCTCTCTCTCTCTCTGAATATATATATTTCTCTATCTATACATTTATTATATGCATATTCTTGCAAGATTCTAGCTCATTCATTCATGATTTGTCTGTTCTGAGGTTGCAATGAGGCTGAAGACAGGGTGTTTAAGTAGGGATGGCGCTTCCCAGCCCACTGCAAGCCCATAGAAAGCCATTTACATTGGCGTCTCTAGTCTCCAGTGCTTTTTAGAGGATGTCAAAGATCTGAGCATAGGTGCCTCAGTCTTTGGCTGTCAGCCCCAAGACAGAGAGGGTCCGGCGGGGAGTCAAGGAGACTCCCAACTCCACAATGGAAACTGAGTAGGCACCACCCTCTCCTCCTGCAAGGGCTTGATCCTTAAGCCTGGGAAGAAGACATGCTTACCTGAGCACCCTTTTCCCCAAAATGTCAACCTCCACGGATATCTCCTTCCTGTCCCTGCCAGGCTCCTGGCTCAAAGGGGCTCTTCTAAAAGAAGCCAGCACCACACTCTTCCCAAGTAAGGAGAGAACCAGACACCCACTGGCTGGTGGCGGGGGTGGGGGGTGTAAAAGGGGAGGGCACTGGCCAGGCAGAAGGTGGGACAAAGAGAAGAGACATCAGGTCATCATCTCACCCGCTGGGGTCGGAAAGTGGACGCCACCCGGAGACTAAATGTCCATCCCTTAGGGAAAAAAACTGAAAAAAAAACACAAACCATACACTTCTGGCCAAAGAAAATGAAGAGCTTTTAAGCTGGTGGCTCTTCTACCAATAACAAAAATGAGAAGTGCCCTCTTGGTGGGTGGCCAGACCAGAGGGAGCGTGCCTGGGCGGGCGAGCTGCCCAGGGCAGGACACTGACATGCCGGATGCAACTGCCCTGTTGTGGTTACAATAGAGTGAAAAGTGTGAACATGGTTTTCATAGAACCACAAAGTAAAAGTCAGGGGCCTGCAGGGAGGGTGCTGACATCCCTTGGCCTCAGGGACCCTTGTCAAGTCCCCTGGAGAGACGGGTGTGCAGGTCCCTGGAGGGCCGTGGCGTTCCCCTGGGGTGTGGTCCACGGCCAGTGGATGGCTTCCCCTGCTCTTAACATCTGTTATGAAAAGTCTTTAGGGGTCAAGGCCCAGGACTCCATGCCACCACTTTAAATAAAGCCAGTGGTGAATGTGACAAAGTGTGCCCATTACCTCTGACCCCTCCTTACCACAGGCTGCCTGCCCTGAGCAAATAAATACACCCATCTCTGGGTGCCCCAGCTGACCGCAGCGAGCAGACGCTTCCACGGATCTCCGTAATTAATCTCTCGGGCAGAGCCAAAGGACGAGTCCAGCTGGACACAAGAGAAAGGAGCAGCGGGGAGGTGGGCCCCTCCGCACCACACCACAGCCAGGCTTGCATGGGTGGCTGTCTCCTGGGACCCAGATCGAGGGGACTCTAGCCTATGTAAATGTCCCAAGAGCCTGCTGTTCCAAAAGAGTTGTGCTGCGACCAGGTGACCAGGTGTCCTGCCTGGTGACGCCCTCCAGGCCGCTCGCACGGGGTGGATCCTGAAGCCAGAACTGGGAAGCCCTCTTCTGCTTTTCAGGGACAGTGGACTCGGGCCTGGCCCACACGGGAAAGCAGAGCAAGAAAGAGCGGGAGCTTCTCGAGAAACATGCCCCAGCTCCCCACCTACAGCGTGAGGGGCTGTGGAGGCCGGTTTTCTGAACACCATGCAGAAGGTGCATCCCAGCTCCAGGAAGTTAAGCTTCCTAGACGAGGAGACTTTTTCTTTTAAATCCAAGATCTGAGCTTGGTCACTGGATGAAAAGAAACAGCAGGCCCAGAGGCCCAGTCTGGTGGGACAAATTTGACTCAGGCGGCCTCCACAAGTGACCTGCAGAAGAGGAGATATGCACGGCGACCAAGGCTCAGAGACCACCACCCTGGGCGTCTCTCCCCAACCAACGGCGGATGGAACGCAGAGGGAACCCCTCACCAGGGCCTCCTCGTTCCAGGCCTCGGAGCCACAGAGAAAAGGGGTGAGGGAGCCAGGAATGGTTGGGTGCACTTCTGTTGCAGGCCCAGACGCAAAGCCTGTCCCAGGCTGTGCAGACACCCAGCCGCTGCGGCCTGGCACCCACGTGGACACTACAGAGGAGCTGGCATGTCTTTTTACCTTTGAGGAAGATGGGAACAGATGTTTTTCTCTAAGACTTTCTGGGGAGGACAACAGACCCTCCCTGCCTGGAAATGCGCCCTGCTACCTGAGAAGATGTAAGGGCGACAGCCATCATGACTCATTCTGCAGAGACAGGCCAGGACGGCCCAGGCTGGAGAAGCAGGGAGAATCAGGGAAGCCTGGGTACCCCGGAGAAGAAGAGCCCATGCTCCAGAGGTCCCCTTCCGGTCCAACTGAGACAGCCAAGAACAGAGACTAAGGCTGAGTCACCACCTCATAGATTCTCTCGCATCCCGCCAGGGAGGAGGCTGGCCCCCAGGGAAGTCGCCGTGCTGGCCGTGTGATAATGAAGCTTGAACATGAAGGCTCCTGGGGCAGGTGCACCGCCATGCGCCCACGACGAGTCATAAGTCTCCACGCAGGGGTGGGTTTCAGGGGTCCCAGGCAGAGGTCTGAGGTGAGGCAGCGTGCCCGGGTGGGGGCACGGGTTACAAGGGCCCGTACTTGGTCTCGTACTTGGAAACGATGGTCTTGCACTTGCCCACCTCCTTGCGCAGCTCCGCCACCTCCGTCCGCAGGGCTGTGTTCTCCTTCTCCAGGAAGGCCGCCCGGATGGTGATCTGGTTCTCCTTCAGGCGCCGGGCGTCCCGAGACCGCTTGGCCGCCACATTGTTCTTCTTGCGTCTCGTCCAGTACTTTTCGTCCTGTCAGGAAGGGTCCTCTGTGGGTCTCTCCTCTTTCCCATGAGGGAACCCAACCTTCCCCTCCTGCCAGCACTGCACACACCCGATTCCTCTTATAACCCACGTGGTCCAGCCAGAATGAGAGCTGGGACCCCGTGGAAGGAGCTGCATGTGCCCTGGGACACCGAGGGGCCCCGCCCTTTCCCAGGGAGGCGGGATGAGAATGCAAGCCTTTGGTGGGATCTGTGGTGGAAGGAAGGGTGCTCCACCTACTGGTGGCCTGCTCTGTGCTGCTCCAACATAAAGCACTGCCTATACTCTTGCCTCACTTAGGCACTCCGGCTGTGGCTAAGGGTGGGCACTCTTGAGTCCAGTCCCCTGAGTTCACATCTTGGTTCCGCCACTTTCTAGCAGTGGAACCGTGCAAGTTCCTTAACCTCTCAATATCTCGCGCCCCTCATCTTTACAACAGGGGATAATTACAGTAATGACCTCTTAGAGTTGCTTGAGGATAAAATGAGTTAATATGTACAAGGTGCTTGGCCTACCAGTGCCTGGCCTACAGTAAGGTTTACCATATTTATTGTTGTTATTATTAAAGCCTCAGAAACATCTCAAGAGGCAGGTATGGTTATTCCTACTTTACAGATGAGGAACCTGAGGTCTGCCTGACTCCAAAGCTTACAAGAAAAGTCCTTCTTACGAGTTTTTCATCAGAGGGAAGGGAAAAACTGCAGAATCCTCCTCTCCCCCCTCCCAGTTCCTACAAAACCACCAGCTTGAAGGCTGCTTGCTAATCCCTGGGATGGCAATACACAACCATCCTCTGTCCTTCAAAGTGAGGGCTTGTTCAACCCCAGTTTCTGTGGCCTAGTGAGCTCTTGCCCGAAGGCTGGGTTGAAGCCAGGGAAGTGAGAGCATCAGCACAGCTGGCTGCCAGAAAGGAAAGAGAGAAGCTGCAGGGAGTCACGCTGGGGCCAAATGCCACCCAACTCCCTTTCTTTCTCTCAGTTGCTGCAGGATGTGGCTCTAAGCTCTGAACTCATGCCTTTCTAAATGTGTCCACAGGAGGGAGGGTGCTCTAGATGAAATCGAATGTGAAGCAGCACAGCCCCTTGGCTTCTGAACCAACACTGTACCTTCACTACAGTGGATACACCAGGTTACCTTCTGCTCATCGGGGACAAAGACCTTCTTGGCCTTTTTGATCATGGGCTGGGGCTTCAGGTCCTCCTCTGCAAACTTGTGCTTCCGAGGGTTGAACAGCTCCCCGCCCGGCACACTGGAGAGGACCAGGTCGGCAGGGTCGGGATTGAAGTTCACATCCACCTCCACGCAGTTGGGGTCGATGGGACTGGGTGTCTCCCTCTCCTTTTCCAGGGAGGATTCTGAAAGACACAGAGGCAGGTGGTCCTGAAACAGTCTAGACTCACTGGACAGCCAAGACTCACGTCACACACCCAGACACCTGCTTGAATCTCAAGGTTGCACAAGCCATTGCCGCTTGGAGGGAAGAAAAACTACCACAGCACCAGCCCCGAAGCCAGATTGGCATATGTGATTCAATTCAACAACACAAACATGGAAAGAATTCTTCCCTTTAGGAACAAAATGCTCAAAAGGAAACAGAGGCCCTCGAAAAAGACAAAATTTTCCGATTGTTTTTTTCCCCCCAGAAATGTTAAGCAAAACATTAAATCATCATACCCCCTTAACTTCCTGTGGTTTCAAGTTCTCAAGTAATGAGAAACAGCTGAATCTCACCAGGAACTGTGATGGGTTAGGGACACAGACTGAATAACGAAATGGCTTCCATTTCTGAATCCCCTGAGACAAATCAGTGGCTGTGCTCATTTAGTCTTATAACAACTCTGAAAGGGAGATGGGTGTTAACCTTATTTTACAGATGAGGAAACTAAGGCTCAAAGCAATGACATGGTTTTCCCAGGATCACATGGATGGTAAATGACTGAACTAAAATTTAAGTCTGGGTCTGGCTGACTCTGAATCCTTGTTCTTCACCGCCCTACCCGGCTGTGGCTTTATAGTGGACATTGGATTTAAGGAACTTTCAGAATTCAAAGGTTATATGTTAGGAAGAATCCCCTGGCGGTCCAGTGGTTGGGACTCCACGCTTCTGCTGCATGGGGCGTGGGTTTGATCCCTGGATGGGGAACTAAGATCCCACAAGCTGTGCGGAGCGGCCAAAACAAACAAACAAACAAACACACAAAAAAACCTGTTCAAAGGTTATGTGTTATTAGAGATAATTTATTTTAAAAATCTACGCCTTTGGCCTACTTGTTCAATGCTACTGATAGGAGTACACAAAATAATTATTCAGTCCACAGATACTTATTGAACACCTACTATATGCCAGGAACTGTCATGCCAAAGACAAAGCAGTGAACAAAACAAGTAAAAGTCCTTGCCTTCATGGAATGTTATTCTAGTGGGGAAGGCCAACATTACACAAGATAAATTACAAGTATCTATATAAAACTGTTAGATGCCATGTGGATATTTGAGAGAAGAACATTTCAGAGAGTGAACACCAGGTGCATGGTCTGTGCACAGGCAAGCACTGGGATAGTCAAGGAAGAGCAAAGGAGATCATTGTGGCTGCAGTGGGTGAATGAGAGGCAGGAGTAACCGGAAAGGCCCAGAACAGAAAACATGGGGCCTTTAATCCCTATAAAGCAGTGGTTCTCAATAGGGGACGATTTTGTTCTGCAGGGGATATGTGACCATGTTAGGATGGGGGGGGTATGTTCTACTGGCATCTGGTGGGTAGAAGCCAAGGATGCTGCTAAACATCCCACAGTGCACAGGACAGTCCCTCCCCAACCCCAACAAAAAAATTATCTGGTCCAAGTGTCAATAGGGCCACTGATTTTGACTTTCACCCTGAGTTGAAAGAAGTCATTGGAGGGTTCTGAGCAGAGGTGTGACATGATCAGACTTAGGTTTTAACTGGATCATGCATATAAACTAACTGTATCCTATCAAAGGGGTTAATTACAAACAAGGATGAGTGTCAGAGGAGTGAATGACCAGGGACCAATGTGGTAACTATAGGAATAAACAACAAACAGTCAAGGGACCCAAGGCTGGCAACTAGACCTCCCCTGTCCTGCTGGTGGAAGTATACATGGCTACAGCCATTTTGTACACTATTTGGCAACATCTACAAATGCTGATTGGGTAAACGTCTGATGACCCAGCTGCTCTATTCCTTGGTAAATGCCCGACAGAAATGCATACAGGTATTTACCAAAGACTCACACGCAAATGTTCAAGGCAGTGTTATGCACAATCCCAAACTAGAAACATCTCATGTGCCCATCAGCTGAAGAGTGGATAAACTGTGGTGTAGTCATACAATACAACAATGGAATACCATTCACCAATGAAAATGAACAAAGTTCTGCTACAGGCAGGCAACAACATGGATGATTTTCACAAACGGAGCTGAGGAAAGAAGCTAGGCACAAAAGAATACGTACTACTTATGTCTTTTCTACAGAAGGAACTGAAAAATGAACTCTTTCATTTCTACCACGTGTACAACTCTTACTTCATCTGGATCGTGGCTTTTCTCTCTGTCACAGGAATTTTCCATAAGTATGTTCTGTAAATCTATTTTGTTAGTTACTGATGCCCACATGATTTATATGTTACTGTAAGGCTAGTTATAGGATGCTATAAATGTGAGAGTATAAATGTAATTGACTTATGATTGTTGAAAAAAAAGAAGAGAACATAATATACAGTTTCATTTACAGAACATTCGACTATAAGCAAAATGAATCTTTGGTGATGGAAATAAGGATAGAGACTACCTCTGGGGAGTAAGGACCGAGAGGGGTCCCAAGGCACTTTGGGGATCCCAACAGTGTTCTCCATCCTGATCTGGGCGGTAGTTACACAGGCGGGTTCACTCTGTGAAGATTAACTGAGTGGTACACTTATGATACTGGCATTTCTGGATGCCGTACTTCATTAAGAAGGTTTACTTAAAAACAAAATCAAAGGCAAATGCCACCTAGGTGGTCTAAGGTGTAAGAAGAGGGCTCATTTCCAGCTCTGTCCCCTACCCACACATGGAACCGGCCTTGCAGGACAACCTGACCAGCACAAAAATGAGCTGCCTTCAGGGACCTCCCTGGTGGCGCAGTGGTTAAGAATCCACCTGCCAATGCAGGGGACACGGGTTTGATCCCTGGTCTGGGAAGATCGCACATACCGCGAAGCAACTAAGCCCTTATGCCACAACTACTGAGCCTGTGCTCGGGAGCCTGCAAGCCACAACTACTGCACCTACGTGCTTCAACTACTGAAGCCTGAGCACCTAGAGCCCGTGCTCCGCAACAGGAGAACAAGAGAAGCCCCTGCTCGCTGCAACTAGAGAAAGCCCACGTACAAAGACCCAATGCAGCCAAAAATTAAAAAAATAAAATTAAATAAATAATTTTTTTAAAAAAAGTGCTGCCTTCAAACAAAAATTTGGCTGGAATCAGCTGAAGCCTCTCAAGCTGAACAGTTTACAGGAAAGAAATGAGGGGCAGAGGAACATGTTAAAAGGCAGTACAGAGATATAGTCAGAAAAATCTAGCATGTGCAATACTTTACAGGACAAACAATTCAGCTTCTTCAACAAATAAATTGCAAAGAAATAAAAAGGAGAGGGGACCCCATAGATTACAAGAGATTTAAGAAACATAACTAACTGAAACATGTGGGTCTTGTTTGGCTCCTGATTCAAAGGAACTGTAAAGCAATAACACTTATGAGACAACTTTTTGGAAATTTGAATGCTGATGGATGTATTGTCAATTTCAGATGTTAAATTGGTATTTTTGTTCTGTTTTTTAAAAGAGCCCTTATAGTTTATATATATATTGAAATATCTATCGATGAAATGATACAATACCTAGGTTAAGGGAATGGAAGAAGTTATAGAAAACAAGATAGATTACAAGTTAATTATTATAGAAGCTGAGTGATGGTTACTGGAGGTTCATTATAGCAGCCCTTTACTTTTGTATTTGAACGTTTTTCCAAAAGAAAAAGAAAAAAAAAATGAGCGTGACAATTCCTTGGGTGCAGGTTCCCTGGGTTCCACACCAGTTCCTGGGGTCTTTCCTGGGAGACATCTGCCTATACGCCTCGAACTGAGCCTGCAGAAAGCTTTGCAGAGCCCCTGAAACAGGGGCCATGCCTCCTCTGGTGGGTTCGTGACCCAGGGGCATGAAAACCAACCAACTGATCTCCAGAGGTAAAACAGAAAAAGGACACAAGGATGCGGGAGGAATCCCAAAGACGATATCTGTCCTGGCAGCAGAAATGCCTTCTTCATGCCAGTGCCTGAGCAGAACCTGGCTAAACAGCCAAACATCCTGGGTTCAATGCTGCCTCCACTTCCTACCAGCTGTGTTACCTTGAGCAAGTTACCTAACTTCTCAGTCTCCTCACCTATAAAATGAGGATAACAGTATCAGTCTCGCAAGGGGGTTTTCGCGAGGATTATGTTAATGCCTGGCACAGAGTACGTGCTAAACACTATACGTGTTAGCTGTCGTTGTTGTTATTATTGGTGTCGCCTGAGCTTCCTAATCATCTGTGGCGAGGTGCGCGTGGGGGTAAAGAGCAGCACCGAGGACGCAGAAGGGACTTCTATCCTGTGAAGCCTCCGGCTGGGAGGGCTCGCTCCACCGGGCTAACCAGCTGCGGCAAACACCAACAGAAAGGCTCCGGCTGCTGCCGAGGGGACTGCTGTTTTCATGTCCAGCCTTGGGGGGCTGTCCTGAAGGGTGAGGAGCACAGGGTTTCTGCTCCCTGTAGGCCCACTGGGACCTCCCCTGAGAGGAGGGGCTCACTAGGTGCGTGGACACAAGCAGCCCTCAGCGGGAAGCAGATTTCCTTGGATGCGGCAGGTGGCCCTGCCCGAAGGCCCATCACCAACCTGTGCTAGACACGGTTTCCGAGGGCTGAAAGACAGCGGTGGAGGAGGATGGTGGGGACGCCGTGGAGGAGCTGGCCGACTCCTTCCCTTCTAGCTCAGCCACAGGCAGCAGCAGGTTCTGGGCCAGGTGGGTGGGGCTGGCAGGGATGCCATTCTCCAGCAGGAACTCATCCAGGTCCATGTACTCCAGGTGGAAAGACTCGCCATCATATGGGATGGTCTTGTCCCAGATGGGTGGCATGAGGGAGGCAGAGACGGCCATGGTGCTGGCTGCTGCAGCCTCGTCTTCCTCCAGCTTTTCCTTCCCCTTTTCCTTATCTGCAGACACAAAATCTGTGATGAGACATCACTCAAGAGGGTAACTCAATCCCAGGAGGCGAGCAGTGAGCCTCACAGGGTGGACCCACCTCTCTCGGAGTCCTGATCCATCCATGAATGTCAAGAGCCCATTCTATTCTCCAGTTATAACCTGGTGCTTGAACCAGGAGCAATGGTCTCCTTTAGAGGTGGCAGCAGACCCTCATCCGTGCCTGGGTTTCCTAGGATGCTCTCCATAAGCTCTGAGGCCTGATGTATCCCCAGGGTTAATTCAGAATGGGCTGTGGGATTACCATCTGCCAGAGAGAGGCTACAGGGAGGAAATGGAGTTTCTGACCCTTCCTGGTATCTTAGGAAAGGGCTGATTCCTCAGGCCAAGAACTTTTGTGTTCTCCTGTCCTGTCCCCTCCAGCTGCGCTTCTCCACAGCAACCCAGCCCGGGGCTTGAATCCCAGCTCTGCCACCCACTGCAGTGATGTGTGACTTTAGCCATGTTACTCAACCTCTCCCAGCCTCAGTGTCCTCCACTGTATATAAGGAAAAAGCTGCCTCTTTGGTGAAGATCAGAGGTAACATCTGAAAGTGTCTTGTAGAGCTCCTGGCACATAGCAGGCATTCATTATTACCGTGAGCTTGTTCAGGGCAGGGATTGTGTCTGATTCATTTCTAGATCTCGGGGACCAATACAGGAGCAGGCAGACAGTGAGCCATAGGAAGATGTGTATAATGAATGAAGAAGGCTGGGTTTGTAAACAGACTCCCTTCAGGTTTCTCAAAAAGAGAGGGCCTGGAGCTGTCTTTTCAGGACCTTTTTCAGAGCAACCATTTCAAGAGACTTCTATCCCTGAATAAGCAGAGAAGACTTAAGGCAGGTTTTCTGGGAGGGAAGAGAGGGGTGGAGCTGTAGAAGAAAGCCTGCTCCCATTCAAAGCAAAACTGATCAATCAGTGGGGACGCGATCCCACCTAATTGTTTCAGCCCAAAAGTTATACACGTGGATTGGATATCCAAGAAAGGGTAAATTAAGAAAAAAAGACAAAAGAAAAATGTGACAAGGTTGGAAGGAAATCAAAGTGACAGGGAGGCTAATCAGAGAAGTGGGAGATAAAATCATGACAAGTTCATAATAGGTTTTCAAATTGAGGGAGACAACTTTGAATTCTGGATTCTGAAATGAAAAAGAGAAATCAAATATGATTATGCTGGAAATGAACCAGTCATGCACGGACTCCTAGACCACAGACAGCCAAAAAGCAGCCTGTTGGTCCAATAAAAATGGACACACCCAGCGAGTTAAGAAGGTGGAGGTTTTGACAAACAGAATTTGGTCACGGCTTCTAATACAAATTAACTCGAATTCTTGCAACTGCCTTCTGTACCAGGCTTTCGTTTAAAACCAAATGGGAAGTAAGAGAGCCAAGCTTTGGTGGGCTGGGTGGGCCAGATGGCCTCCCTGGTCTCCTTCCTTGGGATACTGACTCTACATTCTGTTCAGAAATGACTGAGATCCATGTTGGGCGGGGTCATGGGGATCAAAGGAGGCAGGAGAAGGGAGGAGACAGAAAAACAGCCCTACTAAAAGGACGAGTAACACTGAGTTCCAGGTTTTGTCTGGCCTAAGCAATTAAGCATATTTTTAATCAGTGTTTTTATAAGATGGAGTTTTAATTGTAAGAGATGATAAAGGACTAGGCCCCTCACTCAGGTCAGAGGGATTGACATCATCAGTGGTTGCCAGTGATACAGTAAAGAGCATGTAAGGGCTAGTTCCGTGACCTTGAGGAAACATCCTCACCTCTCTGAGTGTCAGCTTTCTCCATCTGAGAAGTGGGGTAATCCCCTACTGGATGGCTGTGGAAGACTAAATAGAGATTATGCTGAAGTGCTCTGTGAGCATTCTGCAAAGGTAAGGTAGAACTATTGTGATGGATGGTTATTATTTGGTAATCTGACAGAACCTGACAGATGTGGACACCTGTCCTGAGGCAGCTTAACTCAGCCCCAGATTTGGAACAAAGCATTGCCTTAAAAACAAACAAAAGGGTCTGTGCATATGAGGTCCTGAAGCAGGAGAAGAGAGCCTGGCCTCACCTGATGTTGTGGCAGCTATTGGTAACCACCCCATAGGGATGGGAGCCTGAGAACACACCCAGGAAAGGAAGATAAATGGCATTTTAAAAAATAAAATTAATCCCCCCAGACAGGTAATTCACAAAAGGCCCATTCCTTCCCAAATCCCTGAACTACACCAGTGGTTCTACGAAATTAAAATCTCTCAGATTGAAATCCTCCCTCAGTGCACCTAAAACTCCACTGTAGGTGGCACTCCTGCTGCTCCCTGAACCTCATGTGCCCAGGCCAAAAAACAAGGCCAAACCTGCTTTCCATATAAGCCCCAGGGACCCTTGTGGCCTAGGAAACAAGACAAAGCCCAGCCCTGCCACTGTGGCCCCAAAGACTAGGGTCAGCCCCAAACAACCAGGTGAAGGGCCTCAGTGGCCTCGTCCTAACCCTCATCCCTCTACCTGTCTCATCCCAACCTCCCCCTCAGAAGTCGCCTCCCATTCCTTCTCCTGACACCCCTCCCCCACCTCAGCAGCAGCCCTGAAACTCATTTCCAGAAAATCTCCAGTGAGTACCTAGTACCTGGGGATACTCACACGCAGGGATGAAGACAGGTCCTCCTCTCAGGAGGGGGGACGGCCATATACGAAGACAATTCGCTATCAGGGCATCTCAAACTTTAGTGGACTTTGGAATCACGGAGGTGGGGTGGGGCTCTCCTTAAAATGCAGATTCCTGTCCCAGGAGCCG
Source organism: Delphinapterus leucas (assembly GCF_059928025.1). Lineage (NCBI taxonomy): Eukaryota > Metazoa > Chordata > Mammalia > Artiodactyla > Monodontidae > Delphinapterus > Delphinapterus leucas. The sequence goes on along the minus strand of NC_143139.1, from coordinate 95,162,562 downwards.
CAGAGTCGGTGGGTAAAGGGTGGGGCCCAGAAATCGGCATTTTAAACAAGCACCCCCAAGTGATTCTGATGCAGGCGTCCCCAGAGAAGGCGCCCTGGAGCCTCGTTTAAGGGGCTGCTGCGACCCCCATCAGCCTCCTCAGTAAACCTTACACGTCGCGCGCGCTCCCGGCCGCCCCAATGAACCTCCTCACTGCGACCCCCACTCTACCATCTCCCTCCTGACCCTTCCCCGCCAACCTCCATCTGACCCAACCTCTCTCAACTCGTCCCCGACATTCTCTTCCCACCCCCTTTGCCTCGCCCTCCGGGCCCCTCATCATCCCTGGCCCCATCCCCCTCCGCTGGACCACTTCACCCCGACCTCCGACCTCCGAGGCCCCGCCCTCACAAGGCCCCGCCCCTGCAGAAACCCCGCCCCCAGGCGCGCGCGGACCCCCTCCCCTCACCTAGGCGCGCCTCGCGCGGGGGGTTCTCCATCAGCTTCTTCAGGACCAGAGGGAAGGAGCCCGGCAGGCCCCTTTCCCCGGCTGCGCGCCCCGGCCCCGGGCCCGGCCCCGCCTGCGGCTCTACAGGCGGCTTCTTTCCGCCGCCCGCGTCGGACATCGTGCCCCGCGCTCTGCTCGCGCGCCTCGCCTCCCCCGCCCGCCCCCCGAGATGGGACGGAGCCGTGCGACCCGCCGCAGCTGCCGACACGGGCAGCTATTGCGCAGGCGCCGAGCGGCACCCCCGCCTCCCTCCATCCCTACCCCGCCTGCGGACAGGCTCTGTCATATGAATTATTCATAAGGCCAGGCCAACTTCCCCGGATGGCAGCCTTAGATTGGCCCGCCCCGCGAGAGGGGCAGGCTCAGCCTTCCGGGCCGTAATTGGTTAGGCCGCCCGGGTAAACGAGACACGTGTGGGGCCAGGTGAGGAGCAGGGCCGAAGGCCCCGCCCCGTCCGCCTCTCTGTCACCTGATTGGTGCCTGCTGGAGTCTTGGTCATAGGCCCTTTTCGGCGACAGCCCCTTCCCTTCTACCAGCGGTTTCACCTTCGCCTCCTTCTTCGTAACCCCTGCCCTTCTTTCGGAACACTGTAACCGCTCTCCCTTCCCTCGCATCCCAATCTCACCACCTTCTGGACGCGCTGAAGGGAGGCGGGGCTGGGAGCAGCCATGCCAGCGGGGGGAGCCTATCAGAGAGCCCCCCCCGCGCGGGTCACGTGGAGATGCAGCCGAGTCCAGTCGCGTGGGGAGGGGGAAGAAGGAAGGCGCGGAACAGCCAATGGAGGGCGGGGGCGGGGCCCGGGGCGGTGCACGAGGCGCAGCACGTGCGGGGCTGCGGCGGGGCGGGGCGGCGCGGGGCGCAGCGGGCGTTTCTATTCCGGGGACTCTGCCCAGGGTCCTGGGACAGGGACGCAGAGGCCAGTCCTCACCCTGCCTCCTCCGCGACCTAGAGGTTGGCTGAGGGCAGGGCCGGGGACGGCGACATGTTCCCGTAGGGACGGCCGGAGCAGGCTTGGCCGCCGCTGAAGGGGGTGTCAGGTTCCTCACTGATCCCGGGTTTCTGGTGCGGGCGTGGCGGCCAGATAAACACTAGCGTGGAGGGAGCATTCTTGAGGCCGCGGGTGGAGAGAGAGAGACCGGCCCTGAGCCAGAGCCAGAGTACACGCTTCCGTCCTCGCACTTACTAGTTTGTGACCTTGGGAAAGTCCAGTTGCTTCACGTGAGCCTGTTTCTTCGTCCATAAAATTTAGGGGTTGGGCTGGATAATCTCTAAAGCCCTAAACAGCTCTGAAATTCTGTTCCTCTCTAGGACCTTCCCTTCTTTTTCCTAGGGAAAAAAATAAAATTCTTTTACACAGGGTACCGGTTACACATTTTGTGGGACAACTACCTCTTCTCAAAATATTTACAAATACTCCCTGGGAGTTCCTCAGGAAACGCCTAAAAATACAAAACGTGAGGGGGTACACAAGTGTGGAGGCCTTATAGGAAGCTGCTCCTAAGTGGCACCCAGAACTTTGTACCTCTTTACAGCACAGATCATACCCTGCCTTGAACCCAAACAAAACTAGACTCTCCCTCCCTGAGAGGGCAGGGACTTCGGCTTATTTGTCCTGTATCGGCCAGTGACTCCCGCCTTCCACGAACGAGGCTGGGGAATGGCAGGGCCTGGTCCCTGGTTCATAGGGTAGGTGCATGACCGCAACACCCAGCTAGATGAAAGTTGTCAGGCTGATGCAATCAGAACTGGGAGTTGAGGAGGAGGAAGAGGCTGGGCCCCTGAGCAAGCCTGGAAATCAAGAGGTTTGAAGAAAATCTGGGTGGTGGTCGAGGCCAGAGGATGGAGCTTGACTCCAAAATTCAAGTTCTTATGGCCACACTAACTAGACTTCAGTCGCTTTCTGACTCTGATACCTGCAGCCAACTGCTTCATCTCTCCAGGCCACCTTTCCTTATATGTCAGACGGCGATAGGGCAGGATTGACCTTGTGAGGCTTCCTAAGCCAGTTTGTATAAAATGTACAATTGCAACCCTGCCACAAACAGTAGTTTTCATAGCTTTACTACCACTGATGGGTACAAATCCACTGCTTGGTGTATCCGTTATCCTAGAGGCAGGTATGGTGCCCATGTCGCTGTTTAGTGAAAGTGCTAAATTGTGTACAGAACATTTGTTGTGTTGCAGGGTTGTTGTTAGTGGTATTCTGTATGTGGCTAAACTAATATATCTTTAGGATAAACTGACCTAGAGGTTTTGTGTTTTTGTTTGTTTTGTTTTGTTTTTGCGGTACACGGGCCTCTCACTGTTGTGGCCTCTCCCGTTGCGGAGCACAGGCTCCGGACGCGCAGGCTCAGCGGCCATGGCTCACGGGCCCAGCCGCTCCACGGCAGGTGGGATCTTCCCGGACCGGAGCACGAACCCGTGTCCCCTGCATCGGAAGGCGGACTCTCAACCACCGCGCCACCAGGGAAGCCCTGACCTAGAGGTTTTTAGAAACAAAATTCAAAGGACGGTCCGAGGAAATTGATTAAAACAATGTATGAAGTTTAAAAAAAAAATGGCTAGTTTGGCCGCAGAGCAGCTTGCTGGATTAGAGTTAAATGTATATTTTCATGGCTAATGTGACATTATTGAAGAGAAAAAATTTCTCAAGATATTAGAGGGGGATTTGTAGTAACATAACAGTGGAAGGTTATAACATTCGTTTTATGACAAAGGTGGTATGTAGTAAGAGGGAGTAAAGATTTAGATTTTTTTTTTAAAGCTGCAGTTGTCCAAAAGGGATAATGCCTACTCTGCTTATCACCCGTCCTGGAGCAACTGATTTAACAGGCGAGTGGCACTGGTGAGAAGCTCAGTAAGCAGCTTAGGGCCTTAAAACTTAGTTTTGATTTGGTCCTCTGTTCATGTACCGACACTCCCCAAAGAGGGATTTTTTTTCCCCTGGACAACCGCAGGGTAAATGGTGTGTCACAAACACCACGGCAGCAACATTATAAACATGTTCTCTCTCGTGCTTACTTGCAAGCTGGGAGGTGAGCTACACTGCCAACTGGCAGCACTCAACAGCACCATCCTGGAGGCGGGAGCCATTATGTTCTTGTCTTCATTCTCCGGCTGATCCGAGAAGAGCCACAGCATCCTGTCTCTACCTCTCTCTCCTATCAGTAAAGTGGGAATAACAGCGCAGCCTTGCCCCTTCTCTTAGTGGAGGAATAAATGTTGTGAGAAGTAATTAGCTAATTTCCATAGTGTTTGTGAGCCCAACAAAGAAAGAAACTCTATAAAAAGAACATGTTATACATGGTTAAGACTTTAAAGCTATGGAGTGATACCTTAGTATTTTATAGTAATAGGGTTTCAATGCAGCAACTTCTTGACGGAAATGTGGTCCTGGGGCAGCAGTGACTTTGTGGGGTTGGGACGCAGACCTGGGTAGAGTCTCTCCACAGCACTGTCCAGCCACTTGTCCTTGAGCTAGGGACTTCTGCTGCCTAAGTCTCAGTTACTTTTCTCTTGGAAACGGAGATGGCTCTGCTTACCTCATAGAGTGGTTATGAGGATTACGTGTGGGAAGCAATGTCAAGTGGCAGCCTGAACAGCGAATGGCGTGGAGTGCGTGGGCCTCCACCCTTCCCCTTCATTCAGGTTGTGTCGGGTGAGGAGTACGATTATTTTGGGTGAGGGGACAAGGCTGTGAGTGGGTTCTTCAGTCTAAGCTACTGCAGAGAAAGGATGTGAAACATCCATTTTCCAGAGCTGGACTGGCTTTAAATTCTACTCTTTAGAGTTCCAGAAACTTGCTAACCAACCCAAGTTAAAAATTTAATTCGGTTGAGCATATGCAGAACAGGTGCCTTTCATTAAGCCGCTATACCAACTTGGATTATTTAAATTTGAAGTTCAGAGGAACTAAAACTCCAGCATGGGAGCCTTTGACCAGATACCGCATAATGATCTCTTTGGCCACATAGTCAGCATCTAACAGGACAGTACGACTCCGTCTTCTGACTTACTGCACAATGTGACATGAGCCTGGTGTCTGTAAGAGCAGGACGGTGAGAAGGCTTCCATTGAGCTCTAACAAAGCCCAGTGATCTGGGTGCTTTGCGATACCAAATGCAGGAGAGCACAGAGCTTTGTTCAGGGTAGTAACTCAGTAAGTATTTGTCGGCTCGCTCTGTTGTGGGTGCTGGTAGGAGGGTTAACAAAACCTTTCAGAGCCAAGTCATATACATCTGGAACGTTATTAACATGAAATAACAGTCATTGTGTTTGATTCACAATCAAACCTGGAATAACAAACATGAACCGTTTTTATGGCAAGTCTCCCGCCACTGGCCTTGCCCACAACTGCCGCCTTTCGAGCCCACATACCTCGTGGCTGCATGGTTCTGGGCTGTGGTTTGTACCCTCGGTCTCAGTGGGTCCTAGGGGAGAAGTGGCAGGTGGAGGCCCTTCGCTAACTCTTGCCCATCTCTTCAATACTCTCAAGAGTACCAGTTTCCTGTTCGGCTTGCATTTTGTCCGCTGCCCAGGTTTGGACTGTAGAAGGGAATGCCCCAAGAGCCATTTCCAGAGAGCAGCCCTCACCTCCAGGCTCTGCCACGTCTCAACAGCCACTTCCTGAGAGCCAAGGGCCCTCCAGTGGAGGCTGTGTTGGTGCAGTGGTAGGGTGTGGGCTCTGGAGCTGGAACATCTAGGTCTGATTCCTGCTTTGACTACTTCCTGTGTGACCTTGGGCAAGTTACTTAACCTCTGAGCCTGAGAAGTAAAGGAGTCAATTCAGGCGCACTGCTGAGACTAGCACGTGGAGCACAGCAAGTGCTCACCTGAGGTTGTCACTTACCACAATTTCATGTTGGGTTGTCCTCGAAACACCCTGTTCCCCCTAAGCTACCACTTCCCCAAGAATAGTGTGTGTGTGTGCGTGTGTGTGTAAGTGTGTGGGGCGGACCTTGCAGGCAGGGAGGTGATAGCCTCACTCTTCTTTATGAACTTCAAGGCCCTGCAGGCTCTCCCCCTTGCGGGTCTCTCCAACCTCACCCCTTCCTTCCTTCCCACTTAATATAAAACACCTCCTGCAGCCACAGTGGCCTTTCATTCCTCAGACACATGTATCTTTCTTGCCCCAGGACAGGGCCTTTGCAGGTGCTGTTCCCTCATCCTGAAAGTTCTTGATGTACCTGGCTCTTCGTCACCCTCCAGGCCTTGGCTCAAATGTCACTCCCTCAGAGAGGCTGGCCCTGACCTCCCTGATTGCTGACTCTCTGTCTCCCCGCTGGAATGCAAACAGCAGGCGAACAGGGGCAGTGTTTGTCTCACTCGTCCCTGTGCCACAAGTGTAGCGAGGACTCAACGTGATGCATGTTTGGATGACTCGAGAGGTACTGCCCTGAGACCTGGTTCCAGAGACCCCAGGGAATCCCGTGGGTAGGGAGGAGCCTGGAAGCTGGCCAAGCTGGGTTGGAGCCCCTCGACAGCTGTGTGGCCTTCCCATCGCTGAGCATTAGCCTCCCCACCTGTACAGTGGGTCATCACGACTCCCTTGCAAAGCCATCTCACGGATGGAGACGTAAAAGCACTGAGCACGGTTCCCAGGACACGCCTGGGAAACAGGGGCCTTTAGAACCAGGATTCATTCCTTTAGCAACCTAGCCTTGGGACAGGCCCATTAAGATGGAAAAGCCATCTGGACTGCTGGACACGGCTGTCAGTCTCTGGCACTCGGTGAGAATGAGTTTCTCACGTTTCCCTGATTGGTGATGGGGATGGGATGGGGTGGGGGGGACAGGTAGAGAAGAAGGATGAGTCCCTGACGCTGGGGTGAAGAAGAGGCAGGCCTGCATGCTGGCCCCGAGGGTAGCCAGTTCCTCTGAGCGTGTTTCCTTGCCATTTAGGAGGTGGTAACGAGGGTTAGAACTAACACATCCAGTACAAAGAAGGTCCCTTCCCGCACTTCTTCCCTGGAAGCAAACTTCATGATTTCTCGGGTTTGCTCTGGTTCCCCAAGACTGGGAGTGGAGGCGACCACATGGACCTTACTGATGCCAAGCCCAGGACAGCCCAGGCTGCACTGAGTCCACTCTCTTGCCTGTTCACCTCAATTCCCCAAGAGGAGGCTACCCAGACCCCTGCCTCTGCCCCAGTGAGTCCCACTGAGATCTGGCCTGTTATCATTCAGCCCTTTCTCTGGCCAGCTCAGCTGGCCTGTCCTGTTTGGTGCGGGGCTGTTGGCACCATGCCCCCAGGAGCCTCAGCACGTGTTTCCAAGGAGACAGCCCTGAGTATGCTCCCACAAACTTGCAACGTCCCCTTCTTTCAAGGAGAATATCCATGGAAAGGAGGGTGGAAATGAGGGAGTGAAGGTCGGATTGCAAATGTGATGTCCGTGGAAGGAGCATAATGCCAGGCCCAGCTGCCATTTGCCTTTCACAGAGAAAACAGTGTGGCACTTCACAGTTTGCAAACGCTCTCACATGGGATAGCTCACTTAATCCTGGCCACAAACCTGTGAAGCAAGTATTCTTCTCACAGATTGGGGATGGAGAGAGGCATGTCAAGGATACCGTGCTGGGTGGCCCACAGCGATTCTGGTTAGGAGCTCCTGACACGGGGAACCTGCCTGCTCAGCTGAAAGCGATGGCCTTATTCAACCTCTGGTATGCTTTCACGCTACATGGTTCCCTGAAAAGGAGGCCCGAGTGACCAAAGTTGGCAGAAAGATGAGGGGCGGCCTCTGAACACAGCCAAGGAATGAGGGGAGGATAGGGTGTAAAGAGCTAACAGTGTGGTTTAGAGAAGCAGGGTCTTTCCAGAATCTGGAGAAGGAAGTGTGAGAGCAAGCAGCCTGGAACAGAATGGCCTCTTGGAAGAGGATCCTTGGGAGAAAAGGCAGGTGCGGAAACAGGAAGAACAGTCCTTAGGGGTCAGGGCCCAGAGGCAGAGGGGAAACTGAGTCAGAGCTCGGGACACAGACCCACTCTCTGGCTGGATGTAGATTTCTCTGCCTACAAGAAAGTTGGTTGAACAGGTGGCTCAGAGTGAGGGGCCACCGGGTGGTGGCTGCAGCCTGAAGCCGAGGAGTCTCGAGCCTGGTCAGCACTGTTGGAGGAAGTCTGCTTACCCAGAAAAGGGGGGAGTCTACACAGGCTGGGGTGGGAGGCCCAGGGCAGCAAAAGGGAGAGGCCCCAAGGTCGGGGCTCAGGGAGCGTCCTTGATTTAGAAAATGGAGAGGCTGCAGGGAGAGTAGAGTCTCGTGAGGGCACGTTCTCACCCTCCGCACGGCTCCCCTCTGACGTCCCCTCCCGCTGGACCCAAGGTGTGCTCTGCACGTGACCCCCGTGTGAGCTGAAGCACAGTCACCGGGCTGGGGAGAGTGGGGACTTTGTAAAGAGGTCTCCGTCCCCCACCCCAGAGAAACCTGCGCCGCTCACACCACAGCACCGGGCGAGAAATCCTGAGGGGCAACCAGCGCCTCTGTTGCCCCCCTCCCGGGGGTCCGAAGCCAGAGTGAGGGATGCACGCGGGGGAGAAACCGTTGAACGACACGGGTTTGAACCGCGTGGGTCCACTTACACGTGGATTTTTTCACTAACGACGTACAGTACTATGTGATCTGTGGTTGGTTGAATCCAAGGATGTGGAAACATGTACCCACGGGGTGACTATAAAGTTATACGCAGATTTTCAGCTGTGAGGGGGGTTGTGCCCCTGGCCCCCATGTTGTTCAAGGGTCAACTATGCTTGCTACATGCCCACTGGAAATCCTAGTTGTGATGGTGTGTGTACTCTCTTCACCAAGGTATAGTACCTTCAGCTGGATACTTTTATTTTTATGAAAGATTTGGAGAGTCTGGGAGCTTTGGAAAGTGGCAATGGCAGGTTAGGGGCAGTAATAAGAGCGAGGTCTTTGTGGGTTTCACTGATCCCCTTGACTCTTCGACCCTCGTCCCCTTATTTCATCCACCCATTGGCATCTGTCAGTCTGTCCGGGTCTCATGCTTCTGACTCTCAGTGAGACACCACGTAGCGAAGTGATAGGAGGTGGCCTGAGACTCTGGTCCATCCCCCGTGGACCAACCCAGCTGTACCAAACCAACTGTCCTCTGTGAGGTCGCCGGTTCTCAGCAGAGCTCTCCCTGAGACCCTGGGCGAGTCCCCTCCGTGCTGGGCCCTGACTTTGCCGTCCACGGTGCGCAGTGGGGACTTTGCAGCTGTCGCGGGGCTCTGGGGACCAGCTGGGAGCTCTTCACAGACCTTGTTATTCAGGTCCGAGGAGCAGCGCCCTGAGTTGCCCCCCAGACCCCTTCCCTGCTCAGCCGGGAGCTGACCGTGCAGACCTGCCGGCAGCCCAGCTGCTCCCTGTGCCTGCACTGGGCCACCTGGGCCACCCTACCGTCCCTGGGTGCCCAGACCAAGAAGGGAGCCCTATTCCTCCAGCTTTTGGAAGGACTTCCAGCCTCACCTACCCACACGGGGTGTTCAGAGATGGCAAGAAAAAGTCAGCTGTGGTTCATCGGCCAGGCTGAGTTGAGAGTTTCGAGGTGATGGGCTTCTCCTGGTGAGCAGCTGGGGTCCTGAGTGCCAGGAGGGCACAGACTGCCCACAGGTGAGGCCTGAGGGGGGGCCTGGAGCTAGATGAGAGAGCCCACGGGGAACCCTGCCCCGAGCTCTAGGAGCCGCCTTCTTCCCTCGGGCTGTGTCTCCATGAACGGAGCCTGCCGCCCTCCTTTCCTGAGCCTGGCTCCCCGAGGTGTGTCAGGGCAGGGGCTGTGGTGTGTGTCCTAGGCCTCCGGTTTGGGAGTGGCCTAAGGGTTCCGTGGAAGGAAGTCCTGTGGGGACAGCCAGGGCTGCCTGGGGATGAGATGTGTCAGGTGCCAGCACGCAGGTGAGGGAGAGGCCTGAGAAAGGTCCCTTGAGGGGACACCCGGGACTCCTAAGTCAGACTCTGGCAGCCGAGGGCAGCTGGGCTCCTTTAAAGGCACCTGTGCAGTTTGAGCAATGAGGACCTGACATCTTCGAACAGAAGCGATTTGGAGAAATATTTGGCAAGAGGGGGCCCCCTGAGCAGGCTGGCGCCCAAAGTTCGCATGGCCCTGGGCCTCTCAGGCAGGACGCGGGAGACACCTGGTGCTGGCTGCCCGCTCTGCCCCTCGGTCCACGCCCTCCTCCGCCGGCTCCCTTGCCCCGTGCTTGCCTGTGGTATCCTAGGAACCAGGGCTTCCAGCCTGTGGTCCTGTTACATAACAGCTTCCAGCCCATCCACGGGTTCAGCCCTCCAGCGAGCGGAAGCCGAAGCAGACGCCCAAAGGAAAGCCTCTTCTCCAGACACAGGAGGCTGCCCGAATCTACAGTCTCTGCCAGCCCCCTGCCACCCCAACATGCAGAGGGAGGGAACTTAATAAGCAGTCAGCATCCAGTGCGTACTTTCAGCAGGGCCCTCTGGTCCTGTCCTTGTCCCGCGTGAGCACGGCACCTGTCAGTGGCCACACGCTGGCCACGGCTTCCCAAAGCTAGCAGGCCCTGGGGGTGCCACTCCCTACCGTGTCCCTCTCTGCACCCCAGCCCTTCTTCGCCCAGGAAGAGGCCAAGGGCAGACCGCTGCTGGGAACCCTCCCTTGCCTGGAGATGCCTATCCAGCCAATGTGCCTACGGCCGCCTCCACCCCTTGGGCACCTGGGCAGCCAGCCATCACAGACCACGTCCTCTCCTACCTGTCCTCTTCTCTGGCCAAGGCAGAGAGTGCTCCAGCAGGGACTTGAGGACCTCAGGCATGTCCATGGCAGGGGCCACTCCAATCCTGTCGCAGCTCGACATGGCCCGGCAGGGGGTGCTTGCTGGGGGAGTTTAGAAGCAGCTGGAGAGGCAGGAGCTGGCCGGGCAGCCACAGGCTCTGGAGGCAGGCGGGGCGGGAGCCCGAGGCAGCCAATGGGCAGCACGGGCCCCGGCCCGCCCGTCCACCCCCGGCTCGGCCACCTGCCAGCTCCGGCTGCAGCCAGGCCTTCCCTTCCTGCTGCCTGGCAGGGCGGACCTGGCCCTGCGCCAGCCTCAGCACGTGGAGACACAGCACCAATCCTCTGACAGAGAGCCCGGTGTTATCTAACTTTGCAAAGGGAAGTTCTCCCCCAGGCTGGGAGCCAGGACCAGGCCTGCCAGGTGAGAGCAGTGAGCATGCACTACACACTCCGGCCCACTGGGCAGAGGAGCCCTGGAGGCTGGGCCCCGCGGAGAGCAGGGCCTGCCGAGGAAACCAGCCCGGGCTGGGGCCCGAGACCCCGGCAGCAGGCAGCTCAGCACAAGGATGTACTGTGTTGGCACTCACAGGCACATGAGTGGGCGTCACGCACCTACCTGTGGGCTTGTGAGTCTCGAGGGGTTGTTGGCATGTTTTGATGCTGGTCCATATGCTATGCATGCACACGTGCCCTCCCAGGCATGCGGTGTGCATGTGGCATGCGTAATTGGGGCTTTACACCATCTGCAGAGCCTGAAGCCTGCTCTTCTAAGGGGAGTGACAAACCTGCAGCCTGGGGTTCCTTTGGTCTTCGGGGACGGGGAGAAGAGGCAGGTGCCTAGTGGACAGGTGCTGGAGGGCAGGCAGAGCAGGCACCACTGAAGGGGGACAGCTCTGTCAACCGGGCTCAGGCTTGTCCTGGACGATGTCCTGCTTCCCAGCCTGTGTCCCAGCCTGGGGAACTTGGTGGCAATTGGCTGTTTGCTGTAGTCCCCTCCCTGGCCCTCTCACCAGGACACTGGCCTCGGAGGTCCCCAGGCCACTTAACTTGAACGTGTGGTTGAAGCCAAAGTTCTGTATGTCGCCCTCCACAAAGACCAACACCTGTGTTGGCCGGCTGGGGCTGGGGGTGGGGTGGGGTAGGGGGCATTGGCTCCACCTCTCCACGCAGTGATGTGGCATCTAGAACAAGCTGCTGGGTCTCAGTTCCAAAACCACTGAATGTTGTGACCTCCAAGGTTCCTTTCAGCTCTGGTTCTGTCTCTGACGCTCCAGGTTGCATGCAGTAAGCATTTGGTTCCTGCACCACAGCTGATTTCTATGTAGTCTTTCCCCGCTTTCTAAAATTCCATTTTGCACAAACAGCAAATACTTCAGGACGCCCTCTAGCCTCTCCTCTTCCCAAAAGCCCCAGCTTATCCTCCAATTACCCACTTTGCCACCCTAATAGTCCTCCCCAAACCATGTTCTTTTCCCAAATTAATTAAAAATTAATTTCAAGTTTTGAATACAAAAAACAGTATATGGCTCAAAGCTCAAAACTTTTGATAAAGGTATACTCGTTATTTTTGGCTGCGTTGGGGTTTTTTTCTGTTGCTGAGGCTTTCTCTAGTTGCGGCGAGCGGGGGTTGCTCTTCGTTGCGGCGCGTGGGCTTCTCATTGCGGTGGCTTCTCTTGTTGAGGAGCACGGGCTCTAGGCGCACGGGCTTCAGTAGTTGCAGCACAAGGACTCAGTAGCTGTGGCTCGTGGGCTTTAGAGCGCAGACTCAGTAGTTGCGTTGCACGGGCTTAGTTGCTCCGCAGCATGTGGGATCTTCCCCGGACCGGGGCTCGAACCCCTGTCCCCTGCATTGGCAGGCGGATTCCTAACCAGTGTGCCACCAGGGAAGTCCCTGATAAAGGTATACTTCAGAAATGTCATTTCTATCCGTGTCCCTCCTCCTCGTTCCCCTTCCTCATAACAGATTTAATTTCTTATTTATCCTTCCAGTGCCCTTTGCCTCTGTGAAACCGGGGGCCCTGGCAGTGGGGGACAGCAAAGGTGTGGAGGACCTGGCGCACAGGCTGTCTTAAGTTGACCTGTGGCTCGCAGGCTGGGGCTGAGGCTGGGCCAGTGCATTAACCATTCCTTGGCCCCAAAACACTTTTGTGTTCGAGACTGGCTTACCCCAAAGGTGGAGTGGGCAGGCGCCAACAGAGCACGATTTCAGAGGCAACAGGAGGTCCCCAATGTGTCTCAAATACACCCACCTGCCGCATGACATTTCACTCTCGGAGATTTGTTCCTGTCAGACCCCTTCCAACATATGAATGTACAAAGGCTCTAAGACTCTGACTGATTGCTCACTGCATACCTGGCACCAGCCTAGACCTTGTAAGGAATTCAAAGCTAAATAACAGACCTGGCCAGGCAAGTCCCTCGCCTTAGAGAATTTTCATGCCACTGAAAGTCAGCCCACGTGGCACCCCGCACTCTGCAGCTAGGGTGTCCAGCTGGCAGCATCACCTATGGCTCATACAGGGGCCACATCAGCAGGACGCTGGGTCAAGCTGCTGGGGAGGGCAGATAGGGAGAGGGGCGGCCACAAACAAGCCTGGAGACATCCGGAGGGGCCCGCATGGCAGGCATGTTGGGATTGCCTGTACTCCTTGGGTTTCCTGCCTCAGAGGTCTAATGTCTGCTGTAGATGGCTCCCCTGGTGGGGGCTATATGCGGATGCAGTTTCCGGCAGAGGCCTCTGGGGCTTTCTCTAGAGAGATGCAGAGCTGCCCCCATCTCCACCTCTGCCTGTCACCCCACCTGTCAGAAGCAGCTTCCTCAGAGGCAGAGAGGAGGAGCTGCGGCGCCACGGGAGTGGTGGTGCTCATGGCAGCCCCTAATCACAGGACCAAAGACCAGAAATGGGCCCACATTCAATAACTGTGGGCTGCTCAAGCCAACCTGGCACCTTGATGAATGAAGCCATTGACCGAAGTATCTAGGATACACTGGGGCGTGGAGATGCACGTGTGAAATACACTTGAGAGAAAAGAAAAGGTGCAGAACAGTAAGTACACATGGCTTACAATGATCCAACAATCTTCTTAAGGCTCAAATCCAGGTTCACCTCCTCCAGGAAGCCCTCCCCAGCTCCCCAGCTTGGATGAGTTGCCTTCTGATGGCACCTGGCATCTCCCACCACTGTGCCTGTCACATCATCCTACACTCTTCCATGCAGAGCCATCTCCCCTGGCAGACTGGATTCAAGGAAGGCCACGTTTTGTCTGTAATCTTGTATCCCCAGGATCTGATATGGGGCAAGTGCTCAGTTAGTGCTTACCAGCCTGAGCTAAAAGAGAACTAGAAGAGAATTTAGGGGAATTTATGAGAATGTAAGAATTTAGTCCACTAGGTTCACTGAAGTACTGCTTATCTTTTTCTTCGATTTTCTAAGTTTAAGGGAGGTCCTGACGCAGGTTTACAATCTCTTCAGCCTGAGGATGGGTCTGCATTTTCTTCTGGGAGCTGGGCCTTGCCATGCCCCTCTGGTTTTTCACGGTGCAGCCAGGGTTGTTAAGAACCCTGGAACGTCAGCGCTGAAGGGACCTTGCCGATCACCCAGTTCCCAGTGTTCTGGATCTTTTTTTGTCTCCTTTCTGAGGGTCCTTGGAACCTTCACTGAACCTCTGTGGGCCAAGATGTGGACACCAAATGTACAGGTTGCTATGGAGACAGACTTGCTGCATCCATCATGCCTGGTGCACAGAAGGTGCTCAATCAAGTCAGCTGCTCCTGTTACTCATCTGGTCATTTATCAAGTATTTGAGCCCCTACCGCGTAGCCGGCCCAAATGATTCCCTGTCCCGAGAGAATTCACAGGCCTTGGACCTCTGTTCCTGGGGTCACTGCATACTGTAGTATGAAGTTGTCTGGCGAGAGCTTACTCTTAAACGTGTGCAGCCCCTCCCATCAGGACCCCCTCCATCACTGTCACCGCACACAATCCAAGAGACTAGAAAAGGTGCCTCCAGGGACTTCCCTGGTGGTCCAGCGGTTAAGACTCTGGGCTTCCACAGCAGGGGGCGCGGGTTCGATCCCTGGTTGGGGAACTAAGATCCCACATGCCACGTGGCCAAAAAAAAAAAAAAAAGTGTCTCTAGCAGATACAAGTGTCCCTGATTGAAAATCCCTGATCTAATATGCTCTCTTTTAAGGAGGAGGAAGCTGGGCCCATGTGACTTGGATCTCCCTCAGGCCCAGAGGAGTCCAGGTTGCAGTTGGGATCACATTCCAAAGCATGTCATAGCCCCCTACCTTTCTGGAAAAGCCATACCCAGAAAGGGCACAGAGACTGCCCTCTGGAGCCCAGGACAGTGCACACAGTAAAAGCAGGGAAGTGTGGGTACAGGTGGAAAGCCCCACACAGAAGGCCATGAGCCCCCTGACCACCGGACAAGCACAACTTGTCCCTGCCAGTGAGGCACTGCGTGAGCCGGGGTCAGCTGGGCTGCCCTGTTTACACAAGGACACAGACCTTCTGCCCCTCACCCCTCGGAATGTCTGCCTTGGGGCGTGCCCTGCGCCAGCCAGCTCTGCCCCATGAGTAAAGAGAGGCCCAGGTCCCCGGGCACAAGTGCCAGGAAGCAAGGAACGGGAGCAACACCTCAGGGACAGAGGTCAAAGTGCACACGTTTATTTTCTAGAACAAAGGCTAAAAGAAGGAAGTTTCTTTCATTTTATTTTAAGAAGGACAAAAATTGTTATTAAAACATCTACATTATTATCAAGATACTAGACCTTATGAATATTTAATATTAAAGTGTGGTATTCTTAAATTTTTTAATACACAGACATTTTTAAAGGACCATTAAATTTATCACTGCCCAGCTGAGAAACGCAGCATCCCTCTTTGCCCCATCAAGGGTGCCTGTCCCCCCTCACCATATTTGCCGTGATGTCTTGTCCCTGCCTGCCGCCGGGGGGCACAGGCCCGATCCGAGCCTCTCCGAGTCACAAGTGAAATAATCATCACTTGAAGTGTGCTGTGCCACACCTGTGCCACACCTGTGCCACACCTCTACCTCCTACTCCCCGCCTGCCCCTGCTTTCTTCCAAGCCTGCGGGGGATCCAGCTCTGGCCAAGCCAGGCAGCACCACATCCCAAGGCCCCTGCAGGGATAACAGGATGGAGAAGAAAAATCTGGATTCTAATCCTATTCTTTTGGGTGGGAGACAAACACCAATCCTTTTCCTTCCCCGAGCACTCGTGCTCTCTCCCCACTAGGCTGGGGTGGTCTGGACGCCATCAGGCGGAGCTGGGCCCAGGCAGGGGCCGCTTCTGCCCCCGCTGCCCATACCACCTCTGACCCCTCGCTCCAGTCCCTCAGTCCTTGCAAATGGCATGATGACCCTGAAAGTCCCTCCTCATTATGCCAGGATGGCTGCATTTTCCGGCCAAATTCTTTATCTTTAGCCCTCATTAGAAGTGATTCCTTGGATACCACACACATATGTAATATTATATAGAGCGATATATTTAATACCTGTGTATATATGCATCACGGGGGCGACATATATACACACTAAAAACAAGGCTGGTGACAACAGACTGCAACAGCACGGATCAGGGAAAACAAGTGTCATCAACATTCACGGCCACAGGCCCCACCTTGGGTCTCTCCTCCCCTCCAGCCACACCACCAGCACCCAAACTCCGCAGTGCTGGCCTGCTGGGGGAAGGGGCAGGGAGAGGAAAGGATGCATGCCACAATTATCAGGAAAAGGTTGGGCAGTGGCAGCGAGGAGAACAGGGTTCTCTGCGGCCCAGGGTGCCCGCCATCATCTCAACGCACACTCGAAATGCTTGTTTAAGGAGAAATAAAGGGTATTCCATTCTCTCTGTCTCACCCTCCCACCAACTCCAGCCTCGGTCCCCAGCTCCTTCCGGGGGGCCCCACCCCTTGTGCCAATGGTGTGGGGCGTTCTGGAATGTCTAGGGAACCAGGGGAGGCTGGGTCTGCCCACAAGGGGTGGGATGGAGAGGAGGGGGTGCACGCAGACACGTCAGACGAGAGGGATGGGAGAGGGCTTGGGGGGGGCAGGGGTTGGGGGTCAACTGGGGTCCCAGGCAGCTGGCAGGGTCGGGACCAGGGAGAGGCTGGGATGGATGGTCCTAATTGTATGTCTGGGTCTAGGGGAGAAAGGGAAAGGACTCTTCTGAGTCCCCAAGAAAGAGGGGCTGTGTCCGATCCTGGAGTAGCCCATGCTGCCCACGGTCAAGTCTCCCTTCTCTCCATGTCCCCTGACCGCCCACCCTCCCAATCCCCCCCGTACCTCGTGCAGAACCTGAGCCCACGGGTGCCCTGCCAGGTACCACCTCTCCGGGAGCAGCCACGGGGAAGTGACCTTTGCTGCTATACTCCTTAGGACCATCCTCAGAGGGGACTGTCCCTCTACAGGGCGCTGACACAACCAACCCCTGGGCGGTGCTGCCGGGATCCCAGCTGATTCAGAGACTGTCACATCTCTGCCAAGAGCCTGGAGGCTCCAGCTGATAACTGGCCCTGAGTCTTGTGACCGCAGTTTGCATTCCAGCTCTACCGTGCTGTGGGCTGGAGATGCTGGGTAGAGAACTCCTTCCTTCTAGGCCTGTTTTTCTATCTGCAAAATGGGGGTCTGGGCTGGGTCATCTCTGAAGCCTCTGACGACCTACAATCTACATTCAGCGGCCCACAAAGGAGAGGGGCTGGGCTGGTGGCCTCACCAGAGAGCCACGCTCCTTGGTCAGGCTCCAGAGATCATGTAGCCCAGCCCCTCCCACTCTTCCAACCAGAGGGGAAACTGAGGCCCTAGAGGGTAAGTGACTTGTACAGTATCCCCAGTCCAACCTGGGGCTGCATTTTAAAGCTGGGTGGGGACTCCTGCCCTCTGTTCTATCCTGATCTGCCCCCAGGGGAGGTGGGGAGGGGTGAGGGTGGGGCAGGGGGAAGGACCCTTCTGCTGCAGATTCAAGTGGGGACCCCACGCTCCCCAGCCCTGAGCGCTGGGCCCCCTTTAGGAGTAGACGGAAGTTAAAGCTGTAGGCTGAAGCTGGAGGGGTCAACCAGGCCCCTCCCTCTGCAACCAGGAGAGCCGGGGTGGGGGAGGGGAGGACCTGCCCAGGGCTTCAGCAGGATGAGGACCCTGGGACCGAGTGGGGCTGCAGCTCGTGCACCTGGGTATGCACTGGGGCAGTGGGGGCAGAGAGGATGGCTGGGGGCCCCAGCCCCAGCCCTGGCCTGCCCCGGCCCTCCTATCAGGCGCTCCGTGCCCACCCCTGCCCCCGATCCTAGGACTTCACCCATGGCCAGGAGCTGGTCTACTCCCCAGTGACGGAGGCAGCAGCAGGGGCTTCTGGGGCGGCACCAGTGGCATTCCCGTCCTCCTGCAGCAGGAAGTTGTATTTGCCGAAGTCGTCATCCCGTGGGCACAGAAGCATGTCCTTGCGGGCCTTGGCCAGCTTCTGCTTCAGCACCTCGCGCCGGTCCAGCCACTCATTGAGCTCCTCCTGCCCGTGAGCGCAGCGGCACTTGTCCCCGTCCGGGCAGGCCTTGCCCTTCTGGAGCCTGTGGGCGGCAGGAGGCTCACTGCCCGAGCCCTGTGCCCTTTCCTCCACGGGCTGCCGGACCTGGGGCCAGCCACTCCGCCTCCCCCCGACAAGCCTCTCCCCATGCAGCATCAGCCCCGGGGAAAGCGGGCGTGGCCTGGCCTTCCCGAGGATCTGATGCCTGGCTGCAGGGGACGGGTCCCCACCTCCAACGCCACTCTGCCCCACTCCTGGGTCCTCACACCCAGGAGCAGCTGTCTTTCTGGACATCCCCACCCCGCCTTATGCCACCTCCAGGCCAAGTGGAGCCAGAGCTGGCCGTGGCCTCCGCCTTTTCAGGCCACCCCACAGCCCGCCCGGCCCTGCCCTCCCGGGGGCACCTTTCGCAGAGCCGGAACTCGCCCATGGGGAAGCGGTAGGCCCAGCCACTAGCGTCGCTGTCAGATGTGAAGACCTTCTCCTTGTGCTTCTCAGACTGGATGTGCTGCTGCCACTGCTTCTTGCTGTTGCTGTTCTTGCCACAGAGCCAGCAGTGGTAACCCATCTGGGGACACAGCCACCGTGGGCGCCCACTCCTCCCACCTGTGCTGGGACCACTTCCCCCAGGGAGGCTGAGCCCCTCCGCACAGCCGCTCCGGGTCAGGATCGGACCAGGGCCCCCAGGGGATGGGGTGTTACCATGATGTCGGCGTAGTCCGTGGGCATCTGGATCTGCTTCTCCCCCTCCCGAGAACTGATGGGCGTCCCTTCCCCCGGCTTCCCTGGGTTGTGCTTCTTCAGCCACATGTCATAGGTCTGTTGCATGTCCAGGACTGATGGGCAATAGGGGATGCAGGGCCTGGTGAGAGGGGATTCTCCCTCTACTCTGTCCCACGACCCCTATGGGACCCCTGCTGCTGGGCTGCCCGGTCAACTGGAGACCCAGAGAGGGCTCAGCCCGGTGCAGCCGGAGTGGGGCCCGGGTGGCCAAGCGAGGCTCAGCAGGTGTGCGCTTGGGCCTGCCGACGAGGGGGGTGTCCGGGTCAGCCCCGCCCTGCCCACTCACTCTTGTTCTCCTTCATGAACGTCCACATGTCCCTCTCCTCCGGGCTGTGCGCGAAGGAGCAGTTCCCCACGTACTGGCACTTGCGGCCGTTCTGCGCATGGATGCAGAGCTGCAGGGCAGGCATGGGGAGACCCTGCTGAGTCTCGCCGGACTGTGTCACTGCCCCGCCAGCGGGCAAGCCCTCCTGGGGCCCCACGGCCCCATATCTGAGGTCCCGCTGCCACCCTACATCCCACCCCGGCGCTCACATCGTATTGCTGTGGGAAGTTGCGAATGGACGGCAGTGGCCTCACCGACACCCACTTCCTCTTGGCCTTGGACATCACCAGGAGGACCCGCCGCTCCTTGGTCCAGCTGCAGGATAGAGCGGGCTGTGTGACCTCCACAGAGAGCCCGGCTTCTTCGCCTGCGGTGCTTAGGTGGTCCCCACCCTGCCCGTGCCCCCGCCCGGCACCTGGCTCACCAGTGCCGGGCCTTGGCGCTGCAGTACTTGAGGTCCTTGTCAGGCTCCACCACCTGCCCGTTCCTCCAGCACTGGCCACACACAAACTTCATCTGCAGGTCAAAGGTGCTAGGCCCATGGGTCCGCGGGGCACCCTGCGGAGGAGAAGCGTTGATGAAGCCGCAGGCACCAGGCTGAGGCCCCGGGGTCTGATACACAGGTGGCCTCCGGGAGCATCAGGGCCACCTGGAGCCTTGTGGGCTGGTCCACTACCACTTGGTGGTGGGAAGTGACCCCCTAACTCCAGGCCCATGGCCTCTCAGGGTGGGAGCCAGGCCTTGGACTCCTGATGGAGTGCCCTCTGCCGTAACTGGCTATTTCCCACGGGCCTGCTTGCTGGAGCTGCTGGCGTGTCCCTGGGCACAGCATTCGACCTCACATCTCCCTGCTTTTGCACGTGCTGTTCCCTCTGCCTGGAATGCCCTTCTTCATTCTTCATCAGGCTTGTTCTGAAAACTTTCAAAACCCAGCTCAAGCACTACCTCCTTCAGGAGGCTTTCCCTGAAGCTCTCCTAGGTGGCAGCTGCCCATCCTATGGGCCCCCATAGTACCTGAATTACCTCATGTTGACTGACTCATCTAGTTATGAGGGCCAGGCCTGGTGGAGAGCAGACCCTAGAAGGTGGGATGCACCCGCAGAGGGTGGGGATGGAGGAGGCTGCCTC
The DNA here is from genome assembly GCF_059928025.1 of Delphinapterus leucas. Lineage (NCBI taxonomy): Eukaryota > Metazoa > Chordata > Mammalia > Artiodactyla > Monodontidae > Delphinapterus > Delphinapterus leucas. The sequence continues at coordinate 95,142,562 of NC_143139.1, read as the reverse complement.
AGGTGGTGGGACAGACATCTGGGCAGCCCTGGACTCTCGAAGACCCCACCATGTTCACTCCCCGTCCTCTGCCTCAGCCCTTCCTCTGCAGGCAGGAGGGCCTGCTCTTCTGCACCCCTGCCTGGGAAAGGGTGGGGGGGTGAGAGGCAGAAAAAGTGCCCACCCAGCCTTGTCTCCTGCCACCTGCAACCCCCTCGCCCAGCTGTGCTGGCCACCCTGCTGTCCCTCCTGCTAGCTAGAGCCTTCCCATCCTCCCTGGAGCCTCAGATGTGGAGTCACCCCTCCGCTCTTCCTCCTCTGACACAGGAGTACCTGTGTCCTCGGCACTGCCTAGCCCAGGGCCTCCCCTGAGCAGCAGGGGCCTCTCACTTTGTTGGGTGCCGATTGACCCCTGGCTGGGAGACTTGTGGCCTGGCTCAGCCCCAGGATAATACATATCCAGACAACAAAGTAAAATCCTGCCTCTGTAACTGGGACACGGTCTGGCTAAAGCAGACAGGAGGCTTATCCGTGTCACTATAGACTTCTAGATGTTCCACTGATTCTCACAGAAGCGTAAGAAGGCCCATTTCACGGATGAGGTAAGTGGGGTCCGGAGGGGTGCTGTGGTTTAGCCACTGCTCTAGGGAACAGCCATGCTGGTCCACTGAGCTTCCTTTTCACAACTGCACAGACTCAACAGCCCTGGGGGCGGTAGGGGTCATTCCCATTTGACTGAGCAGAAGCAGAGGCTCAGAGAGGTTACTAACCCCGCCACGGGTAAGTGGCCCGAGGATAGGGACCTGGTGTGAGGCAGGGGCTCATGCTTTTCTGTAGAACGGCACAGCTGCACCACGGGCACCAGGCATGAGCAGCTTCTACCCTGGCATCCTGTCCTTGGCCTCACACTGCCACTGGCCCCACCCTCTGATGGCAAGCAAGCAAGATGCCTCATGCCTGGGCCACAGCCAGGTCCGGCACAGAAGCCCCATTCCTGAGCCAGGCCTGAGAGTGGCATCTTGGGTGGGCAGGATGCAGGGGGGTCAGGGGGATAGGAGGTGGTGAAGACTCAGTGTTCTCTCTTTAGGAGATGACGCTGCAGGTCCAGCCTGAGCCCCGCACTGCTTCCCAGCCAGGCTCCTGGCCAGGAGCAAAAATAAACCATGTGGCGGTTGGGGAAGAGGACTGAACAGGAGAGGGGCAGAGGACAGGAGCAACTAGGAAGAGGGGAGAGGAAGAAAAAGGACCAGGAACGAGGGGGTAGGGAGACGGGGGGAAGGCCAAGGGGGCCGGGCAGCCCTGTCTGCCAGACTGGCCCAGGCCTACCCCACCGGCCAGCCTGCGCTGCTCCCTGGCTCACTGCCACACCCAGGCAGGCCTCAAGAGGGACCAGAGGCCCAGGCTTCTCCCAAGGTGACCAGTGCGTGGGCCTGGCATGGTGAGGGAGTCATCCCTCGTGTGTGGATGGCGAGAGGCCTCACCTCACATTCACTGTCTCCTGGGCCCTGAGACCACCCTTCCATTCCCACTGTCACCTAAAGTTACAGTGATCCCCACCTCCTGGGGAGGGTGTGAGGATCAGGGACGACGGGGGCCCCGTGCAGAGCAGGGACTCGGCAAGCTGTAGCCAGCTCCTGTGAGCCTCACACCCGCCCCAGGAGATGGCAGGCAGGATTATGATCCCCATTTCATATGAGGAACCCTAGGGGTGATGGGGATGGTGCAGGTGGGGAGGGAGCTGAGCGAGCTCTAGAGAAGCTGTCAGAGAACCCGGGACCTACTCCGCTCCGTGTGTCCCGGGCAAGTCTCTAGCGTGTTCTGAGCCTCAGTCTTCCCGCCTGCAAACGCTACTGCGCCCCAGCTCACGTCCTCAGGACCAGGGTGAGGATCCAGAGGGGTGGGAGGTGATACAAGCAGTGGTGGAAAAGGTTGAGGAATACCAGGACATTTACATGGTCTCCAAGGACCTCCCTGGAAGATATTCATTAATTACAAAGGAGGAAAGGGTAACTTCATAGTAGAGAAAGCTTTACTGTGGAGGCACCTTTAATCAAGTTACCAAGGTATCGCTGGTGAAGGGACAGATGGAGATGACGTGCCTGCCCGATCAGACAATCCCAAAGGGATGGGCCTTTTACAAAACAACTGCCTCTTCAAAAATGCCAATGTCACGAAAGACTGAGGAACTGCTCTAGATTAAAGGCGATTAAAGACACTACAGATGAATGCAGTGTGTTGCTGGGATTTGGGGAGGATTCACAAAATCTGAATAATAGCACACACACCACGATTTGGATAAGTCCACCAATGTGAATTTTGTGATGTTGATAACTGTACTGTGGTTATTATGTAAGAAAGTGTCCTTATATTTACTTACTCATTGATTTATTTTTTGGCCATGTGGGATCTTTGTTCCCCGACCGGGGATCGAACCTACGCATCCTGCATTGGAAGCGTGGTGTCTTAACCACTGGACGGTCAGGGAAGTCCTTATTTTTACACTAAAGTTTTTAGGGGTAATGGGGCATCATGTCTACAACTTACTCCCTAGTGGTTCAGAAAAGTATATTTCTGTAAATAAATGTGTATGTGTGTACGTACACACGCATACACACAGGACAAAGTGAGTGTGGAAAGTAGTAAAATGTTAACATCTGGGGAATCCAGAAAAAGGTATACACAAATTCTTCATACTCTCCTTACAATTTCCTGGTAAATAAATTATGTCCAGGTAAAGGGATGGGGGATGGCCCTCGTGGGGGCTGACCTCACCCCCAAGGCCAGCCCGGGGTCTTACCAAGCTGCTGCTGGCCTTCCCTGCGTGTGCCTCCATCTGCTGCCAGTATTTCTTGGATTCCTGGACGATGTCTTCGTGGGTCATGCCTGGTGAGGGGGGAGCAGACACAGCATCCCTGGAGCTCAGTAAGGAGAAAGGCAGGGGGTCTGCAAGGTGCTGGTGCCACCCCAGGCCCAGGGAGGAGCCCCACTCCCCAGTTAGGCCGTGGAAAGATGAGGGGAACAGGGAAACCACTCATCCTGTCTGGGCCTGTTGGTTCATCTGCAGTTGGGAACAGAGGCCTGCTCCAGGCTCACACAGAGAATAAAATGCAGGAGCAAGATGTGGGCTCGGCAGCATGGCAGGGGCCTCTCCGCACCCACGCCCGTGGCCCTGTCCCTCGGGCCAGGTGCTCAGCCCCCTCCCTTGGCCTCCGCCTCCCTCAGTGGGGCCTCAAGCCTGAGCCCTGCTTGGCAGCCTCTAGCGTGCTGGTTCTTAAGGCTCTGTGCCTGGCCCGGCCTGGCTCCCCAGATCACCGAGGGGCCAGGGCCCTTCACTGCCAGTCGGCAAAGGGCAAATACCCAAAGCTTGTGGCCCAGACCCTCCCAATGTGACTGTGGACACTGCGCCCACCTCCAAGGGGCAGCTCACAACCTCTTCCATGAGGCCCACCCTCCTCCCAGCCCCTTACGGCCTTCTAGTCCCTCTTCCAGAGCTGATTTAGTTTTCGACCTGGTCCTATGGTTACTGCTCCCCCATGGCCACTCGCCATCAGGGGCTTACTCTGGGCCAGGCATGTGCTTGACACCCATCTTCTTGCTGATGGATGTACCTCTAGCCCAGGGCTCTCCCATGACCTTGCAGACCCCCACACGTGGCTGCCTGCTCAACCTCTCCACTTGAAGTCCAATAGGCAGCTCAGACTCCCCACGTCCCACTCGAGCCCTGATGTGATCCCAACCTGTTCCTCCTGCAGCCTCCCCTCCTCAGAACACGGCAACCCCACTGGGGTCGACCTGATGCCATCCTTCGTCTCATACTTCATATCTGGTCCATCAGCTCCCGTTGGCTCCACCATCAAAACACACCCAGAATCTCATCACTTCTACCACTTCCACCCGCTGCCACCCTGGCTTGAGCCACACCCTCCCAGGTCTCCCTCCATCTGCCCTTGGCCCCTCAGTTCTCCACGCAGCAGCCAGAGCAACTTCTTAAAGACACCTATCAGGTCATACAACTCTACCTACTCAAACCCCTACCCCCAAACCCTGCACACCGTATTTATTTATTTTTTTGCGGTACGCGGGCCTCTCACTGTTGTGGCTTCTCCCGTTGCAGAGCACAGGCTCCAGACGTGCAGGCTCAGCGGCCATGGCTCACGGGCCCAGCCGCTCCGTGGCATGTGGGATCTTCCTGGACTGGGGCACGAACCCATGTCCCCTGCATCAGCAGGCGGACTCTCAACCACTGCGCCACCAGGGAAGCCCTGCACACCGTATTTAGAACAACCCCAACTATTTCTATGTACCATCTAGAGGTTTTTTCACGCTCGGGTCCCTGCCAACCTCTTAGGCCTCATCTCCGACACCCCCCCCGCCCCCCAGGGGTAAGCTGCTCTGCCCTCACATCCCCACATACAGAAGGACATCCTTCCTTCTGTACCAAGCTTGCTCCTGCCTCAGGGCCTCCAGCCTTGCTGTTCCCTCTGCCTGGAATGCTCTCCCTGCCCTTCCTTGCTCAAATGTCACCTCCTCTGAGAGGCCTTCCCAGACTATCTTATCCCAAATGCCCCCACCCCGAGTCCCTCTCCATCCTATTGCTTGCTTTACTTTCCTCACACAACTGACGCACATCTGAAATTCTATCACCCTATTTCATCAGCTCGAAGAAGACAACGATTGTTAGACGCACCATTATTTTATGTTACACACACACACAACAATGCCGCTAGGCAGACGATGACAGGCGGTGGGGGACAGTGTGCACCCCGGAGCAGATGGGCGTAGGGCCTGGTACCTCCCCGTCAGACTGTCTGCCTTGCCCTCGCGTACACACACCAGGGCCCCGACTCATTTTTGCTCAAGCCCCTGACAGCGCAGGTGCTCAGGGAGTCCCATTAGGTGAGCGAGAAAGCGAGCGGCTTTCCACCTCCTCATTCCTGAGGCCGAGCTGACATCATCCCCTCACAGAGGACCAGTGGAGGCTCAGTGAGGGGCCGCTGATGACCAGATCCCCCAGGTGGCCCGCCGGGCTCTGCCTCCCTGCCCTTCTCCCCGCGTGTCCCCCTGGCAGTGCCACACAGGGAGAAACCCAGGGTCTTCTGGGCCTGCAAGCTCCCTGATGCAGAGCCTGCGCGTCCTGTGACGTCCAGGAAGCACTGGCTCCTCTGCAGCCCCACAGCCCGGCACCGCCCTCCTCTGAACTGTGCAGCCCCTCGCCCTCACCTGAGTACTGCTGCAGCAGCCAGACTTTGAGCTCTATGAAGCTGTGGGCGAAGTGGCAGCTGTCCTCCCGCAGGCAGCCGTAGCGCACCTCGTGGCGGCACACGTCGAACTGGAAGTGCTCCTGGAACTGGCGGACCTTGGAGTACTTGAGGGAGGTGGAGCGGACGATGTGCACCAGGCACCTGGCGGGCAGGATGGGGGGGCGCACAATGCAGTCCGCATCCCGCCCATTCCCAGTCGGGGCCCCCTCCCCAGGGTCAGTGCCGTTCACCCACGGGAGGGGCTCCTCCGTGGGTGCCTCCCGCCTATTAACTGCTGGCACAGGAGGGAAAAGGTGGGGGTCCTACGCTCAGGCAGTTCTGGTTTGGGCCTCAGCTGTGTGCCCCTCTCCTGGCCTTGACCTGCGGACAGCTCAAAGCCACAGCTGCCAGCAGGAGGAGGGCACCAGACCCCACCTGCTGCGAGGCTGGGAGAAGGGGGCATCTCTCTCAGGTTCCCCAGCTCGATGCTCCAGAGCTGGTCCTGCACCCGGAGGAGTAATAATCGAGTATCTCCTCTGGGCTGGGAATTTTAATTACCTTCATAGCAACCCTAGGAGACTGGGATCATCATTCACTTTACGGATGAGGAAACCAAGGGTCACAGTGGCCAGAGGACATAAAACAGACCATTGTCCAAGCTGGGATTTGGACCCAACTCTGTCTGACCTCAGGGCCTGGGCTCCATCAGCCATGCTGGGGCACAGCCAAGAGGAGTCAGAGGGAGCGCAGGTGGGTGCCGGAGCCCACCCAGCCCCTCCCACTCCCTGTCCAACGCCCGTGCTGGGACAGTGGAGGGTGCTGGATGGGAGTCAGGGATGTGGCCCCCACCTGCCGGCTGAGCAAGCTGCTTCCAAGCCTCAGTTTTCTCATCTGTTCATCAGAGACACTCCTCCCCACAGGACTGCCAAGATCATTAAAATACCCAAGAGAATGCTTGGAATATAGAAAATGCTCAATAAATGTGGTTCTGTCCTTTCCAGGTGGATGCTGGACCTGAGTCTCAAATCCTATCCCTTGCCTTGACATCCTAGGCCCACCCTCTGCTCCCCAGGCATCCAAGCTGCCCCAGGGGGACTCTCCACCCGCCCCACCCCAGGCCTGGCCATGGGTCCGGCTGTGGGTCCCACTCACTTGTTGTTATAGAAGCTATGCTTGGCAGCCAGGTTGGAGCAGACAGACGGAGAGTCCTTGGTGCCTTTGCTGATGATCCGGGGTTTACTGTCAAAGCAGATCTGCCCAGGGAGGGGGTGGGCTGGGATGCAGCATGGCCACCCAGGAGGGACAGACTGGGTCCCTGCAAGCCCTGCCCTGAGTCAGGGGAGTGAGGAAGGGAATCCCAGGTCTGTGGTCCCCACCTCTCTGATCCCACCACTCCAAACGCCTGGGGCAGGGGTTACTCCATATCTCTGAGTCTCAGTTTCCTCAACTGTAACCTGGGGAAAACCACACCTGCTCTGTCCCACAGCTTCACTGTGAAGCTGGAAAAAGATCTAATAGAACTTCAGGTCCTTTGTAAAGTATATGCAGCCACCAGGCTGTGGGCTGTGATCCCCTAAAGGGAGAGGGCAGCCCACCTGCTCTAAGAGTCGGAGGGAAGGGCCGGCTGTGTGATGGATGGGGGCTGGCCGAGCAGCACCGAACCCTGCCAGCAACCTGGACCCAGCACCCTCCCTTCACGGAGATGGACCTGACACCGTCCCTGCCCTCATCACACCAGGCCTGGGTGGGGAGGCAGGGGGCCAGCAGCGTCTTCCGTGACAGCTTTGGGGAGGAAATGAACAGCTTGGTGGAGCTGCTGGGATCAGAGCTGAGCCTCAGAGGGTCCAAGACGTAGACACACGGCGAGGGCACACCACGGAGAGGGCACAGCGTGGACACAGGCAGGGAAGTGGACAGAAAGGTGCAGTGGGCACTGAAGCCAGCACAGCTGGACGAGGGGGCATGGGGTGGGTCGGGATGAGTTCCTAGAGCACCTGAGTCTGGCCTACGATGGCAGGAAGCAAAGAGCAGATGTGGGTACTTCTCTTTCTGGCCTCAGTTTCCAGCTCCGAACAATGAGGGAACTGGATAGGATCTGGGCTCTAGCGCGATGGGAGCGTATGGGTCTAACTTTCCGAAACTCCCAGGACCTGTGGATTCTAAGGTCAGGCCTCCAAAACCCGCGAGTCCCAGGGCCGACAGTCCACAGTGGAGCCCGCGGGAGCCCCTCCCCAGCCCTATCTGTGAATCAACCGTGGAGGGGCCGGTACCTCACAGAGGAACGTGAAGATGCCCTGGTGCTCCTTGAGGAGCTTGGCGATGGTGAGGCTGCCGCGCTTGACGCCCCCCAGCGGGTCGAAGAGCAGGTCGCGGTTGAGGGTGCCCTTCCGCTCCTCCGTCCACACGTCGATCTCCTCCTGATGGTAGGCGAAGGTGCAGTTATCCCCGTACTTACAGTCCTGCTTGTTAATCATGTCTGCAAAGAGGCAACAGGACACACGTTCTGCCAGGCGGGATGGCAGCCCACAGCACCCCCGGTGGGGCCTGCGGAGCAGGAAGGCTTGGCAGGGGTGGAGCGGCGGAGCTCAGGGAAAGCGCTTCCCAGGCCAGGCCCTTCTTTGTTCTACACTTGGGTGTGGGGGCCAGATCTGCACCTTCCCGTACAAAGCATGGCGGTCGCTGTGGCTCCACCACCCCACAAGGCTGCCTGGTATGGGTCAGGCAAGACGACAGGTGGGAAAAGGGCTTTGTAGACATATACAAGCCGTTTTATCATTATTATTATTATTCTGCACCAGGAAAATATACCACTGGTTCAGGAAGGCATGGGCCTTGGGGTCCAGCAGACTTGGGCTGGGATCCCGTTATTCCTGAGCCTTAGCTGTCTGTCCATAAACAGAGAACACGGTTGTTGTGTGGATTAAGTGAAACAATAAATAAAACTCCTGGGGGCCAGGGAGCAGGGAAGGCAGCAGGTTTATAATCCAGAGACCCGCCATTTCCTGGGGGTGGGAACTGTTTTTCTTTCTTTTTCTCCCTCCCTCACCCTCTTTCTAAGTCTGCCCCATTCCAGCCCCCTGCCAAGCTTGCAGGCACACGAGGATGAGCAGGCCGGATGGCCAGGTGACCTCACAGACTGCTCTGCACTGCGACCAGCTCCACACCCAGCGGGGAGGCCTGCAGGGGAGGGCTTCCCAAGATCCAGGTGCTGCTTGAAGGAGGAGCAGAGGATGGCCAAGTTCAAAGGGCACAGCATGTGCAAAGGAGTCAGTGTTCAGCATATCTGGGGAATGCTTAGGGCAGATGGGGACTTGTAGGTCTCGTAGAATTGGGACTCCATCCACGCTGGCCAGGGCATGGCTGGCGGGGGCCTGCGAGCTCAGAAATGACAAGTCTTTAAGATCCACCTGGGCAGACAAAGAGCTGATCCAGGAAGCCTGGGTGGGCTACTGCCACAGGCTGGGTCGGGGGACAAAGGCGGAGCCTGGAACGGACTCCCAAAGTCTCCTTCCTCACCCAGAGCTGTCATGAGGATGTGTGATGGTGGGTACAGAAGGGCGACACTATAAAACACTTAACAATATCAAGACTGTTTATGTCCTGCTGTGCAGACTGCACCGAGATGCTTGGTTGGGGAGTAGAAGAAAGCAAATGAGGTACCTGCCAAATGTCCACTAAATGACATGAGCCAGAAGTGAGAAAATGACAACAACCTATTAAATTTTAAAAGCTAGTATTTATCAAGCCCTTACTGTGGGCCAGTCCCCAGTGATTTACATGGATTCTCTCTCCATATCCTTCCAACAGCCCTTTGGGACCCTGCAGTGTAACAGAAACTAGCTCTCCGTGAACCACCTGAGCCTTGCACCCGGGAGTGCATTCTGCTGGTGAGGCCCCAGCTTGAGCGTAACATCCAAACACTCCCACCTGTCTGTGGAGCTGGTCAGGGCAGGAGCTGCTCGATCTGAGATGGGAATCCCTCCTTCATGGACCACACCTGTCTGTCTACCTGTCTGCCTGTGATGAGAAGCAGAGCTGCGGCCGGGCGTGAGAAGCTGGGCCTGGGCCATGCCACCTGCCCCTGCTGCAGCCCACCCACCTTTGCACAGGTAGTAGGAGCCCACGAAGCTGGTCTTGGTTGGCCGGGGCCGGATCCGCTTCCAGGTCTGGTCCTCGGAGCTCCGGAGGCGGCCGAGCAGGATGTCCCGCTTGCACTTGTGCTCAAGGCCCTCACGGTAGGTGTAGTCGCCCGCCCTGGGGCCTGTGGGGGCAGGGAGGACAGGGACTGGTTCCGGAAGCAGAACTGAAGGGTGACAGCCAACGGGCCTGAGCAATGGGGACTGGCTGCCCTGCTGCCTAAAAGCCTGCCTCCTTCCCCTGGGCCTCCCGCCAGCTCCTGCCATCTCTTCACTGCCATATGCTCCCTGGGGACAGGGGGCTTGGGCAGAGGGGAGCCCCTTTTCAGCACCCACCCCCTTTCCACCACCACCCCAGCTCTACAGTGAGCCTGACCACTTCAGTGTTTCTTTGGAACAAATGACGAAGACGGTGCCTGGCAGAGAGCAGGCTCTGTCCCTTTCTTTTCCTGCCCCGGAAATGCACTGCCAGACTCGGCCTCCCTCCCCTGCTCCTTTGCCTCTTCCCTGGTGCTCTCGAAACTTCTGACCAAAGGCCTCCTCTCCCCAACAATGGGGCGGGGGGTGTCTCCCCAAAGAGACCAAGAGGACCAAGGTCCCTCGTGGGGACCCACGTGACGTGGCTGGGCCAGCACCAGGTGTGCAGCGGCTCTGCTTCCCCAGCACAGGGGGCAGCGAGCAGTGGGCGTGCAGATCGGGGAGGCTGGTGTGGTCTGTGCAAGGAAGAAACTTCCTCACGGGCATAGCCACCCAGCAGGACGGCGCTCTGCTGCCCATCCGCACGGGGCCGCGGGCTTTGGCAGGACGGCTCTGTCAGGGGTGACATGCGTGTGACATGCGTGACATGCGTGTCCTGTCAACGTCAGCACCTCTGAGAGGGAGAACTCTAGACTGGTAAGATCTGTAACCCTGAGATACCAAGAGAATATTCTAAAATGTCGGAACTATGGGATTCTGGCAAATGAAATACTGTGAGTCTTAGAGTCTAGAATTCTGAAATTCTGGGACTTCCCTGGTGGCGCAGTGGTTAAGAATCCGCCCGCCAATGTGGGGGACACAGGTTCGAGTCCTGGTCCGGGAGGATCCCACATGTCGCAAAGCAACTAAGCCCGTGCGCCACAACTACTGAGCCTGCGCTCTAGAGCCCGTGAGCCACAACTACTGAGCCCACAAGCCTACAGCCCGTGCTCCGCAACAAGAGAAGCCACCGCAATGAGAAGCCCACGCACCACAATGAAGAGTAGCCCCCGCTCTCTGCAACTAGATAAAGCCCGCGCACAGCAACAAAGACCCAACGCAGCCAAAAAAAAATAAATTAGAAAAAAAAAAAAAGATGATTCTAGAATTCTGAAATTCTAGGTGTGCTGAAAAGTGTCTACCAACACTGGGCATCTACTTTGAATTGCTCCTACAGTCTCCCTTGGATTTGAGGGCTGGAAGCCTAGGAAGTACATTTCCCAGACTCCTCTGCCCCCTGCGTTCTAGGCAAGGTTTGAATTCACCCAGCAAGAGGTGGACGGAGAGGATGTGGACAGAGGTGCAGGCCGCCTTTCCTCGGCAGATGTGTTTTTGCAGCAGCCAGCTGGACCCTGCCTTCCTCAGCCTCTGGGCTGTGGGGCGGCCGTGATGCTAGCCAGCAATCCCGGCAGCCCCCTGGGCTCTGTGTGAGAGCGGCGGACCCTGGCTTCTGGGCTTCAGCTTGTGGAGAAGTAGCCCAAAGGCCCGGTGGAATCTCTGGGCTTCCACTCCTCTAGGCTTTCTGGCAGTTTTCAAAGTCCCCGCCTCCCACATGACATCCCTGTCTGCTCGGAGTAGCTGGTGGGGCTTCTGTCTTCCCATACTTATCTCTGACTGGTACACTGGGATTCTGTCATTCTGGGATTCTACACTCCTGAGATTCCCGGCATCTCTGGGCAGAGCGGTGGAGTATGAAGGTGTGACCTTACCTGTTTTGGGGTAGCAGAGCTGGCACGCCTGCTTGAACTCATGGGTGGCAGCCAAGGGGTTCTTGATGAGCAAGGCGGTGTTGGGCATGGAAGGCTCTGGCTGTGACAGGGGGAGGTTGGCCATTTGGGGCGCTGGACGATGGCCGGTGCCACCAGAACCAGCCTGGGCACCAGAGGCTGGGGGGCACTGTGACATCCCCCAATCCCACCCAAGAGCAGAACTGCAGCCCAGGACCCTCCCTCTTCCTCCACCCTCCCAGCTGGGGAGCCCCTTGTAACATGATCCAAGAATCCAGCAGGATTAGATCAGCTTAGTGGCGATGCACGGGTGACAGCGACCTTGGCCCAGAACGTTTCCTTGAGTTAAAACCCAACATGAAAGTGGAGAAGCAGGAGTGGCCCTGATTGGGGCCTAAGCACAGGCCCTCCCCCACTCCCATCCTTTCTCCCAAGCCCCCAAGGCATCAACAGATGGGGAAGAAGGCAAAACTCAGAGAGGTTAGGTGGCTTCCCCAGGGCCACACAGCTAGTGTCTAGGCCAAGGCCAGAGTACAGGCCACCTAAGCCCTGGTCAAGCGCTCTCCTCAACTCAAACCTGGCTGAGTCCTGAGACCACGGATGTTACTGACCCTGGAGAGGTTACTTAACTCCTCTGAGCCTTGATGTCCGATTTGGCCAGACAAGGGCGGGTGGTGCCCTCTGCTCACCCTCCCAGCACATGGCTGGGCCAGGAAGGATTTGGAAGGGCTGGGAAGAGACCACCTCTGGCCCGTCCGCTCTTGGCCTCCTTGGGGGATGCAGCACCTTATCCCACGCTGAGGGCTCACCCCTGACTCTGGAGACCACAACCACTTCCCCTCCGTCCCCTGGAGAGCACGAGGTACCTGCGCACCGATTCTCACCGAGTCACTCACCGAGGGGGCTGGTCTCTGAGTACCGCTCAGGGGACGATGGTCCTGTGAGTCGGCTTCCTCTGGGCAAGAAGACACAGGGGTCACCTGCCCTGCTCTGAAGGGCAGGAGGACCCTCCAAGGACTTTCTCTTCCGTATTTCTAACTAGAAGAAGCCATCCAGGCCACACATCCTCTCCCATTTGGGCCACTGCCCGGGGACAGAGAAATGTCTCAGCCTGGGTGTGTCCACCCTGTGCTTACACCTTCTGCACCCCCATAGCCCCTGGGAGAAAGCCCGAGCTCCTCAGCTTGGCTCGCGGGTCCGGTGAGACTAGCCTCAGGCCTTCAAGGCCCCCAACCCACTCCCCCTCCGGCCAACTCCTCTGCTCATCCGCCAGGCCCTCTATCGCTAGGCCTGTGTCGCACTGCTTCCTCTGCCAGCACATGACCCTGCTCAGCTATCACCTCCTCCAGGAAGTCTCTGTGAAGCCCATCTATGCCCCCTGCAGCCCCACGCACCCGACTTGGCAGTGAGCGCCCTGAGCTAGGTCCAACTGTCGGAAAGCCGATCCTGCAGAGGCCCAGGCGGGTCTGTTTCCTTGCGGGGTCCCTAGGTCAGAGCGGTGCTGGAGGAGCCCACGACCTGGCACCCCCTCCCCCAGCCTCAGGACCATCCGCGCACCCATCTGGTGAACCCAGGGCCCTGGAAGGCTGGGTGAAGAGCACCACACTGCAAGCCTGGAATCCTGGACTACCCCAGCCCTGCTCTTTGACCTTGAACAAGACACGCAGCCCCTCAGGCCTCAGCCCCGCAGTGTGCTGAGCACTGCAGGAGACACAAAGCCAGAAGACGAGGCCCCAGACCACGAGGCAAAACAAGAGTTATAGTCCCAACTGCACAGGGGGTGGGGGTGAATGTGCCCCTCCAGGCCTCACCCATGAAGGAGCTGGGCTTGTCCAGGGAGCCACGGGTCGACCCGAAGCTGTCGAGGGTGTCCAGTCGGGTCTCCGAGTATGGCAGCAGGTCCAGGGAGTCCAGCGCCGAGCCTGGCGGGTCAAGGGCATCCAGCACCGAGGCAGCCAGCTTCTTGGAGGGGTCCATGACGAGGCCGAAGGAGGCAGGGGGCAGTGGGCTGGAGACGGGGATGGAGCCCCCCACCACAGGTGGCAGCAGTGGGGTCCCGCCGGGGAACACGGGTATCAGCTGGGGCAACTCGCTGGGCACGCCGCTGCCAGGCAGGCCGCCCTGCACCAGAGACTGCAAGGTGGGAACAGAGGGAGGAGAGGGAGGGGCTGGAGGAGAACTCGAGCGCCCAGGCTTGGGCAGGCCCGGGTGAGGCTCCCCACCTCGCCCCGCCCCCCGCCCCCGCCCGGTGGCCTCAGTCCCGACCTGTCCCACAGGTGGAGTCACAGGGATCTTTACAGTCCCTTCTGGACCCACGTTCTGCACTTTTGTGTTTCTATCCAGAGCGAGTCCCTCCCCTACCCTCGAGGCCTCAGTTTCTGCAACTGCGACGTGAGATGGGGCCTTCCCTCCCCCCGACACAGGACGTGAGGATGGATGTCATGGGGTCCCGGCGGGGAGAAGGGTTCCGGGAAGAGGAGGGGGCAGCACGGCTCACCAGCGAGTCCAGGAGGGTGTCCAGCTCCGGACCGAAGACGTCCCCATCGGAGAAGTCATCCAGACTCTCGGTGCCGGGGAGGGCCCCGCTGCTGCTGTCCAGGGGGGCCAGCAGGTCCAGAACGTGAGGGAAGAGGGGCATGGGGGGCGGGGAAGGGAGGGGGGCCGGGGAGCCTCGCAGGTCCATGTAGCAGTCTGTGGATGGGGGTGGGCTCAGTAGCTGCAGGGGGTCCTGCTTGGTGGGAGTCGGGGGTGGTGTCCTAGGGCCTGAGGTCCGCCTCCAACACCTTCCCCCCTTGCCCTGGCTCCCGCCAGGAGCCCTGCCTGCCCTGCTGGCCTGACCCCAACGGCGGAGGCTAAGCCGTAGTGAAGGGAGGCCCCGTGGGGTGGGAGAGGGGCCTTTTCGTTCTGCAGTGTTCCTCCGATGGGCCCGGTCAGTGCCTGAATAACCCACCTCTGGGGTATGCAATGCCCTCTCTCAAGGACACTTTTAAAATGTGACCCCTCCCGGAAGCCAGTGAGGAAGAGAAAGGGAGAGGAGGACTTGAGGAAAGGTGGACTCCCGGCAGGGGGTAGGGCCACTGCTACCCCGCTGAGGCAGCCCCTCACCCTCCCAGGCTGGAGGGACGCTCTCCCTGCCCTGCAGGGGAGTCTGTTTTCCTGAACCCACTATTTTCTTTCATGCTTCAGGTAGTCCCCAGGGCAGGGAGCCCCCAGGAGCCCTGTCTACAGGGCCGGGGATGGCAGGTGCTTGACCCATCTGACCTCCCGGGGTATTGGCAGGGAGGGGCTGAGCTCTCCCCAGGGCCCATCTCCACCCCGTCCCCTCAGGTCAGGGACACTACCTGTTTCGATGTCATCTATGGACCCCAATCCATTGGAAGATCCCTGTGGAGAAGAGGACAGGGCAGGTCAGACAGACACAGGCTGGGAAGGCCACGGTGCCCGGCCCTCAAGGCCCCTCCACAAGTGACTACTGCTGAGGCTAATTAACCAGGGGGCTGGATGGGCACAGGCCAGAGGCAGGGGGAGTGGGGTCAGACAAGCCTCACATCTGCCCCTTGCCGGAATGCCCTCAGGGGAAGGGATATAACCTCTGAGCTCCGCTTCCTCACCCGTCAAGGGAGGTGTTGTACAGAGCCCTCCACGCATGTTCCAGGCAGGGAGAGTTCGCAGCTCAAAGCTGCAAGTGCCACTCCTGAATCACCAGTGTCCCCTCCCCCAGTTACAGCCCCAGGCTGAACCAGCCCAGGTGGGATCCCACTGCCACCCGTGGACCTTCTGTTGGAGGGAAAGCTGGGCTCAAGCTCGCCCTATGGTCTTGCCAAGCTCCTCATCCCCTCTGGGCCCGTTTCCTTATCTGTAAAGTGAGGATGATACAGTCATCCACCTCCTTCTACTGTAAAAAGGATGAGATCGGGACTTCCCTGGTGGCGCAGTGGTTAAGAATCCACCTGCCAATGCAGGGGACATGGGTTCGAGCCCTGGTCCAGGAAGACCCCACATGCCGCAGAGCAACTAAGCCCATGCGCCACAACCACTGAGCCACAAATACTGAGCCCACGTGCCACAACTACTGAAGCCCGTGCACCTAGAGCCCGTGCTCTGCAACAAAGAGAAGCCACCACAATGAGAAGCCCGTGCACTGCACCAAGGAGTAGCCCCTGCTCGCCGCAACTAGAGAAAGCCTGCGCACAGCAACGAAGACTGAACACAGCCATAAATAAATAAATAAATAAATAATTTTAGAAAAAAAAAAAAAGGATGAGATCACTTGACATTTGTACAGAGCTTAGAACTGTGCCTGACACACAGGAAGTGCTGTGTTTGTTAAATGCGTAGCATCGAATTTTAAATCCAAGCCACCAGGACACTGGCCTGGGTAAACCAGTGTTCTCGTTCACTGGCCTCCACATTTGGCCCCAGTGGACTCACCTGGCTCGTGTCCAGCTCTGGGCTGTGGCATGCACTTCCCCACCTGCCTGCATGCCTTTGTGCGAGCTGCTCCCTCCTCTCCACCTGCCCCAATCCCGCCAGCCTGGCTCTGTGACATCCAAGGTGAGACTGAATACAAGGCTGCCTCAGGCTCTGTCTGGTCCTAGAACTCACAGCCCTCCTTTATTTTTATTTTTATTTATTTTTTTGCGGTACATGGGTCTCTCACTGCTGAGGCCTCTCCCATTGCGGAGCACAGGCTCTGGACACGCAGGCTCAGCGGCCATGGCTCACAGGCCCAGCCGCTCCGCGGCATGTGGGATCTTCCCAGACCAGGGCACGAACCCGTGTCCCCTGCATTGGCAGGCAGACCCACTGCCACGCACGGCACCATCTGTGGTCCCCTGGCTGCAGACTCCGTGGACACCGAGGGTTGGCCCTTGTGGAGCTGGGCATTCCACCCACATCTGCTGTGGCCCTTTGGCCATGGTCATTTAGTCATTCAACAAAGATCTTCCGAGCACCTGCTGTATGTGCCCAGTGCCACTCTGCTTGCTGTGATGAGCAGCTGACACACTACGCACCCCCTCGCTGCCCGCGAGGACCTGCAGGCAGGCTCCCTGTCCCTGGTCCCGGAAGAGACCTGTGAGCTGGCTGGAGGGAAGGGGTGCGAGCACTGGCCTTGCCTCGGGCACCACTGCCCTTATCCCATCCGCACAACCACCCTGGGAACCGGGCACAACTGTCATCTCCCTTGTACAGAGGGGACCTAAGGCTAGGACATGACGTCATTTCCTCTAGGTCACGCCATCAGTGAGAGGACCCCCAAGTCTCCGCTCTCAAGTGAGCTCACTACGGAGCCAAGGGGATGGGTGTGCACACATCGTCTGGCGCGTGAGGAGACGATGGTGAGGACAGAGAGGGAGGTTGGAAGCAGACCATGGAGTGGCCTGAATGTCAGGCTACAGTATCCAGATGTGATTAATAACAGTACTTTTAAACAGATACTTTATTAGTTATTTGTTTATTTATTCGGCTGCACTGTGCAGCTTGTTGGATCTTAGTTCCCCAACTAGGGATTGAACCCGGGCCCTCAGCAGTGAAAGCGTGCAGAGTCTTAACCACTGGACCAGCAGGGAAGTCCCTCAGATATTTTAATTTACAACCACTGAGGGTTTCTAAGCTGGGGAGAGCCCCACGAGGCCAGGCTGTTGGAGTTCATCCAGCAGCAGTGTTGGGGGACAGGAAGAGGAGTCCAGACAGTGTCAAGGGGACGAGAAGGGGAGGCCAGCCACGACCTGGAAGAGTGGGATGTGACCTGAACCAGGGTAGTCACTGTGGGAAGAGAAGGAAGGAACGGGGATACCCCATAACATACCCAGCCAGGGTCTCCCCAGAGTTGCCCTATAATGAACAATCGTGCCAGCAGAAAACAAAAGGGAGCCCTAGTTTCTCTGGCTCCAGGAATGAGGCAGGAGCCCGAGATCTGGGAACTCTGGATAGGATCTGCCTGGATGACTCCCTGCCTCCCCAGCACCACTGGCAGGAGGGAAGAGGAGCTCTGCGCAGCCTCCTCCAGCCATGCTGGCTTCCTGGCTGTTCTTCGCACACACTAGGCACACTCCTGCCTCAGGGCCTTTGCACTGGCTGTTCCCTCTGCCTGGTCCCCCAGACCTCCTCATAGTTCACTCCTCATCTCCTTTGGGTCTTTGCTCAAGTATCTCCCTCTCACTATTTACTGTTTAAAACTGCAACCCAGGGACTTCCCTGGCGGTCCAGTGGTTGAGACTTTGCCTCCCAGTGCAGGGGGTGGGGGTTCGATCCCTGGTCGGGGAGCTAAGAGCCCACATGACTCACGGCCAAAAAACCAAAACATAAAACAGAAGCAATATTGTAACGAATTCAATAAAGACTTTAAAAATGGTCCAAATAAAAAAAAAATCTTAAAAAAAAAAAGTTAGGTTTAAAATAAATAAATAAATAAAATTTAAAAACCCTGCAACCCACCCCACCCCCACCAATAGCCTGGCCCCCCCAGCTCCCTTCTCCAAGGCACTGGTCACTTTCTGTTTACCACTTTTTGTTTGTCTCCCCCAGTTAGACCAAGTTTTATGAGGGTGGGGCTCTTTGGCTGCTTCTCCCTCTGCTGTGTCCCCAGTGCCTAGATCGATTCTATGACGGGCACAAAGAAGCACTCAATAAATATCTTCTGAATGAATGAATGAAATCAGTGCTATCCGCCTTCAATGCTTTCCCAACACTCTTATGATGAAGACCTCACCAGGGACTAGGTGCTGTGGCTTCTATCCACTGTTCCAGCCCCACTGGGCCCCCTCCACTTGGTCCCTCCTACACTCTGAGCTCCTCCCAGCCTCAGGGCCTTTGTACACACCTTGCCCTCTGGAATTGTTCTACCCACACACCCTGCCCCTGCCCTACTCTCAACTTCGGGTCTCAGCTTACAGATTGCTGATACCCAGTCTAAATCAGGCCTCCCAGGCCCAGTGGCCCACCCTCTGCCTTTAGAGCTCTCCTCATGGTTTGTAACCAGAAACGGCTAGTGTCCATCTGCCCTGGACTGTGAGCTCTTCGAGGGCAGGGACGATGTTTGTTTTATTCAGCACGTACGTACCCAGGCCCCAGCTCAGTGCCTGGCACATACTGGACGAACTCAGACAAGTCTCCTAACTTCTCTGCGCCTCAGTTTCTCCTTTGTAATGGTGGGTAAATAGCACCTCCCTCCAGGCATTATTTGCAATTATGTATTCATTCACTCACTGCTATGGTCTGAATGTCTGTCCCCCAGAAATTCATATGTTGAAATCCTAACCCCCAAAATTATGGTATTAGGAGGTGTGGCCTTTGGGAGGTGATTAGGTCATAAGAGTGGAGCCCTCATGAATGAGATTACGGCCCTTATAAGAGAAACCCCAGAGAGATCCCTTCCGCCCTTCATGTGAGGTTACAACTAGAA
This sequence comes from Delphinapterus leucas, assembly GCF_059928025.1. Taxonomy (NCBI): domain Eukaryota; kingdom Metazoa; phylum Chordata; class Mammalia; order Artiodactyla; family Monodontidae; genus Delphinapterus; species Delphinapterus leucas. The sequence goes on along the minus strand of NC_143139.1, from coordinate 95,123,838 downwards.
GACCATCTATGAACCGGGACGTGGGTCCTCTCTAGAGATTGAATCTGCCAGCACCTTGATCTTGGACTTCCCAGTCTCCAGAACTGTGAGTAATAAATCTCTTTTGTTTATAAGTCACCCAATACATGGCTTTTTTTTTTTTGGCTGCCCCTCACGGCTTGCGGGATCTTAGTGCCCCGACCAGGGATCGAACCCAGGCCCCAGAAGTGAGAGCGCCGAGTCCTAACCACCGGACCGCCAGGGAATTCCCGGCATCTTGTTATAGCAGCCTGAACAGACTCAGACATTCACTTAATTGTATTTTTTTTGAGGACCCAGTAGGTGCCAGGCCTGACGATTTTTGGTTACAAACCATCATGACTGCTACACAGGCAGGTCCACATCGGCCTCCCTTGCAGCCTAGTAGGCCCCAAGGGCCAGGACACGCCTAACTCAGCTCTGGCCCAGTGGCAGCTCAGGGGCAAGAAGTGGTTCCCTGGGAGTCTGTTGAGTGAATGAATGAAAGTGTTGTCATGCTCTGGGGGGACGGGGGCCAACTGTGTGACACTGGCCAAGTCCCCTCCTCACTCTCGTGCCTCACTCTCCCCTTGCGTACAACGAAGAGGCAGGGCACCAGCCGCCATCCACGCTCTTCCGGCCTGTCCCTTCCCAAGTCCACCTGAGCAGTTCCTGTATGGCGGGCGGTGGGGTGTGATGTGTGTGCTAGGCCCTGCCACTCCTGCCCCCAACCAGGACGAGGCCTGGTGGTCTGGTCTCAACTGCCTTTCTCCCTCCTTCCTGCTCCCACCCTGCCTGCTGCCATTTGTTTTCTTTCGCAGGGGTCCACGAGTGAGGGTATCCCGACGGTTCCCCTGCAGTGACCACTCCCAGCACCGGCAGCCACAGCTCATCCCCATACTTTGCCCCTGTGGTCACAGGAGGCCCCTCTTGGGACGTGGAGGTGCTGTGGGTCCCAGGACTACCCTCAAGACCCTGGCCCGGGCCCAAGCTGTCAGTCACCCCTCTTCCCAAGGCAGGGGCCTGCCTTGCAGCAGTGGGGACAAGGACAGATTGAGCCGAACCCTTCAGTGTGATACCTCTGGCCCTGCTGCTTGTGGTCATTTATATCCCAGAGAATGAACCCAAAGCTCTCATGATGGTTGAACCAAGATAGGTTGGTCCTGGGGCGGGTTGGGGTTGGGGAGGGAGGCTCAGGGTCCTGGTCTCCATCCTACCTGATCTGCCACACCAGCCGCAGTGCCGTTACTGAGCAGAGAAAAGGTTTCCAATTCCTGCCAGAGATTGGAGAGACGTGGGAAGAGATGACGATTCTGCGAATGTGCTCAGGGTCCCACCAGCCAGGGCAGCAGAGGAGCCCCGACCAGGCGGGTGCGGTCTGTGGTGCCCTCTGAGCTCCCTGCCCCCAGGCCTGCAGGGAGTCACCTGGGTCTCCCTGATTCAGGCGTTGCAGATTCAGGCGTTTCCTTCCTGCAACCATGGCCTGGGCAGAGGACTTCCACGTACACGCTCCCACTGTGAGCCCGGCACAGTGCCAGGCACCACCTCAAACCTCTCTCCCTTTGATCCCCCATGAGCCCTCTGAGGCGGGCATAATTTCCCCCACATCCCAGATGCGGAAAAGAGGGTGGAGAGAGAAGAACTAACTTGCTCAAGGTCACGGCAGAGATTCTAGAGCCATACCCTCCCCGGTGTGCAGCTTCCTGGCCAAATGTAGGAGCCAGATGAATGCACGTGGATCTGAACGAGCCAAACAGGTACCAACATTTCAAATATGCACCACACAGGGGTGATTTGAGAACACGAGGCTAAAGGACGCCAGCTTCAACTGAGGCCACCTCCAGGGTGTTGAAATCGGCCAGGGCAGGGGACGGAGAGGGTTTGAACGGCTGGTGTCTAAGGTGAGCTAGAAGCTTTGGCTGTTCTTTCCTTTGCCAAAAGGTTCTGGAAGTCATCCCAGGGCTTTCAGCCAACACAGGGAAGAACACCTGCTGTCACCCCCTCTGTCCTGTCCTGGCCCCAGCCCCCTCACGCACATCTCCCAAAGGCTCCTGGTCACCCTCTTCAGGTCTCCCCATCTCCATCCCCGCCCAGGCCCCAGTGCCTACCTGGGGCCTCTTATACGCCTTCCGAACTCGCAGCCCAAGCTTCTGAGCCAGCTCCTGACCAAGGTGAGTTACACTCTCATCCTGGGAAGGAAAGACACAGGGTAGGGTGGTTAGTCCGCCCTGACTCAAGAGCTGTGCTCCGGACACCTGTGCAGCCCTGCAAGGGGGGGTCCCTGTTACCCCAGGTTACGGATAAGGAAGCAGGACCCTGGGAGGGGACGTGGGCTGCCCCAGTCACACAGCCAGTGCGTGGTAGGGCTGGGGCCAGGAACCTGTGCTTCTGTTTTTCCTTGTGTTGTGGGGAGTGGACAGGAATAATTTGGGGGTTTTATTTCAATATTTTCCTTTTGTTTCCACAATTCGTCAAGTAACAGTGTCACTGTAGAAGGCTGAAATGTTAGAGGAAGAGCAACTGCTTCGCTGGATCAGCCCCACCCTCACCCTAGGCTCCTCCCCAGGGGGAGCACAGCCAACAGTGCTGCTGTGTTGCCCTACGGATGTTACCTGGGAATTTACACACGCGCATATGGATGACAAAGGATGCTTAGTTTTGCTTTGTGGGTTTTTTTTCTTTTTTTTATATAAGTGAGATCATATCATACCTATTATTTGTTCTACAACTTGCTTCTTTCACCAAAAAATGTCTTGGAACTCTCTGCAAGTGAGGTCACAGGGGTGGAACACAGGCCCAAAGGAGCGAGGCCGTGTGAAGTCTAGAACGTGCCTGGTCCATGGTTGGTGCTGTTACAGAACCTGCATTCCTTCCTCCCTCCAGGTCTGTACTACTTTCTGTGTGCTGTGTGCCAGCCACAAGCTAGGGGCCGGGGACACCACAGCCACAGGGCAGACGGGGCCCAGGCCTCACGGAGGCTCCAGTCTAGTGGGGAGACCAATCAGTAAACAGAGAAACAGTGACTGCAGTCCGGGCTACAAAGGGACAACGGGGATCCTGTGACATCCTGTACCTTCGTCGACCTCCCCACCTCACCGACGAACTCCTAGAGTCCAGGGTCTGGGTCACCTCTGGTCCTGATGCCCAGCAAGGAGCAGGGCCCAGTCAGTGTTTACCCATAAGGACTGGAAAATGGGGGAATTCTCCAACTCGAAGCCAGAAGTCCTTGTTTGGATACTTTCCTCAGGGGAGTTACCGGCCCTCGCGGGGCCCAGCTCCCTGACCTGTACAGTGGGGTGAGAGCCACCCTGCCCACCGAGTGGGTAGTCATGGGACCTGGATGTGGACCTGCTTCAGACGCTGGAGAATGTAGTACAGGTTGGGCACTGGGTCATAAGAGAGGTTCTCAATAGTGAAGTAAACTGCATTGGAGAAGCAAGAATAATAAATAGAAAGTATAATACCAGTGAATGTTCTGAACACTTACTGTGTCCAGCCACTGTGCCAACTGCCCTGTGTGATTTTCTGATTCCATCGTCAGCACAGCCCTATGATGCATGGTATGTTACCACCCCCACTTTATAGGGGTGCAAACTAAGATTCAGAGGGGCTAAACTGTGTGTCCAAGGTCACAGAGCTAGTAGGTGGCAGACTCAAGATTAGAACCCAAACGCAGGCCAGTTCTCTGCAACTGACATCCTTGATCACTGTGCATACAGCCTCCTTTCTGCTTTGCCCACCCAAATTGCTTCTTCCAGCCCCACTCAAGCCCTGCCTCCTCCAGGGAGCCCTCCAGGATCCTGACCCCTCCTGAACTCTCTCAGCCCTTCCTGGGCAGCATTTACCCTTCTCCAAGCCCTTTCACACCCATTATTTCAGAGATAAAGTAGGAAGGGCACTTTATAGATGTGGAACTGCTGTGCAGAGAGGGGCGGTGCTTTGTCTGAGATCATGCCAGGGCTCTGTAGTGAAGCCAGGCCTAGACCCCAGGCTTGTCTCCATTTGTCTCCTAATAGACTGTGGGTCCCTGACAGGCACAGATCTGGGCACTCCGTGGGCACTTAGTAAACAGTTGTTAAGCTGACGAATGAATGCAGAGGGGCTGTGTGCCCAGCTGTGCGTGGGCTGGGGCAAGCAAGACACTCGATTGGTTTTTTTCCCATTGACCGTCCCTACCTGATGACAGCCTGGACATCAGGTCCCCGCACGTGTGGCACCCCGTTTAGTGCCCACTGCAACCCTGTACTCTCAGAGTGTGGAAGTTAAGAGTCAGACTGCCTGGGTTCAAGTCTCGGCTCTGCCACCCCCTAGCCGGGATCCTGGGTAAGTTTCTTTCTCTCTGTGCCTCTGTCTCCTCATCTTTAAAATGGGGATAATAATAGTGTCTATCTCTATCTCTATCTCTAAGGATTGTCACAAGGATTAAGTAGGTCAATACACACTGTATTTCCAGCAACGCCTGGTGTTAATATCAGTGTCTCAGCGGAGGAAAGCGAGGCTCAGAGAGGTGTGGTGCCTGGCCCCAGAGAGGGCAGTGCAGAGGGCTGGGAGCCTGGCCTCTGCGGGCAAGGCTGCAGGGCCGCACTCACGTGGGGCAGGGCCAGGGAGCACCGGCTGCTGCACGCGTAGGCCTCCCTGTGGCGCCCCAGCTCGGTCAGGGCCCGCGCCTTGCGGAACAGTGCCCGGATGTTGTCTCCGTCCAGGCCCAGCGCCTTCTCGCTGTCCTCCAGCGCCTTCTCATACAGGCCCTGCCAGAGAGGAGCAGGCAGCGGCCGGTCAGCCTGTTACCCTCCCTCCCCCAGCCTCCTGCCCGCCCCGCCCCCCCAGGACTGAGGACCAGCCTCCCTTCCCTGCAGAGGAGGAGGGTGTCAGGGACGGGCTGAAGAGCTCCGGGAAACAGCTCTGGCGTTCAGGCTCAGTCGAGGGCCCCCGTGTGTCCAGCTGAAGGGGCTGCTGTGGGGCACCGGCAGGACACGGAGGGGAAAGGCCTCTAAACCGTGCAGTGATGAGCCCGGTCACTCAGCAGACCACGGGCTGAAATCCGGAAGGCAGCTCAGCGTGCAGAACAGTGGGGACGGGCATCAGGCAGACCCGCTTCTCCAGAACAGGCTGGATCCTCTGCAGAGCCCGCGGCAGGGCTCCCACAGGGTCAGGGAATGACTGAGAAAGTGAGCGAGGACAGAGAAGAGGAGGAGGCTGGAGACTGAGGGAGGAGCGAAGGAGGAGGAAGCTGGAAGTCGGGAGACAGGAGTAAGGTTGAGGGCGTGAGGGGGGGCAGGCGCCCAGGGGCAGGGGCAGGAGAGGTTTGCAGAAAGAGGCGGTGGACACGATGAGGGCAGCAGCCCTCAGCCCTGACGGCTCACAGACTCCTGCCAGGGACCAGGCCACCCCGAGAGTCTAACTTAACTCATCTGGGGGAGGGCTTGGGCACCAATATCATTTCAACCTTTTTTTATTAGATATTAGCCCTGTAAAAGCTCTCTAGGTGTGTCTGTTGTGCGCTGGGGTCGAGAGCCACGGGAGCGGACGGTGGAGCTGCAGAGGTTCACGGCGGCGGGGGCCCAGTCGTTGGGCCCAGTCAGGGCAGCGGGTGCAGGAGAGGAGCTCACCATGGTGAAGTAGCAGGCGGCCCTGTTGACGTGCAGTTTGCACAGCAGCTCCCGGGGCAGGGCCACCTGGTCAGAGGCGGCGTAGTCGGCCACGTTCAGCCCCTCCACGTACTGCACCAGCGCCTGCTTGTAGTCCTTCTCCCGGAACAGGTCATTGCCCTCAGCGAACAGGTTCTGCACCAGCTTGAGCAGAAAGGCCTGCCGGGGCAGGGTGCAGGGTGGCTCAGGGGGCCTTCTCCACTCAGCCCCAGCCCTGGCACCCGGGCCCCGCCAGGGACACTCCGCCCTTCACCTTCCCCCAGCCCAGCCCCTGACGCTAACCTCATATTCTTCTTGCTTCAGGGGTAGGGTCGACCTATAGGAAAAGGAGAAGGACGCAAGGTCTGGGTGGGCCCAGAGTTCCCAGCCTCCCGGAGGCCCAGGAGCCAGAGCCTCAGACTAGAGACTGTGCCTAGAGCCGGCTCCCCAGCTCGGACCTCAGACATCACATTGTGGACTGGGGTCAGGGGATAGCAGTTTTTTCTCCTTAAATCAACACCATGCTGGCCCTCTGTTTCCGATGGAAACAGATGGAAGATTGCATGAAGGAAGATGGAAGATTGCATGAAGGTCTTGTGTTTGCCCCAGGGCCTGGCCGCCAGGCTTTCCCGGGGGCAGGTGCTGAGAAAGCGCTCCAGCTCCAGCCGGCTGTCCTCTGCCTAAGAAACCAGCCCTTGGGAACGACCATGTCCCCCCAGACCAAACCTGGAATTGCAGGCCCTTGGGTGCCACCCAAAGTCCACCTCAGGGCCCCTTAGTTTGGGAGTCTCTGCACTTCTGTCCCTGCCCGCAAAACCCACACAACCCCAGCCAAGGCCCGGCACTCAGAACCTAACCCCTTATGCCAGACTCAGAAAAGTAGATGGGGTCTTACGCACCCTCTCCTGCCCATGGCCAAAACAATGCCAGCTCAGTACAGAAGAAAGCATCAGCCCAGGAGCCTTGAGGCACATCTCTGAGGCTAAATGGCAGGGCTGGAAGGGAGCTGGGGTTTGTCTTCTGGTCTCTCATGTCACAGAGGGGAAAACAGACATTCAGAGAGGGGCAGTGACTTGCCCAAGGTCACAGAGCAGATCAGAGCCAGGGCCAGAGGGCAGGGCTGGGGCTCTTTCTGTTGCCCGGAGCCACCGCGAACACCTGGGCGAAAAAAAGCAGCCTAAGCTAGTAAGGGACAAGTGGTGAGAGGAGATGCCGGAGGTCCCCTGTGTGTCGGGGAGGAGGTATCCCTGATTATGACAGAGGGGCCAGTCACCCGCCCTCTCACTTGCCTCCCACCGTCAGAGACCAGGGCCCGTCCCTCCTGCCCCAGCACTGGCCCCACCACTCTCCTCCTAACTGGTCTCCCACCTCCAGCCTCTCCTCTTCCAGCATCGGCTTCGTCTTCAATAGGTCATACCCCGTCCTCAAGGTCGCCTCATCCTGGTGTTTAAGGCTCTACACAAGCCATCCACCTACCTGTCCAGACCACTTTATGGCTCCTACGGTGCTCTGTGCCCAGAGGTGCCTAATAAACGTTTGCTAGGCACACTAAGTCGGTACGTGAGGAAACAGTCATTTTTAAAGGAGCAGGTCCTACTATGTATGCTGCAAAGCAGTCCCTCAGGAGACCAACCTATGGGTTCCCAAGAAGCCTGTTGCTAAACCTTCTCAGAGCTCCCCTTTGGGAAGGGGAAGAAGGACACAAGGCTAACATTTATCCCAAGCACAATGACCCTGGGAGGGAAGTGGCATCATCTCCATTTCGCAGGCACTGTGACCACCAGGAAGCAGGGACACTGGGATATGGATCTAGGTCTGGGGCTCACAGTTCCAGCTCCGCAAAAATCAGTGACTTAAAAACAGAATTCTTGGGACTTCCCTGGTGGCGCAGTGGTTAAGAATCTGCCTGCCAGTGCAGGGGACACAGGATCGATCCCTGGTCTGGGAAAATCCCACAGGCTGCGGAGCAACTAAGCCCGTGCGCCACAACTACTGAGCCTGTGCTCTAGAGCCCGTGAGCCACAACTACTGAGCCCACGTGCCACAACTACTGAAGCCTGCATGCCTAGAGCCCGTGCTCCGCGACAAAGAGCAGCCCCCGCTCACCGCAACTAGAGAAAGCCCACGTGCAGCAACAAAGACCCAATGCAGCCAAAAACAAACAAATAAAAATAAATAAATTTACTAAAAAAAAACCCAGAATTCTTAAAATAGATAACCAACAAGGACCTACTGTATAGGACAGGGAACTCTGCTCTGTAATAACCTAAATGGGAAAGGAAGTTGAAAATGAATAGATACTTGTATATGTATAACTGAATCACTTTGCTGTACATCTGAAACTAACACAACATGGTTAGTCAACTATACTCCAATGTAAAGTAAAAATGTTTAAAAAAGACAGAATTCCCAAGGCTTGCCTTGTTCACCAGACTGGCCTCTGAATAAAACTCAGGCACTTTCCCAAAATCAAAGCCCTCCCCAACATGGAAGAAGAACCCCCAGTGAAGGGCAGCTCTGAGCCGGCCGGAGCCAGGAAAAGTGGCTGTGCTGCAAGCTGAGGAAGGAGAGCGTGGTGTGTAAATATAAATAGGAACAGATCCTGTGTGTGTGTGTGTGTGTGCGTGTGTGTGAAAAGGGACCCAGCTTGTGGTGAAAAGGCAGGTCGCGTTTTGCAGGTCTCTATGAGAGAACAAAATTGGGGAGTATATGAGGGTGTGTAGATGCAAATCCCAGTTCTGTGGGCAGTCGTATTTAAGAAAAGGAACACAAAATTAGAAACAAAGAATTGCTTAGGGAGCCTTTCGGGGCTTCAGAAAGGACCCGTGCAAGCGAGGGGCCAGGAGCTTATGCTTCATTAGCATCATGATAAACATGCCTCTGAGGGTCCATTTCAGAGAGATAAAAGAAAAGGGTTAGTAAAAATATTTTACATGTAAAGAAAAAGATGAAAAAACAAACATGGCATGTGGGTACAGGGGGCAAATAATGCAAAGAGAGGTGGGCTTGGAGTCAGCGAGACCCAGGTTAGAATTCCGTCACTTAATAGCTGTGTGACTGTAAACACGTTTCTTAACCTCTCTGAGCCTCAGTTTTCTATCTGCAAAATGGAGACAAGACCACCTGCTTTACTGGGCTGCTGTGAAGATTAGAGAGATGATGGATGTGAAGGGCCCAGCATGGAGCCAGAAAGACATGCTCAGTAAGCAAGAACTAGGGATTTATTATAAGATGTGCACAGACAAGCAGGAGAATTAACAGGGAGCGTAGGAGCAGGCATGGAGGCGGAGGGTAAAAGGATATGCCAGATGAGACCAAAGGGTAACCAGGGTCAGGGAGCGCAGATGTGCGGGGTGGGTTCACGGCTCAGGGTTAGGGGTAACTCTGGCCCCTGCCATGCCAGCCCCTTCCCAGCCTGTCCCACCTCCTCACTCCCCAACACACAGGCAGCCTGAGAGCGCGTGCTCCGGGGATGCCTCAGAGGACCCTGCCCAGCCGGGCCCACCGCACACTCACTGAATGAACTGCAGCCCCTTCTCGATGTCCGCTTTCCGTCTCTGCCTCTCCATCAGTCTCTGGGGAGAGAACACATTCCATCAGGCAGTCAGCGGGGGCCAGTCACCGTCCAACCCCCAAGCCCCCAACGTGTGCTCCCTCACTCCCGTGCTCACCCCACCTCACAGGTGCCAGGGCGGGTGGCAGGAGTGTCCCCGAGGGCAGTGACCTGTCTCGAGGTCTACACAAAGTGTCTGAACCAGGTACACAGCTCTGCCCTCCACACGCATATCCCACTGGACCCTGAGTTTGCACAGTGACTTTGATGGGCCCGGGCTGCTTGGAGGCCACCTGCCCTTTCCCATGCATGGCTGGGGCTGCAATACTGCACGGGATACCCTCAAGTTCAAGGGAGAAACCTTGTTTTACCACTAAGCACAGTCTGGGGAGAAGAGACACAGGAAAACAATGCCAATGATCACAGCTACAATGCAGCACCACACACGGGCCAGGCACTCTGTATGAGGGTCTCACTGAATCTGCCATGAGGCGGGTGTCATTTTGTCCCCATTTTACCAAGGAGGAAACCAAAGCTCAGGGAGCCCCCTTCATGAGCTGGCTGGCCCCCACTGCACCAGGCCGGGGTGGCCCGGTACCTGCACCATCTCGGCGAGGTGGAGGGAATTCCCCACATTACGGATGAGGGAGACCAAGCCTCAGCGAGGCTGAGGGATGGCCCAAAGTTGCACAGCAAGCGAAAGGCACTGAACTCATACAGGGATGTGCTCCGGAGATGAAGGGAGTGAAAACTGAAGGCGGGGGTGCTTAAGGAGAAGGGAGGCTCAGACAGAGCAGCTAGGGGTCTGGTACCTCCAGGGTGAGCCCCCGGGAGCTGGGAGCTCATGGCCAGATCCAGACAGCCCACCTGGCTCCCCTTCCCTGCATCCATGGAGGTCAGCTGGTCCCACTCAGTGACAGCCAGGAGGGGGCTGGGCCTTCCCTGGGTCAGAATCTGAGGCTGGGGTGCCCACGGCCCAGCTGGCCAGCACTTTCTGCCCCAGCCATTCATGGGCCATTTCCATGCTCTGCCCCATCAAACCGTTACTGCAAGAGGATACGGGCAAAGCCAGGAGGTGGGACTGCCCAGCCCGGGACTGGGGGACGGGCCTCCCGCTTTGTACCTCGGCCCCCGCACAGCATCCACAGAGGGCCGGTATGCGGACACAGGGAGTGGATCCTCACTGCCTCACTGCCTCACTGGAAAAGAGGTGTAAAAAGGTGTAAAAAACACCCAGCTACTTTGGAGAGGCAGCAAGTGTATCAAATTGACACCTTCCAAAAATTCTCTACTTCCTTGTCCTTTATTTCCACCTAGGTTCTACAGTGTTGCCTTCACATAAGGTAAGCAGGCAGGGGTCACTAAGCCCGTTTTACAGATGAGGAAAGTGGGGCAAGAAGAAGTGAACTCTCTTTCCCAAGGTCACTCGACCAGTGAGCGGGCAAACAGGGCTGGAACCCAGCTTGTCAAGGGCCACATCCTGCCCCACACTCCGAGCTGTGAGACGCCATGTGGCCCGGGGCCAGCAGGGTGTCTGTGAGGCTCCAAGGAGACAAGAGTATGGGAGCAAAGAGCTCAGGCCACCAGAACCTCCCTCCTCCCGCTTGTCCTTCCCAGGAGGGGTAGAGCCACACCGCGTCTTCAGGCTCCCAGAACACTGTGGCACACAGCAGCTCCCCACCCCAGGCAGGGCCAGGGCCACTGGCAAGTGCTCACTACACGCCTGCTCACGCTGCCAGGGCCTTGGGCCAGGGCTCTGGACTCAGAGCTGGGTGTGAAGGCCAGCATGTGCACACAGTGTGACTTTGGACCTCAGTCATATTCCTGATGGGGAAAGTGGGGCTGATGGCACTCCCCCCGCATTGGCTGTCGTGAGGGGTTAGACTCGTGCAGAGCGCCTGGCTCAGAGCAACAGTCCAACAACCAACCGCGGAAGTGTGTGTCCTCCAGCACCGCTCCTCCCTCCTGCCAAAACCTCTGCAAGTGTCTCCTGGGATGGACACAAAGATCCTGTTCTCCTGCAGGAGGCAGGCTGCAGTGGCCCCGGGCCGCCTGTGCCTCGCCGAGCAGGTCTCTTGATCGGTCTCTCTGTCCTCAGTGTCCCTGTCTGTGACACAAGCTCTCATCGTCCTCACACCCATGCCCCACGCAGGCTTCCAGCCGGAACAGGCTGCTGGGCTTTCCTGTCTCCTAGCCTGCGCTTCTGCAGTTCCTTCCACCTGTGCAGCCATGCTCCTCTCAATCGTGTGAACGAAATTCCATCCATCCTTCAAAGCCTGGCTCCTCCATGGAGCCGCTCCTGGTCCCGTCGACACGACCATCACACACTCATTCACCCTATTTCCTGGGGGCCTGGGGTCAGGCCCAATCCTTGCCCTGGAATAGAGGGTCTTCGGGTGGGGGAGACAAGGGTACACTCATCACCACACAGGGAGGCCCAGCACCGGCAGGGGAGCTGTGGGATGGGGGAAGGTGCCGCTGGCCATCACACACAGGTGTGGCCACAGCTGCCACGCCCATCCCTCCACACCACCTGCCCCAGACAAGGACCAGCCTCCTCACTGCCCCCATCTCCTCAAGGTCATCACAGGCGTCTTTCAAACCACAAACCAGACTCTGTCCTATCCAGCCTGGAGCCTCTCTTTACCTTTCCAGCTGGTCCAGCTCCCCACACCATCTTTTCCAACCCCGGCCCGGCAGGACGGCTCCCGCAAAGAAGGGTGGCGAGAAGAAGAAGGGCTGGTCCACCATCAACGAGGTAGTGACCAGAGAATACACTGTCAACATTCACAGGCACATCCATGGGGTGGGTTTCAAGAAGCACGCCCCTCGGGCACTCAAAGAAATCCAGAAATCTTCCACAAAGAAGATGGGAACTCCAGATGGACGCATTGACACCAGGCTCAACAAAACTGTCTAGGCCAAAGGAATAAGGAATGTCCCATACCGTATCCGTGTGTGGTTGTCCAGAAAACATAATGAAGAGTCACCAAACAAACTCTATAAGTTGGTTACCTAGGTACCTGTCACCACTTTAAAAAATCTACAGTTAATGTGGATGAGAACTAACTGGTGATCGTCCAATAAAGTTATAGAACCACACACACACACAAAATTCCCCACACCAGCCCATGCCTCGTGGGAACACCTGACCTATTACGCTCCCTCACCCCCAACCCCTGGCCCCGTTCAGCCCAAAGTCCTCTCAGAAAACCTCAGTGGTCAGATGCATCTCTGAGTCAGTTCTCTAGGCCCTGAGGTCTGAGCAAACAGAAACAAATGCTGCCTGTAACCATCCCAGTGGTAATTCCTGATAAGTCTGAAGCCCATGCCAGGGAATAAGCATTCTCTGCCCCAGGCAGCATGAAGAAGGCTCCTCACTCGGTGGGCGTGAATCCACTTCTCTAACCACCAAAATCCCAAAGGAGCAGTGCAGCCATGGACGTAGGCTATGGAGAGGGGTTCAGATCCCCCGAGTGGCAGTTGCCTGCTGGGTAAATTGGAGATTACAACTAGCACCCATCAACAGGATTAATACATAGAAGGCACTCATTTCAGGGCCTGGTATACCGCAGACACTTAATAAATGGTGGCCATTAGATCAGAATTCCTGTGCTGGACATTCAAGTCAACGTTTGCCATATGCCCATTATATGCAGATGAGAAGGCCAGGGTGCCTTCCCTACTCAGGCCTTACAACCTAGTTAGAGGCATACAAAGATATCCCAGCAGCTGTACCCCAAACCAGGCTCCTGTGGTAAACAGGCTGGGATGAGGCACAAAGAAAGTGGAAGCTCCTCAAAAGGGGCAACGTCTGAATTGGGTTTTGAAGGTTGAGTAGGAGTTGGCTCCTTGGTGTCAGGGAGGGCAGGCCTTCTGGCTGGCTGCATGTGATGGTTTATGAAATCACTGTCATCTTCCACATTTTATCTGATCCTGACTGTGGGCTGGACCATGCTGGGACCCACATTTGAGAGATGGGGAGAGTGAGGCTCAGACGGCTCACAAGGCCTACAACTGCTGACTTTAGGTTGGTAAAGACACTGCTGCAAAAAAAAAAAAAAAAAAAAAAAAAAAAAGACACTGCTGCCCTCCCCCCTCAAAGGCACAGTAGAGGCGGAACCGCTCAGCAAACTTCCCAGGCACCTGAGCCTGTGCTTGGTGTCCGTGAGCGCTTGTGTCCCACAGAAGGCAGATGTGTCTGTGGAGTGACTAGGGGGAAGGCTCCCACACAAAAATATGTTTCTCTCAATTTCCTGTCCCAGGATCTATATATTGACCACTCTAGATTCATTTTATTGAGTGTAAAGTTCCCAGGCCAGGGCTGGCAAATAGATTTCATCTCATTAGCAAAACTGCCAGTCACCTAATGCCCCACATGCCTCCCTTTTCCTCAGTTTCCCTGCCCTGGGAAGAACATTTTTATAGGTGGTTGTTATGAATTAAATGTTTGTGTCCCCAGTAAATTAATATGTTGAAGCCCTAACCCCTAGTGTGACTGTACTTGGAGAAGGGGCCTCTGAGGAAGTAATTCAGGTTAAATGTGGTCACGAGGGTAGGGCTCTGATCCAGAATTTTCTTCTGGTAGCCTGGCTAGACGAATACAGATTTTGGTACTGAGAAGTGGGGTGCTCCTATAACAAACAGTAAAAATACAGTAAAAATAAAAACAGTAAAAATACAAAAGTGGCTTTGGAGCTGGACGATGAGTAGAGGCTGAAGGAGTTTTGAGGTACATGCTAGAAAAACCCCCAGACTGCCATGAAAGGACTGCTGGTAAAAATACGGACACTAAGGCAATTCTGGTGAGACCGCAGATGAAAATGAAGGACAGGTTATTGGAAACTGGAGGAAAGGTGATCCTTGTTAGAAAGTGGCAGAGGACTTGGCTGAAAAGTGTTCTAGCGTTTGGTGGAAGGTAGACTTTGCAAGCGATGAAACAATATTTAGCAGAGGAGCTTTCTAAGCCAGGTATGGGAGTTGTGGCATGAGTCCTCCTTACCGCTTATGGTAAAACACGAGAGAAGAGAGATGAATTGAAGAAGGAATCGTTTAACAAAAGGAACCAGAGCTTGAAGAATTAGAACATTCTCAGCTTGTCCATATTTTGCAGAAAATGAGGAGTGTTCTGAAGAGAACACCTAGGGTGTGGCTGAACAACCGTGTGGTAAGGAGATCAGCACGCATCAAATCAGCCAGCAGCAGAAGCCAGAAACAGAGATGGGATTATACCAGCAGAAATAATTCCAGTTTGAACTAAAGGGGACAGAGAAGGCTGTATGACGGAATGCAGGAAGGCTGCAGGACTTCTGGAAGGAATTCTACAGGACAGGATCATAGAGCCATTTGGCTGCAAACATGCTCTATCCTTTAAGAAAAGGGAAATATAACCCCAAAGATAATTCAGAGATCATCAGGGCTGCCTCCTTGGTTTCAAAGGGTGGGGCTACTGCCTCCTTCTCAACAGGCCCAGAGCCTTGGGGGGCAAAGTGCTGGAAGAGCTGTGGGGGTGATGCTGTGCCCCAGTGGGCCGGGAAGGGGGAGCATCAAGCCAAAGATGCTTTTCCAGCCTGAAAATCGAATGGAATTTGCCCCATTGGGCTTTGGACTTGCCTGGAACCTGTGACCTCTTTCCTCTTTCTGATGAATCCCTTTTGGAATGGAAACGTCTATCCCATGCCTGTCCCACCACTGTATTTTGAAACCTTCTAACTTGTCTGGTGTCATAAGTTCACAGCTGGAGAGGAATTCTGCTTCAGGATGAATCACACCTCCAGTCTTAACCGTATCGGATTCAGATGAGATTCTGAACTTGAGACTTGATGCTGGAATTAGTTAAGAATTCGGGCGCTGTCGGGATGGAATGAATCCATTTTGCACGTGATGAGAACATGAATTTGGTGGGGGAGGCAAGGGCAGAATTGATAGATGGAATGTTTGTGTCCCCCGAAAACCTTATGTTGGAAGCCCTAACGCCCAATGTGACTGTTTGGAAATAGGGCCTCAAAGGAGGTAATTAAGGTTAAATGGGGTTATAAGGGTAGGGTCCTGATCTGCTAGGATTAGTGTCTTTATTAGAAGAGACACCAGAGAGTTCTCCCTCCCTCTCCCCGCAAGCAGGCATCACCAAGGAAAGGCCAGGTGAGGCCACAGTGAGAAGGCGGCCAGCTGTCTGCAAGCACAAGAGAGCTCTCACTAGAAACCAAATCCGCCAGCACCTTGATCTGGGTCGTCCACCCTCCAAAACTGCGAGAAAATAAATTTCTGTTGTTTAAGACGCCCAGTCTATGACACTTCGTTATAGCAGCCAGAGCAGACTAAGACAGTGGTTAAAAAAGATCATGTGTTCTCAGCTAAAGAGGGAGGCGAGTTCCTTGAGGGTCAGGCACGACTCAGATAGGGCACTTGGTAGAGGAGCAAGGAGCATGTAAGCCAAACAAATCTCATTCCTTTTTACAGAAAAGAGACTCCCACCGCCAAGCTGGGCAGTCCCCCAACCCTGGGTCCAGGTTCTTATAATTTAGGAATTTCAAGATGGATCTGCCTCAAATGGGCTCTTCTCAGAAATACAGCTGTGAATTAGAGCCAACAGAAAATGATTCCCTCAATGTATCAGCATGGTACCTGACCTCACACCCAGGTGCACACCTGGGTTCAACTCCAAGATCTGTTCCCTATTAGCTGCATACAAGCTGCTTAATTTCTCGGTGTCTCACTTCCCTCGCCTCTAAAACAGGAAAAGTAATATCTACTGTAAAGGGGTGATGTGAAGGTTCAATAAGATGTCTGACACAAGATAAACATTTAATATCAACTATTTTTATTTTATAATCATTATGATTACTTTAAAAGATGGGCAAAGAACATGAACAGGAAATTCACAGGAAATATAATTCATTAAGAAAAGTTACTTGGGGAGACTTCCCTGGTGGCGCAGTGGTTAAGAATCTGCCTGCCAACGCAGGGGACAGGGGTTCGATCCCTGGTCCAGGAAGATCCCACATTCCGCGGAGCAACAAAGCCCGTGTGCCACAACTACTGAGCCTGCGCTCTAGAGCCCGCGAGCCACAACTACTGAGCCTGTGTGCCACAATTACTGAAGCCTGCGTGCCTAGAGCCCGTGCTCTGCAACAAGAGAAGCCACTGCTATGAGAAGCCCGTGCACTGCAATGAAGAGTAGCCCCCACTCGCCACAACTAGAGAAAGCCTGTGCACAGCAACGAAGACTGAATGCAGCCAAAAATAAATAAAAATAAATAAATAAATTTATTAAAAAAAAATAAACGATCCTCAGGGAATTCCCTGGCAGTCCAGTGGTTAGGACGCAGTGCTTTCACTGCTAGGGGCCTGGGTTCGATCCCTGGTTGGGGAACTAAGATCCCACAAGCTGCATGGCACAGCCAAAAAAAAGGAAAAGAAACTCACTGATGACAGAACCATATGTTAAAACAACAAGACGACACTTTTCACTCATGAGGCTAATGAGAGAAGAGAGCCAGGTCGATGAGGCGGAGGAATGGGCACTCTCCAACACTGCCAATACAGTGAGTGTGTGAACTGATGGTGTCTGTGAAGCAACGTCTACCAAAATGAGCAAGCTGCCTACCCACCAGCCAGCTCCCCTTCCTCCTCCCTGGCACTGCCCCAATACTGTTGCTTTCCCAGGTACCCCGGTGAAGCTGCACTGGGCTAAACCAATCGTAACAGTCCTTTTCCTCGCCAGGATTGGCTTGGACGAGGGCATGTGACATCACCCTGGCCAATAGGAAGGAGAGGAAATCAGCTAAGGGGCTTCTGGGAAAGACTTCCTTCACACTTAAAATGGGACAGGAGAAATAATCCCTTTTCCTGCTGCTGTATGGCAAAGCGTAGCAAGAAGATGGCAGAAAAGAAAGACTGCCCAAAGGTGTTTAATAAACTGACTCAACGAACTGCTCCCCCTCATTTATCACTTGAGATTTTAATAAACTCCATTTTGAGGAAGGAATTCTGTTACTTGCAGCCAAAAGCCTTCCAAATGATAAAATGCCCTTTCCCTTTGACCCAGAAATTTCTCTTCCAAGAAGTTAACCTACCAAAATCCTTGTACAAGCCCTCAAATTATATTTGTACAGGGATTTTAAAAATATATTTATTTATTTATTTGGCTGCACCGGGTCTTAGCTGCGGCACTCAGGATCTTCACTGCTGCGTGCCGGATCTTCGTTGAAGCGTGCGGGACCTTTTAGTTTAAGCATGTGGAATTTTTAGTTACGGCATGCAGGCTCTTAGTTGCAGGCATGCGGATCTAGTTCCCTGACCAGCGATCAAACCCGGGCCCGCTGCATTGGGAGCACGGAGTCTTAACCCCTGGACCACCAGGGAAGTCCCCAGGGATTCTTTTTTTTTTTTTTTAAAGAGAAAAAAACTAGAAGCAACCTTAATGTCCACCAGCAGAGAATTAGCTTAATCAATCACTTGCATTATGGAATACAATACAGCTATTGAATCTATATGTACTGTCATGGAGATGTCTCTGTACGTGGTTGAGAAAGGAAAAAAGCAGATTTCAGAACATTCTGGGTTGTATGATTACCTCTGTGTGAGAGAATATTCTCCAATTTAACTGGTTCTCTCTGGGAACTGGGATCTGCCAAGAGGCAACAGACCACTTTCCTTTCTGCTTTATATACCTCACCATGGTTTGGACTTTTTGCAGAGAGCAAGTATTAGCCTTGTAATCTAAAATACAAAATGAGATGACTGACATCAGGCCAACAGTAGGACAGGGGCCAAATGGGAACCAGTAGCCTGATTTTAAGCCCAGTGCTCCAGGACTGCCAAAATGTCCATGGACTGTTCTTCCCAAGAAAAAGACCAAACCGTTGACCTGAGAACCATGAAGGAAACACATTGTTTTTTCCATTTTGGAGAAGGGTTTGAAAATGACAGAATTTTAAAGACTCAGATCTTCATCAGACCAGGCAGGGACTGTGCTAGCCCCTCCAAAATCTCAACGTCTGGCCCATGCTTGACACAGAGGAAGTGCTCAGGAAATGGTGGTTTGGATGAAAAAGAAATGGATGAATGTGTATCAACTCACCCAATCCAAGCATTACCTAGATAAGAATGAATGAGTGTTGAATAAATAAATGAGAAAAACTGAGACCGAGATAAATTCACAATCAGGTAATAATATTAACATTTCCTGAGTGGCTACCATGTTCCAGGGGCTGTCATGATCCCTATACACATAATACCTTCCTTAAGGATTGCACAATCCTATGAGATAGGGACTGCTATCATCCTCATTTTGTGGAGGAGGAAACAGAGGCACAGAGAAGTCAAGTGACTTGCCCAAGGTCACACAGCTGAAACAAGGTAGACCTGGGATTCAAACCCTAGCAGCCTGGCCCCAGGGCCCACACACATCACCATAATTACCCTTACTGTCGCCCATTAAGTAATCAGAGCCAGCCCCAGGACCCTGAGTGTGTCATCATGCTCAAGACTCCCCCACCCCCGAAATAATTCCCTCCTCTGCTCCTGAATCCCCTTCTGGCTAGCACAACCTTGATTCCCTTTCTTGGTCACATTTAAAAAAAATTTTTATTGGAGTATAGTTTACAATGTTGTGTTAGTTTCAGGTGTATAGCAAAATGAATCAGTTGTACATACACATATATCCACCCTTTTTTTTTTTAGATTCTTTTCCCATATAGGCCATTACAGAGTACTGAGGGGAGTTCCCTGTGCCCTACAGCAGGTTCTTCTTAGTTACCTATTTTATATACAGTAGCGTGTATATGTCAGTGCCAATCTCCTAATTTATCCCCTCCGCCTCTTGGTCACATTTCGTGAAAGGGTTGTCTATGCTGTTCCCACATCCTCACTTCCTACTCCCAGCAAGCCCGTGCCCACTCCACTGAGGGTGCCGCCAAGGGTCCTCCCCGTCCCAGGGGCCTCCGATATGCTGAGTCCAGTGGGGGACAGCTTTTTACTGGTCTTTTCTAGGACCCCTGGCTGCGTCTGCTGGCCCTCCACGCCTCTGCCCAGGTCTTCCAGTTAAGGGACGGTGCTCTCCTCACTTGACATGCTCTCCCCAGATGAGCTCTTGCATTTCATGATCTCATGAGTCATGTCAGTGACTCACAAATCTATTCCTCCCACCAGGCTCACCCCCTCCCCAGTATTTCAGATTCACATCTCTTACCTTCTGGGAAGCGCTTACCCAGATGTCCAATCCCCAGACTGTGGAGGACCTCTGTGCCTTTCCTCATCCTGAACCCTCTACGTGGAACGCCCTCCTCCTCCCCAGCCCGCCCCCAGCCAACTCCTACTCATCCTTTAAGACCCAGCTTGGATGCCTCTGTGTCCAGAAAGTCCTCCCTGGCGCCCATCCCGGTTGGGCTGGGTGTTCTTCTCACTCAACACATCCCAAACTTAACTCAGCAGCTTCTCCCCTAATCCTGCTCCTCCACCATTATTCCCCAACTCTAGTCCTAGATCCGACCGCCATCCTGTTCTCAATCTCCAATTCCTTCCACCTTCACCTCCCATCATCTCCACTAGCAGGCCCTCATCATCTCTGGCCAGCAGCCTCCATCGAGCTCCCTCCAATCTGCTGCCATTTGGTGGTCAGGGGTATCCGACATACATGTCAACGTCACTCCCCCGTGCGACATCAAAACCCTCCCAGGTGCCTGCACACGCACAAATGAATGTAGGTTTAAGAAAAGGCGGAAAGTGAATAAGCTCTGTAGTCCACTAATGTACCAATGCCAGTTTTCCGGTTTTGATCATGTATATTGGCTGTATATCACCGTCAAGGGAAGCTGGGTGAAGGGAACTCTTTGTTACCATTTTTGTAACTTCCTGTGAAGAAAGTTAGAAAACAAACCAAACCTTGCATGACACCCACTACCAGGAGGACAAAGGCCAAGCTGCTCATCCAGGTCACACAGCACCCACCCACGGCCAGGCCTGGAATGTGACACTCCAGCAACTTTGGAGCATCCAGCTTCCCGTTCAAGCTGCCCGCTCTTCCTGGAACAACCCTAATGCCCAGTGCTTCTTTAAAGCTCAGCTGTAGGGCTTCCCTGGTGGCGCAGTAGTTAAGAATCCGCCTGCCAACGCAGGGGACACGGGTTCGAGCCCTGGTCCGGGAAGATCGCACATGCCATGGAGCCACTAAGCCCGTGTACCACAACTACTGAGACTGTGCTCTAGAGCCCGCGAGCCACAACTACTGAGCCCACGAGCCACAACTACTGAAGACCGCGTGCCTAGAGCCTGTGCTCCACAACAAGAAAAGCCACCGCAATGAGAAGTCCACGTGCCGCAACAAAGAGTAGACCCCGCTTGCTGCAACTAGAGACCACGCAGCAACGAAGACCCAATGCAGCCAAAAAATAAATAAATAAGAGGATTAACAAATTAGAAAAAAAAAAACCTCAGCTGAGGTGGCTCCTCTACCAGGAAGCCTTCCTTCCCCAAACCCCGCCTTTGCACAGCACCCCAAGCTCACAAGCACTGCACCGATCCTAGTTAATGTTCCCATTCTCGCCCTAAACTAGGAGCTCCTTGAAGCCAGAAGCTGGGTCTGATTCATCTCTGAGCAGAACAGAGAAACATATTCTGAGTAAGTGGAGTCTCATAAATCCTAGAATAACAGTGAAGATGTGGGTTTCAGTAATCTTTTTTTTTTTTTTTGGCATACCGCGTGGCCTGCGGGATCTTAGTTCCCCAACCAGGGATGGAACCCGGGCCCTTGGGCAGTGACAGCATGGAGTCCTAACCACTGGACCGCCAGGGAAATCCCTCAGTCATCATTTATTAAGCACTTTCTCTTACCAGGTATTATTCTAAGAGCTTTAAGTATAATACTTAATCCTCATAACACCCCTTAAGAAAGTACTACTATCATCCTTATTTTACAGATGAGGAAACCAAGGCACAAAGAGGTGAAGTGACCGGCCAGGGTTAGTTACTAAGTGACAGAGCTGGGCTTTGAACTCTGGTAGTTGGACTCTGGAGACCACGCAGTGTCACCTCCTGACTCAAAATTGCTCCCTCACCCCCACAGGCCGCCTTCAGCCTAGACTCACACTGCACCCCACCCCCCCACCCCAAGCACTCACCTGCCCCAGTGCACCCTGCAGACGGGCCACGCACAGCATGAACACCACCTGAGCTTACGTCATCTCCACGCCTGGTACTTCTCCTGACTCACCAGGCCCTCGATGGCTTACTCCGAGAGACCAGGAAGGCTTTAATTTCACAGTCCCCGACCTCACTCATCAGCTTTCTGGGTCTGCATGGAGCCCGAGGACCCTCTGCTCCAAGGAGGTCAGGGAGGGGTCTCAGCTCACTTCTGGAGGCTACCTGCTGGGCGTGAAGCACCTTCTATGGCAGGGGTTTTGAACCTGGGGCCCAGAGAGAGAATTCAGGGGTATGTGACCTTTCTTCAGGGGTCTGGGAAAACATTTGCAAGTTTTTTCACTAACTCCTACCTGATATTTAACATTCCACTCGATTATGAATGTAGGCAATACACTCAGTAGTGTCAGCACAAGAAAACACAGCTTTTTCCCTGTCAAATTTCAGCTACTGCGGACACAACAAAATATTGTTCACGCTCACCACAACTTCAAAACTACAGTAGTTACATTAGACTCACTGCAGATCTTATTTTTTAGTGCATTGATGTAAAAGCCCAGCTGTAGTTCAAGAGAATTGGTTTCCTTTGTAATCCTGTGTATTTTACTTTATGCATTTAAAAAGAGTATTCTGAGGGGCTTCCCTGGTGGCGCAGTGGTTGAGAGTCTGCCTGCCGATGCAGAGGACATGGGTTCGTGCTCCGGTCTGGAAGATCCCACATGCCGCGGAGCGGCTGGGCCCGTGAGCCATGGCCGCTGAGCCTGTGCGTCCGGAGCCTGTGCTCCGCAGCGGGAGAGGCCACAACAGTGAGAGGCCCACGTACCGCAAAAAAAAAAGAAAAAGAAAAAAAAAGAGTATTCTGAGACGGCATGCATGGGCTTCCCCAGGCTGCCTGATAAGTCTGCAGTACAAAGGTGCTTGAGAAGCCCTGCTCTCAGGAATCAGGTTATTTATCCCTACAGTAATCTCAAAAGTAGGTGCTATTATCCCCACTTTCCACCAAAAAGCGAGACTTGCAAAAATACTTTTTTTTTTTTTTTTTTTAAATGAGGCTTGGAGGGATCTGTGACTTGCCCAAGGCCACACTGCTGCATGGGAAGGAGGCTGCAGGTACTGGCACCTCCAGGCTCCACCAGGAACATCTGTCCAGAAATGAACACGCAATGGATACCCGCAGGCCTCAGCAACCTGCAGTTTGTTTCTTTTAACTGGCCACCTTGAATAGAAACCAAAGTTCAAGAAACTTCCCCCAGGCCCCCTCCACGGCCCCACTATAAGCCAAACTAAGAGTCAGCTGCAAAGCGTAATCTCCACCCTCCCACAGCATTCTGGTTCCAAAGGGCTTTTTTTTTTGTTATTTATTTTTGGCTGTGTTGGGTCTTTGTTGCTCCACGCGGGCTTTCTCTGGTTGCAGGGAGCAGGGGCTACTCTTCGTTGCGGTGCACGGGCTTCTCATTGCAGTGGCTTCTCTTGTTGCGGAGCACGGGCTCTAGGCACAGGGGCTTCAGTAGTTGTGGCACGCGGGCTCAGTAGTTGTGGCTCGTGGGCTCTAGAGCGCAGGCTCAGTAGTTGTGGCGCACGGGCTTAGTTGCTCTGCGGCATGTGGGATTTTCCCGGACCAGGGCTCAAACCCGTGTCCACTGCATTGGCAGGCAGATTCTCAACCACTGTGCCACCAGGGAAGTACCCCAGTGCCACCAGGGAAGTCCCCCAAAGAGGCTTTTACTTTCTTCATCTTGTCTTTCTTGTTCGCAACAACCTAAGGGCCCAACTGCACAGAAGGGTTCAAACCCACATCTTTCTCCAGGGGCCCAAGCTCTACTCCTGCTTCTCCACCTCCAAGACCCACCTGCTAGGCTGCTAAAGTGAGACATTTAAACAGTAACTCTTTTATATATATACTAGAAAAGTAACAGAAGCTCACTGTTAAAAAATAAAAATAAAAAAAAAAACAGAGCTTGCCCAGAGTCCAGAGCTCAGAGTGACTGGTTACCATTCTTTTTTTTTTTTTTTTTTTTTTTTTTCTGAGCAATTTGAAGTCACTGCTCCTGTTCATGGGAGGAGAAATCCCCACCTGGGCACCAAGAGTTTCATGGGCTGCTCTGCAGAGGGTCCTGAGCCGGTTCCAGTCCCAGCCCTGTCCCATGCTAGCTTTCAGGGAATCAGCCTGAGCCTCTTTTTTGTCATTTACAAGATGGAGCTAATGATATCCACCTTCCAAGACTATTTTGTAGATTTACATAGTCCCCTCCGCCTACACACACACACACACACACCCAGAGGAGGTCCGAAATTTGTGTTTCTGCTGAACGGGGCACCATCAGAGAATACTTGGCAACTTTCAAAATTATCCTGTAAGTACTTTTCAATCAGTCAACCCCAATTTCTTTGCAGTTTCCTTCTAGGCCACTCTTTTCTGGCAAGGGCTGCTCTGGACCACCCTGCTACTATTATTCATTTACTCAACAAATAACCACAGGACGCCTTTGTGGGCAATGGGCTCTGCCAGATGCTGGGAGAACAAGGTTAATGAAGTCCCTGGCCTTGGACAGCTTGTGGTCCATGCACAGAAAGACAAATAAAAAGGCCAGTGTTAAATGCACAAGTAATGATACAGTTAAGAGTTACAAAGAGGGCTTCCCTGGTGGCGCAGTGGTTGGGAGTCCGCCTGCCGATGCAGGGGACACAGGTTCATGCCCCGGTCCAGGAAGATCCCACATGCCGTGGAGCGGCTGGGCCCGTGGGCCATGGCCGCTGAGCCTGCACATCCGGAGCCTGTGCTCCGCAGCGGGAGAGGCCACTACAGTGAGAGGCCCGCGAACCACAAAAAAAAAAAAAAAAAGAGTTACAAAGAAACTAAAATAGGAAACGTGGCAGGGAATGATGGAGAGGGGGGTGGGCTGGGAGCTTAGTGAAGGCCCTTCCAAGGAGGTGGCACTTAAAAGGGACAATTAGGATCCAGTCACAGGAACGTGGGAGGGGGGTAAGGGCACACCTCGCACAGGCTATGGCGAAGACAATGGCCCTGAGGTGGGAAGAAACTTAGAATATTCAAGGAAAAGACAGAAGGCCAATGAGGCTGCAGTACTGAAGTGAGGGCAGGCCAAGCAGGAAGGAAGGGGCAAGGGACAGGCTGAGGCTGGTCAGAGAGCTACACATGGGCCAAGCTGGAGAGCCAGCACTGTGCTCTATGTGTGCCAGGAAACCACTGGAAGGTTTTCAGCAGAGGAGTGACAGGGTCTTGCTCTTGAGAAGATCCACTTGGCTGCTGTGTTGAGGATGGACGACAAGAGGGGAAGGTGTCAGATTAGTTAGGAGGCTACTGCAGCGGTCCAGGCCTGGATCAAGGTGAGCAGTAGAGAAGATTCAGGAACACTCTGGATGTTATTAAATGTTCATGGCAATCACAACCATGCCCTCACACCGGGTGGTCTTTATAGCTTTCAAAGTTCCTTCATTTAAGTTTCAGAGCAAACCTGAGGCAGACGGGACTGAATCAGCAAGGCCATTTTTCAGAACAGGAGACTGAGGCCAGGAATGACAGGATGATGGTGCCCCAACTCATGCAGCAAGTGTGTGCTGGGACTGAACGAAAGGCAGGACTTTGGACTCCCTGCCCTGTGTTCCTCTGCCTGCAAAGGGACAGGGTATGACATGGAATGCTCCAGAGAACAAGAGCTTAGATGAGCCTCTGAAAAGCCCAGAAGGGTCAGAGCCTCGACCTTGCCCGCAGCCCTCAAGGAAGTGCTCAATGGATTCTCGCTGGCTGACCCCAGCTCTCAGTGTCAGGGAATCTGATACCCGGTTCCCTCTCTGAGTCATGGTGTGGACAAGACAGGAAGAACTGAGGGGTGGGTGGCCCCTTGGGTTTCTTCTGAAAAACAGAGACCTCTTTCACCTTGAAAGATTATCATAAGGATTAATGAGAGACTGTGGGCAAAAGCACGATACAAATGTTAGATCATTAGGGTTTCCAGACAGATAAGAAAAGAGCTCCATGGAGACTGAAATAGCTTGACAGCATCTCTCCTGCAGGACGGCTAAGACCTCGGACTCGGGAGTCCAGCAGGCCTGGCTCCCTCTGACCCCCTGCTCTACCTCAGCTGTGTGATCTTGGAACCTCAGTCTCCCCACCTGCAAAATGGGGCTGTTAAGAGTTGTTCCTGCCTCAAAGAGTCGTTAAGCGGATTCAGTAAGAGAAAGCGCAGAAAGCACAAGCACACAGCCGGCACACGGCCGCATTCCAGACATGGTGGCTGCTGTCGCTACTGCCATTGTCACCATCAGGCCCGGGTCTCAGCCTCTGATTCGGGGCTCGGGAATTGCCACGGAACTGAAGTCAACTAGAGATGTCTCCTGGATGCAGAAATGCTGCCGCCCCTTCCCTCTGCGCCTCCACAGCCTGATGGGGAAACAGCGCTAACACACCTGCAGAAGCCATCAGGGCACCTGCAAAGAAACAGACTTACTAGGAGAAATAAATAAGGTGGGAAGGAGCCCCATAGCTGGTGATAACAGAGAAAGGAAAACGAGCCTGTTTTCTATGGGCCATTAAATGTGATGAAAGGAACTGGCTTCTGTGGAGACTCCTGGGAGCTGACACGTAGCAGTCACTTCATCAACCCCAGCTGAGGCTCCAGTTGAGGCTGCAGCCAGACTTCCTCAGAGGATACCTCCACCTTCTGCTGTCTCACCTTATCACCACCAGCCCCGTCAGCCTCCTGCCTCCCTCCCTCCCAGGCTTACCTAGTCCTCCACTGGGCCAGCTCAAGAGCCAAACTGCCCGGGTTTGCCCTCCAGCTCTGTCACTTACACGATGTCACTTAACCTCTCTGTGCCACAGTTTCTTCATCTGTAAAATGGGGACAATTATAGCGCCCACCTATAGGGCTATCATAAAGATTGAATAAGCTCATCTAGGAGAAACCACTCATGACAGCTGGCCACTAGCTAATTGCTGGATTGGTGTTTGTTAAGTTACTAAAAAATTTTAAACCCCTCTAGTTCCTCTCATCTGAGTCTCCTGTCCCGATCCCCGGGCACTTGGGCTCCTCCCAGAGGTTACCACCAAACATCATCAAACCTCAGGGCTCATTTTCAGAAAAGGAAACTTGGGCCTGGAGAACCCAAGGGACCACAGTGGCAGAGCCTGACGTGAACCTGAACTCACACCTGCCACCTGCACCGTGGCTGTACCAGATGATCTGCCTGTTCTTACTTCACACCACCCTGCCTTTGTCCAGCTCAGTGCCTCTCCTTAGAATGCCCTTTCTCTGGCCTTTCTCAACCCATCTTTCTTTTTTTTTAAATTTTTTAAAAAATTTATTGTATTTATTTATTTTTGGCTGTGTTGGGTCTTCGTTGCTGCACGCGGGCTTTCTCTAGTTGCGGCGAGCAGGGGCTACTCTTTGTTGTGGTGCGCAGGCTTCTCATTGCGGTGGCTTCTCTTATTGCGGAGCACAGGCTCCAGGCACGTGGGCTTCAGTAGTTGTGGCTCGCGGGCTCTAGAGCGCCGGCTCAGTAGTTGTGGCACACGGGCTTAGTTGCTCCACGGCACGTGGGATCTTCCCAACCAGGGTTCGAACCAGTGTCCCCTGCATTGGCAGGCAGATTCTTAACCACTGCGCCACCAGGGAAGCCCTCAACCCATCTTTCAAATATTTAAATGGCACTTCTTCTCAGAAGACCTTCCACCCCCCAGGGCAAAAGAAATCTTCTTCCTCTACACTGGGACATAATTCAATTTGACAACAAAATGGCTGAATGCGTCCTCCTGGCACCTCCACGGGGGCCTGGGACACAGAGGGTGAATCAGATCCAGTTCCTGTCCTTGGGAAGCTCAGGTTAATCATCCATATCTTTCTCCTTTCCAAGCCACAAGCTCCTCCGTGGCGTCAAGCCAGGCACTGGCAGGCACTAGGAACTGAACTCCGATCTCCACACTCAGGGCTCAGTCTTCCTTCCACCACCATTCTGCCTTCTGCAGTCAGGCTTCCAGAAACCTCCTGAGAGTACCTGCGAGGCCATGGGGCACAGGGCTGGTTCATTAAAAATCCCTGGCCTTGGGGAGCCTGCTGACATTTTAGCTTAAGCCCCCACCCCCGGAACATTTGCCAGTTCAAACTGTCCTGGTCTCTGTTCTTCTCTACATATTTGGGATGGAGGTGGTCCAATTCTGACGCCATGCAGCACACTTAACAGTCACCCAGGACTGGCTTCAAATCCAGCCAGGTGATCTTGGGCCAGCCACATAAATCATGTGTTCCTCAGTGTGTTCAGCTGTGAGATGGAGATAATAATGCTCACCCCTCAAGGAGCCACTGTAAGAATTAGCCAGAATGTACGTCAACCTCCCACAGCGGAAGCAATTGTCGTGAGCCCAGAATCCCCTACCTCTTCTCCACCCCAGCCAAGCATCCCCATTCTTTCAAGCTCAAGACCCACCTGCCGAAGGAAGCCTTCCCTAACTTTTCCAGGTTACCCTGAGAGCTCTCTCTTCTCTCCACTCCCACCGCATTGACCCTAGTATTGACCATTTCCTTGTTCTCTCATTGGTTCGCTAGTTAACTTTCTCTTCCCAACCGGCCTCTAAGTGGCAAACTCAACCCAAGCCTGCCCCACAGCATCGCACTGTGCTCACAAGAAGCGCTTGAAAAGTAACTTGCTAAGGTAGCCAGGACTCTGGGAGAAGGTGAAGATTTGGAGGCAGAAAACCAGGTGGGAATCCTAGCTCTGTTATGTGACCTTCCAGGGAGAACCTTCAACTCTCTAAGCCTCAGGTTTCTCATCTGGAAAATGAGGACTGAAAAATGTCGAGCTGACATGGTTGCTATGGAGGACAGATGAGCCAGCATATGTGAAAGCCCTTTTGTTATAAACTAAAAAGTGCTATTTAAGGGATTATTATTTTCAGATTTTCAAATCCAAACCTACTGATGCCTCAACTTTCCTATACCTAAGACTCAAGAGCCCAGCTCTTAGCCCCAAATAATCCACCCAAACCCACATTCTTAACTGTTCATCCTAAACAAAAAGCCAAGAGCCTAGAATTCACAGCATCCATGGAACCTCGTCCCACCTCAGGGCTCACAAAATCTCTCTCCTACCTTCAGATCTCAGCCCTCCTGGACACAGGTTTCTCCTTCCCAGCTCAAGGAAGCCCACACCACAAACCTATTCCAACTGCGATTGGCTGGGCATCATTTCTAGCTTGCAGTCCAATTTCCACGGAAAGTGAAAATGGGGAAAGATGACCAAGGTGGGTATGGTAGTATGTGGGGGGAGAGGGGGTCTAAGTCTTGGTAGTAGAATTAAAGATTCTGCTGGAATTTTGTGTCCACTAGCTGCTAAATGTACTATAATTATCACATTTGTGTGAAAATCCAAGGATCTGCATTCTGCTGTTTTCATGGGACTGGATGAATTGCAGGCACTGAGGAAAATGCTAAGAAGTTGGAGTTCAAAGTGTTGTACCCAGGAAACAAAAGTCCCAGTAAGCAATCCCAGAGAAATGAAATCCCTGACAAAGCTGATGTGGACACCACAGTCCCTCAATCTGGGCCCAGGCCCCTTCTCCAGCCCCTCCATTCCTTCTCCAGCCCCTATTCTTACCCATTAATGCCATGTAGGTATCACACCCATCAGAGTCTATCAGAGTGAATCCTGATTTTTTTCCCCTGGGAATACTGCTTTGTCTCTGTGAAAGACCCCCAAACCGGGCACCTTATAAATATCCGAGCCAGACAGATTTTAAGAGGAAATCGGGGAAAGGAAGGAGCAGGCCGGGAGGAGTCCCTGAGGCCCACGGAGGGCAGGAGGGGAGTCCGAGGCCGGGGTGGGTGGCTCGCGTGCACTCATCTCCCGGGGGCGCCCCCCAGGCGCTGTAGCTGTCCCCCGCAGCCCCTGTGCGCCCCTGGTAGGACGACGGACCCCTCGCAGGCCTGAGCCCAGGGACTGATCCCGCGACCGGAAATGCACCCCTCAGACCGCGCCCCCCTTTCCTGCCGCCCTCTCCCCCGGGCCGGGCCGCAGGCCCCGGATCCCCGGGCTCGCGTGACCGCCGCAGCCGGCAGGGGCGGCCCGTCGGCGGCTGCGGTCCCTCCAACTCCCGGCGCTGCGGGGCCAAGGCGCACACAAAAGGAAGGGGCGCGTTGCCAGCGACGCCCCCGCCAATCGCCTCGAACCCCACCGCGGGAACCGGCAAAGCATCCGCACACCCCAAAGCTTCGGACGCCCAGGAGAGAGCCCCCCACGCAATTAGTTCCAAGACACCCCTCGGGGGGTTGCAGAGGCAGCCAAATCTCCCAGCGGCAGGTGCCCCCGGCAGCACAATAACTTTGAAACTTTGGGGCAGGGCACGGGGGCCGGGAGGGGGAGCCCAAAAAAGAAGGAAAGGGGGGTTGGGGGACTATTCATTTTTGCAAAATGCACTCTCCGGGTGTCCCCGCGCAGCTCCGGCCTGGCCAGGGCTTTCCGCACCTCCTCCCAGCCCGGCGCGGCCCCCGGGCGCCCCGAGCCCTCCAGAGCCGGCCGCCGGTTCGCGGTCGGGCCCCGGCCTCTGCCCCGCGGGGCTCGGGCCGCGCGCAGCACTCACTCACCTCGGCCGGGCTCCGCTCCCCGCGGGCCTGCGCCGAGCCCGATAAATGGTATGCTATGACTAGAGGTATGATTACGTTATTATTATTAGTAATAATAAGAGTAAATGCTATTTAATTACGGGCGGCAGCATCCTGCTCCCGGCGCCGCCGCCCCGGCAGCTCCGTCCATGTGGCTCCGGAGAGCTTTACTTTCATTTCCAGCCCCCTCGGCCGGCCGCTCGCGGCAGCACCCGCTGGAGGCACCGTCTCCCAGCAGTTCTTCCTCCTCGGGTCCTAGAGCGCGGCTCCCCTAGCCGGGCGCCGGGGGTGGGCGGCGCGGGCTGAGCACCTGGGGGCGGAGGGGGCGGGGAAGTCCCCCTTCCCCTTGGAAAGCTCATGCCTGGAATTCACCTTTATCTTCTTAGAAAGTGTCCTTCCCTCTTGGGGCTTTTCTTTTGGCAATTCTGCATTTCTGGGCTGATGCTGTTCTAACTCAGCGCCTCCGCCCTTCCTCATGTATGTAAAGAGCCCCCCGGGGTTTCCAGATGCTTTCAGTGAAGGCTCCCCAAAACCCTAGATGCCTTGTGACCTTTTCAAGGATAAGGACCAAAGGCTCAGAGAGGAATCAGGACCTCCCTCGACTGTTGTTGTATGTATGGGATCTTTCCCGAAAGGATTTGAGGCTGCTTAGAAGACCCAGAAGGTAAGGGGAGATCACCAAAGGAGAAACTGGCTGTCAGCATCCCTGGCACTGACACAGAGCTGGCCAGGTCCAGGTTGGATTTGAATCCAGAGCTTCGGATTCCAAATACGGTGTCATCCCACCCTACCACCACCTGCCCCGTGGATTCCTGAGAGTTCTCTACCCTCTTCATTTTACACGCACACACACACATATGTATGTATATGTGTATATAGGTACATATATATACCTATATATATGCCTATATATGTACCTATATATGTGTGTGTATATATATATTAATTTATTTATTGAGGATTAGCTGTGAGATTTGTAAAGATTTTATCTTTACAAATGTTATCTTTTCCACATTTGTGCCAGAAAATCTTAGGGACTGGAGATACATCGCTGAGATAAATTTTAAACACGCTGTGGTAGATGCTAGGAGGGACCAGAAACTGGCACAGTTTGCCTATTTAATTCTCACAATAATCCTGGGAGATTGGTTTTAGCATGCCTGTTTTACAAATGGAAAACTGAGGCTCAGAGATTAAGCAACTTGTCCAAGGTGGCAGTTCTGACTCCAGAGCTTGTATGCTTTACATGGCCTCTCACACTTTTCACTATCTACCATAAGGGAGCCTTGAAAGAGGGGTAAAGAACACCTGCACCGCTGGAATTTCTCAAACTTTTCCTTCTGTGGGTGCCATCTCTCCCCTCACTACTCTAAGATTAATAAACAAAAAGGCAGCCTCTGGCATTAGGGTGATGGACATTTATGTCCAGAAACGAAAAGCAGAGTCCAATGGCCTTCTGACTCACTGCGAGGAGGGCCTTGTTTAAAATGAAAACCTTTAACCCCTCCCACCACCTCAGAGATTTTTTTTTTTTTTTTTTTTTTTTGCCACCCTGCGGTTTGCAGGCTCTCAGTTCCCCAACCGGGGATCGAACCCAGGCCACGGCTGTGAAAGCCCAGAATCCTAGCCACTAAGCCACCAGGGAACTCCCAGAGATTCTGATTTAGTATTTCTGACAAGCACAGCTAGGTCACCTGTAATAGTCCCAAGACTGTGGGCTAAAGGCATACACAGGATGAGCCTGGCAATTTAGGGAGCCTGGGTGGTACGGTGGGGCTGTCACTGAGGCAGCATGAGAAAGACCAAGGTCTGTTGGAGTCCCAGCTCTGCCACTTGCTAGCTGTGTGACCCCAGGCAATCTTGCAGCATTAGTCTCCTCATTGGTAAAATAAGGATGAGAAAACCTAATCAACATAAATTTTGTTTCAAGGACTACAATTAAATAATAGCTGTAAAGCATATAGTATAGTGCCTAGCCCACGGGGATGAATAAATGTTCGTTTCCATACCTCCTGTACAATTTATAGTGAAACACTCATGACAATTTATCAGATTAGGTTCCATTGTTATTATCACTCCCATTTTATGGATGAAGCTGTTGAGGCCAGTTGGACTACAGCATCTTGCCTCAAATGAACCAGCTGGTAAAAGGTGTGGTGATTCCACCATCCCAGGCTGCCAGTGGAATAACACATATCCTTAAAAAAGGACTGGAGGGACTTTCCTGGTGGTCCAGTGGCTAAGGCTTCACGCTCCCAGTGCAGGGGGCCTGGGTTCAATCCCCGGTCAGGGAACCAGATCCCACATGCTGAAACTAAAAAAAAAAAAAAAAAAAGAAATGAGGGCTGTCCATCATTTAAGGAGGATTCAGCTGGTCACCAGCCCTCCCCTCGCTGCCTTCACCTCTTGAATTTGGTATCAGCTAGTTAAACTATCTGAGCTGCCTGAGATGGTAATTGGGCCCTTACAAGACCCCAACCAGAGGTGGTGGTACTTTGGAGAGAAAGGCCCCAAAGGTGGCACCAACAGGTTGCCCTATGTCCCCACATTAAAGCTGAAATAGCAGTAACAGCCACGACTTTTTATTTACTTATGAGTCAAGCACTTTGCACATGTTGATTCTCTTACCCTCCCCCAAACCCTGTAAGGTAGAGATTGTTTTTACCTGTTTCAGGGTGAAGAAACAGACACAAAGCAGTTAACTGACTAAGAAAGAGGTAGAGACAGAATTCAGTCCCAGCCTCATCCCTCTGTAAGACCACAGCATCGTGATATGGATATCTTAAATCTGGATGTATCACTGGTTACCCCCAAGAGCCTGTCACAGGAGCGGGTTGCTGGAGAATGGGAGGTGGACACTCACGCTCTGACCTTTGAGGAACTGACAGGTACATCATTCAGTTACCCCTTCTCCAGCAAGCACCTCCTGCTTCAAGCTTAGGCCTGCCATGGCGTGGACCCCAGAGATGCCTTCTTATCACCTGGGAAGAGCCTGAGTGCATGGCAGTCTTAAGTGCAACCATGTACAGTATTCATTCACTCACTCAAAAACATTCATTGCCAGGCCCCACATGAGGCTCCCCCAAACCCTGTAAGGTAGGGATTGTTTTTACCTGTTTCAGGGTGAAGAAACAGACACAAAGCAGTTAACTAAGAAAGAGGTAGAGACAGAATTCAGTCCCAGCCTCATCCCTCTGTAAGACCACAGCATCGTGATGTGGATATCTTAAATCTGGATGTATCACTGGTTACCCCCAAGAGCCTGTCACAGGAGCGGGTCGCTGGAGAATGGGAGGTGGACACTCACGCTCTGACCTTTGAGGAACTGACAGGTACATCATTCAGTTACCCCTTCTCCAGCAAGCACCTCCTGCTCCAAGCTTAGGCCTGCCATGGCTTGGACCCCAGAGATGCCTTCTTATCACCTGGGAAGAGCCTGAGTGCATGGCAGTCTTAAGTGCAGCCATGTACAGTGTTCATTCACTCACTCAAAAACATTCATTGCCAGGCCCCACATGAGGTCCTGGGACTGCAAATAAACCCCTTTCCCCACAGCTCCAGCACAGTCCCAGGTCCCAGTCCTCCAGCAAGGCGTCTTGGGGTTTAGGGAAAGACCTTGAAGATAAAATGCACCATTTTAGGCTCAGGTTGGTGATAATGACCTGAGTAACCCATAGGGTTACTAAGAGGATTAAGTGAGTTCCTGCATGCAAAGCATTGATAAATGTGTGGTTAAATAAATAATAAATAAATAATGCATTCTTCTGGGGAACGGTCCATAGAATTCAGATTCTCAAAGGTGAAGGTGATTTTAAAAAAAAAGAGAGGGGTGGACCCATAAGCCTAGAAGCTGAGATAGGTTATAATACAGTGGATGAAATGCAGGTGATAAAACATAGTCACATTTGTCCCCAGTATGCTTGAAAATGTTCAAGCATACAGAAGATTTTTTTTTTTAGAGGAAAGCACATTTATTTATTTATTTATTTTTGGCTGAGGCGGATCTTCGCTGCGGTGTGCTGGCTTCTCTCTAGTTGTGGCGCGTGGGTTCTCTTCTCCTCTAGTTGTGGCGCGCGGGCTCCAGGCATGTGGGCTCTGTGGTTTGTGGCACGCGGGCTCTCTCGTTGAGGTGCGTGGGCTTAGTTGCCCCTCGGCATGTGGGATCTTAGTTCCCTGACCAGGGACTGAACCCGCGTCCCCTGAATTGGAAGGTGGATTCTTTACCACTGGACCACCAGGGAAGTGTGGTGGTCTGAACACGGGTTGGCAAAGAATTTCCAGACACAAGGCAGAATGTAAAGAAGATAGAATTTATTAGTGGGAAGGGTCGCTGTCAGAACAGCGGGCCGACTTCCATGTAGTCTGGGAGAGTGGAGCCCGAGCATATGCAATTGATCAGTTTTTATAGCCAGAGGTGTAATTGTGTTTACTGATTGGTCGAGGCACATACACCTTCCTTCTATAGGGCAGATGCCTTTCCTTATTTGGGACAGGTCCCATTGCCCAGGTGGGCTCCAGATTTCGTAACCATCGCAACATGGTGGTGGGGAGGGCGATTGATTAAGAATCCGGTAGGGTGTGTAACAGTGACACTTTTTCAGGCAGGGTCGTCCTTTGTCCTTGAAGCACCATTGTCCTTGGAGCACCACGTTCCCCCCTCTCTTTATTTATAGGTCCAATTCCTTGGCCCTAATGGATACCCTGCTTATGTCTACCTGCCTAATTCCCTCTCAGGCATTCGGGAACTCCTTTGTGAGGAGAAGGGGCAACAAACTCTCTCTGGCTGCTTCCTGCTGAGCGGGGGCATCGTGGGGCCGTGGGTTCCGGTTGCCTGCTCTCTGTCAGGGTTTATCTAGGGAGGAGTGCGGGCCCCATGGAAAGTGATGGCAGCTTGTTCAAGGGTTGTACAAGTGTTGTCTGGCCGGTATTCTTGTTGCATCACCATTTGGAGGTTTATTTGTGGTATTCTGGAAGAGACAAACTTAACAAGGAGGTTAAAAATACATGGCCTGAAGATTAGGAGAAGTAGAAAGGCTACTATAGGACCTAGGAAAGGGGTTAGCCAAGAGAACCAGGACCAGATATTAGTCTTGAAGTCCCACCAGTCGAGTCCCCCTGAGACTGCTTCCCTGTAGAATCCATTAGCTCTTTCAATAATTGCTCGAAGATTGGCCTGGACCTTGTCCGACTGGTTGACAAAAAAACAGCAATCCTCCTTTAACATTGCACAGGTCCCTCCTTGATTAGCTGTTAGGAGGTCCAGAGCTCTTCTATTTTGTAAAACCACTCCTGCTAGAGAATTTATTTGTTCTTGCCGGGTGTTAATTTGAGCTGCTAGGCAGGCAGTCTGTTGTGTGAGTTCAAGAGAGAGCTGTCAGGCAATGGAGGTACCTCCAGGGGAACTTGGTGAAGGATATGGGGTGGGATTTTAGCTAGAGTAAGCTTCTCAGTGGCTATTAAAGCCATATTTACCGGCGTAAATGATAAAGTAGCTTCAAGTTTTGTTAAAAGGTTCTGGCCTAACAGGGGTATTGGACAGGCCAGGAGAACTAGGAAAGAATGGGTGAATAGAGTATTTTCAAAGGAACAGGGTAAGGGAGGTGTAAAATGGCCATATGAGGGCTTTCCATCTACTCCCATTAAGAGGATTGAGGAACAGCAAGTGGGACCAGAGAAGGAGGTCAGGGCCAAGTAGCCCCTGTGTCCATTAGAAAGGTTATAGTAGCCCCTGCCACATCCAGGGTTACCCGGGGCTCCTCCGGTCTTATGGGGAACATAGGCGCCTATAGATTGAGCCGTGCGCACCGTCAGTCATCCACACCCAGGAGCCCCAGATCTAGAGCGCAGTCCAGTTCTTGCCCCTGCTAGTCAATTACCACCAACAGGGGCAATTGGCCTTGACCTTGGCCCAGGGGGCTGGGACCCAAAATGCCCCGAGTGTTGGATGGTCACGGCATTGGCCTCCCCGCTTGAGGGCGGCAGGGACAACTTGTCTTCCACTGGCCCTTTTGGTGACAGCAAGGGCACAGGGTATCGGGTGGTGGGCCGTTCCTGACTCTGTGCCCCTGCTGACCGCACTGGTAGCAGCTCAGCAGTGGTTTCTGAGATGGGAGAGGGGCTCCCGTGGGTCTGTTTTGGGAGGGACTGAGCAATGGCAAGAGCCATATACTGAGCATGTCGTTTTAACTTTTCTTCCTCTCTTCGTTCTCTTCTGTTCCTAGAAGCCTCCTCCCTATTGTTAAAGACCTTAAAGGCCGTGTCAAGTAGAGCAGGAAATGGGGTCTGTGGCCCTTGCTCTAGTTTCTGTAATTTCTGTCTTATGCTCGGGGATGCCTGGCTTATAAAGTGAACTACAAGTATAGCCTGACCCTTAGGGGTCTCAGGGTCTTTGTTGGTGTATTTCCTCATAGCCTCTGCTCATCGGGCCTGAAAAAGGGCCGGATTCTCAGAGCGTTCCTATGTAACTTCTCTGAGTTTATTATAATCAGGTTTGATGATTGCCTTTTTCATACCGTCTAGTAGACAGGTAATCACGTAGTTTCTCCTAGTGAGCCCTCCTGCTGGCCTATTTTCATCTGCCTGGTGTCTCCATCCTGGGTCTGCCCTTGGGACTGCCTCTGCCCCTGCTCGGTTCTCATTAGGATTTCGGGCGTGTGCCTTATCTGCCCAGGCCTGAGCCACGGCCTCGATCCTGGCCTTTTCTTCATGATGCAGCAGGTAGTTAGGACCACATGAATATCTGGCCAGGTTAAGTCAAAGGCTATAGTTAGGGCCTGGAATTCCCTGATGAAGGTGGAGGGGTCCTGGCTGAAGGAGCGCAGTTTCCCTTGGATATGAGAGAGATCAGACATGGGGAAGGGGACATGAACCCTGATAGTACCTAGGTCTCCGTCAGCGACCTCTCGTAGGGGAAGCATATTGGGACTGGATGCTGAGTTTTGGGCTGCTCGTGACCGAGTGTGGGGAGTGGAGGGAAGGTCTGCTTCTGGGTACGGAGGTAGGGGTTGGGGAGAAGGTCAAGGAGGAGACTGGTGAGACCAGGGACAAGAAGGCTCATCCAAGATACCTGGTGGAGGGGGAGATGGGGAGGGACGAAGTAGTGAAGCTGGAGGAGGAGGGTGGGAGGATGAGGCATTAAAGCGGCAATAGAGAGACACGTGCGACAGGAGTCCCTCAGGCTCAGATTCTGACCCAGGGCTGTGAAGGCCAGCACGGATGGAACCTCAGAATCCTTTCCTAGTTTCCAACTAGTTGGAGGACTGTGTTGTAATTTAGGGTCCCATTAAGAAGCCATTGTTCTTGGTGCCTCAGTTTGTACTGGGGCCAAGCCGTGTTACAAAAGGAAATGAGCCTCTTCTTCTTGAGATTGTCTGGGTCAAATTCCTTCCAATTCCTGAGAATACAGCCAAGAGGTGAGTCTAAGGGAATAGACGTCTCTGAACCCATTCTTAGCCTCAGTGCGACTAAGGCACCAATGACCAGAGAGGGGAATTCCCGGAAACCAGCTGGGAATTGACTCACTGATAGAAAATTCTCAGGGATGGGAAGGAGCTCTCCCAGGACAATCTAGAGGCAGTGAGGTCCTCTGGAGTCAGTCCGAGCTGAGGAGAAAGAAGCAGAAGAGACAGAAAAGAGGACTGAGGATTCCGCCTTCTAACCCTACCGAGGAGGCAGTGGCCAAGGGACTGTGGGCTTTGTGCTTTGCTTCGTCCACGGTGTGCCTCGCATTGCACGGAAGTCGTCTTGGCAGGAGTGGACACTCTAACAGCCTGGTCTGTTCCGTGACCCCCTTATTCTTTCACGGGAGTCTTCAAGCGGCAGGCGCCCTAACGGCTTTTAAATGCCTGACCCGTCCCCGCACGATACCAATTGGCCTAGTCCTCAGTCGGAAGGAAGACAGAGGGATCCTCAGCTGTCTGGGCGGCAGTTACTGGGGCGAAGTGAGCCGTGGAGCCTTCGGAACACACCAGGATGTGGCCCTGGCCGGAGTTCCTCTGTTGATTTCACGGCAGCTTGCCTGTTCACAGAGAGTCCCAAGGAATGAGGAGAGGAGGTGGGGAAAGAGACCCCCCTGGAGGTCCCTGTACAGGCCACCAAATGTCGTTGTCCAAACGTGGGTTGGAAAAGAATTTCCAGACACAAGGCAGAATGTAAAGAAGATAGAATTTATTAGTGGGAAGGGTTGCTGCCAGAACAGCGGGCCGACTTCCTAGTGGTCTGGGAGAGTGGAGCCCGGACATGTGCTATTGATCAGTTTTTATGGCCAGAAAACAAAGGAATGGTCCGAGGTGTAATTCTGTTTACTGATTGGTCAAGGCACATACACTTCCTTCTATAGGGTAAGAGTGGGACAGGGCAGATGACTTTCCGTATTTGGGACAGGTCCCGTTGCCCAAGTGGGCTGAGGAATTTTGTAACCATCGCAACATGGTGGTGCGGATGGCGATTAAGAGTCCAGTAGGGGGTGTAACGCTGATACTTTTTCAGGCAGGGTCATCCTATGTCCTTGAAGCACCATTGTCCTTGGAGCACCACAGGAAGTCCCTCAAGCATACAGAAAATTGAAAGAACTGTACAGCCCTATATTATGCTACATTTGTTAAGATTTTGCTGTATTTGCTTTATCATATATTTATCCTTCCATCCATCCATCCACTCATCAATCTACATAACATTTTTGTTAAAAACGAAACAGGTAATTTTTAACTTTCTTCTTTATGCTCTTTTGCATTTGTACTAATTTTTAAAATTGCTGTCAGTTTTCATTTAAAAACTTAAATAATTTCCATTTTGGAACAAAAGAATTATTAAAAG
Organism: Delphinapterus leucas; assembly: GCF_059928025.1. Taxonomy (NCBI): domain Eukaryota; kingdom Metazoa; phylum Chordata; class Mammalia; order Artiodactyla; family Monodontidae; genus Delphinapterus; species Delphinapterus leucas. Next base: position 95,085,094 of record NC_143139.1, on the reverse strand, counting down.
GAAATATAATCTACTAAAAGGATTTGGTACCAGGAAACCCTTCATACACGTTAGACCCAAATTTAAGCTCCTCCCCAGACACCATCCTTTTCTATCTTATTCAACACTGGATTCTGGAACAGTGCCTTGTACATAGTAGATAACTACTGGAGTAGTTATCCAGTAGTTATGGAGTAATGGAGTGAATGAATTCTTTTAAGTATGGTTGTTTATCGAGGTTAAAAAAAATATTTAAGGGAGCCCTGGGCTTGAACCCAGGGGGGAATGTGGTTTGAGTTATCTTTAACAAGGGGAGGGGGCAGGCTCTCCAGCAATATGGGTAGGCCAGGCCCACCTGCCTCTCCCCCGGGGCCCAAGGCCAGCATCCAGTTGGATCTTGGGACTTTCTCTCTACATTCCTCACGTGTCTGACATAGTTCGGGCATTTGTTTTTGATCTGACTAAATGGCAAGTCTGCAGCCTTGGTAGCTCTACAGGAAACCAGAATAAATATCGTTTATTCCATTTACAATTGGCAATTAAGTTTGTTTTCAGGCACAAGAATGGAATTTAAAACACTCAGTTAAAGTAAACCAAACTAATCAGAGGCAGTCTGCTTTTCTCTTCAAAACATTAAAAGAAAGAAAGAAGAAAGGAAGGAAGGAAGAAAGAAAGAAAACAATAAAAACCGCTGCACAATAGAGAGAGAAAGGTCTGGAATATCCACTCTCCCCTTATTCTCACCTCACACTCATAAACTGACTTGTTTTGCATGTGTATTGAAAAGAACCCCAGAGATCTGGTTCTACTATCTCTTGTCTAAATTACTGTGTAATTCGGGCAGGTTACTTGACCTCTCTGGGCTTCAGCTCTCCATCTGTTGAAAAGAGGAGAGGGATGGCCTAAGATGGTTCTATCTGTCTGTCAAAAGCTTTGATTTCATTTCTCGGGGCCAGGCAAACAGACTAGCTCTCAGGTGGTAACTTGAGAGAGAGTTGGAGAAAGGGAGGGAGAGAGAGAAAGATGACGACAAATGTGTTGATTGGAAACACTGATGGTTCTGGACTCTTCAGACTCACTGTGCAAACCCCCTTCTCCTTTTTTAAACCCTAGTCTCCCCATTTTATTTATTTATTTATTTTGGCTGTGTTGGGTCTTCGTTTCTGTGCGTGGGCTTTCTCTAGTTGTGGCGAGTGGGGGCCACTCTTCATCGTGGTGCGCGGGCCTCTCACTGTCACGGCCTCTCTTGTTGCTCACAAGCTCCAGAGGCGCAGGCTCAGTAGTTGTGGCTCACGGGCCTAGATGCTCTGCGGCATGTGAGATCTTCCCAGACCAGGACTCGAACCCGTGTCCCCCGCATTGGCAGGCAGATTCTCAACCACTGCGCCACCGGGGAAGCCCTCTCCCCATTTTAAAGGGGTTTGAGAGAGAATCTAGATTCAGGAGTAACAAACAGAATCTCTTTGCTAAGGGCCTGGGTTTGTGATTTTTAGCTTTGAATGTGAACACCTGCAGGCAGAACACCTACACGCCGGTTCTCCACAAGCCCCAATGGACCCCTGTTACCTCCTATTACTTCCCGGGGCTTTGAAGGCCATTGAGTTTCTGCTAAGAATTCTCTTGCAGTTGTGAAAACCTTATGATCCATCACCCAGAGGAGGAGGAAAGGATGCTTGCCTAAGATGTTCTGCCGCCCACCTCTCTCTTCCCTTTGGGAGGTGTCCATCAGAGAAACGTCTCAGAGAGTAAAACTGGAAAAGGGAGGGGCTGAGGATCACCCCGAGGAAAATTCAGACTGATGTGATCAGTCCTAGCTGGAATCAGCACAGGCATAGCATCAGGCCTAAGTGGAAGCTTTTCAGCCTTCTCAGGTGATGGTTCATTTTAAGGAAACACCCCGTGACCCTGACTGGAATCCAGTTCAAATGAGGAAACCTGAAGCATCTATGATAGGCCAGGCCCCAAGAGGATGCTGCTCACATAGAAACAGTACCTGCCCAGAGGCTCTCCAGGAAGCTGCCAAGAGGACTGTTAACTGTGAGAAAGCTCTCAGACCGACTGCTCTGCGGGCTTGCAGATTGCTCTGCAGAAAATCCTCCTGGAGGAGGCGGGCCTTGCAGGCAGAGAAGGAGAGGGAGGGTGGAAAGAGGATCCACATCTCAGTAGTTGTGTGAACCAGGGTCTGGAGCTTCAGTGTCTCATCTCTGCTGGGAAGGGTGGCAATGAGGCCCGCTTCTTTTGTAAAGATTAAATTAGTTGTATGTGGAAGGATCTGACACATAATATATTTAACCCTGAATTGCAGGTAAAGCAACCACACGTGTGTGGGCTGAGTTGAGAGGTAACTTTGGAAAAGAAAGCTGCATATGTTGAGGGTGATTATGTCTGGGAGCTAAAGTTTCTTGGGTAATGTTTACCTTTCTCTTTATCCTGTTCTGTGTTGCTTGAAGTGTTTATAATGAACATATGTTATTTACACAGTGGTTAAAAAGTTCTTTGTGAAAAGAAAAAAAGAAAAGCTGTTTGTGTGCTGTTACTTAAAAATATTTGAATCTAGAGAAAAGTGGCAAAAAAGTTCAAAGAACTTCAGAGACCCTTCGCCCAGATTTACTTATTTTATTTATTTATTTTTTACTTTTTGGCTGCGTTGGGTCTTAGTTGCGGTACACGGGATCTTCATTGCGGCATGTGGGATCTTTTGTTGCAGCGTGTGGGCTCTACCTTGTGGTGCAGGGGCTTCTCTCTAGTTGTGGCGTGTGGGTTTTCTCTCCTTACTTGTGGCGCGCGGGCTCCAGAGCGCATGGGCTGTAGTTTGCGGCACGTGGGCTCTCTAGTTGAGGTGCGCGGGCTCCATAGTTGTGGCACACAGGCTTAGTTGCCCCATGGCATCTGTGCCCTTAGATCCCCGACCAGGGATCGAACCCGCGTCCCCTACATTGGAAGGAGAATTCTTTACCACTGGACCACCAGGGAAGTCCCCAGATTTACTTATTGTTAACATTTTGCCACATTTGCAGTCTCTTGCCATATATATATGTGTGTATATATATGTATATACACATTTTTTGGAGCCATTTGAGAGTAGCTTGCAGACATCATGCTCCTAATTATTTCAGCATATATTTCCCAAGAACAAGGGCAGTGTCTTACATAACCCAGTACAATATAAAAACAAAAAAAACAGGGACTTCCCCAGTGGCGCAGTGATCAAGAATCCGCCTGCCAATTCAGCGTACACGGGTTAAAGCCCTGGTCCGGGAAGATCCCACATGCCGTGGAGCAACTAAGCCCGTGTGCCATCAACTACTGAGCCCACGTGCTGCAACTACTGAAGCCTGTGCGCCTAGAGCTCGTGCTCTACAACAAGAGAAGCCACCGCAATGAGAAGCCCGCACACCACAAGGAAGAGTAGCCCCCACTCGCCACAACTAGAGAAAGCCTGCGCTCAGCAACAAAGACCCAACACAGCCAAAAAAAAAAAAAAATCAAGTCTAATGTGGATACAATGCTATGATCCAACATACAAATTTTGCTGTCTCGATATTGCCCTCTATAGTAATTCCCCCCATCCCCACCCCCAAGTTCCTAGCCAGGACCACGTATTGCATTTAATCATCGTGTCTTTTTACTCTCCGTTAATCTGCCACAGTTCCTCAGCTTTTCTTTGTCTTTCATGACACAAACATTTTTGGAAGAGCACAGACACGTTATTCTGTAGCATGTCCCTTAGTTGGGTATGTCTGATGTTTCCTCACAGTTTTATGCATTGCTGAATGGATGGTGATCCTTCTCAGTACATCACAGCGGGAGGTGTGCGATGGATGTCAGTTTGTCCCGTTATTGACGTTAATGTGGACCACTTAGTTAAGGTGGTGTGGCAGTTTCTCTACTATAGAGTTACTATTTACCCCCTTCCCCCCCCTTTTTAATTATCAAGCAATTTGGGGCTATTTATGTGAAATCCTCGAACGTCCCTCCAATTTCATGGGACAAAATAGGCGAGGCTTTCCCTTTAGGAAATGGACACCTAGTTCTTGCCGAATCGATGTATCAGCGAGCCTGCGGCAGTACCACCCTTTGTCAATAAAGTTACGTGAACGTGAACCTTTCCGGAAGGGCTGAGGCGGTCGGGACGCAAGGCGTTTAGGGAACTGTAGTCGCCCTAGGAGCTCGCGGCTAAACACCGCCCAGTGGCCTCTCAGAGAAAGAACCAGAAGCCGAAAAGGGAGGGCAAAGAGGGACGAGCCGAGGCGCTCTAGGATGCGGTGCATCACGGGAGTGATAGTTCAAGCGCGCGGTCCTTCGGCGTCCTGCCGCGCCCCGCGCCGGAGAACTGGACTGTCATACCCGATAGGCCACGCGCGCGGGGGAAAGGGAAGCCGGCCTTGGCCTCCAACAAATCAAATCGAAGGAAAGAAACTGCCGGCTTTCAAAATCCTCCTCCTCCGCCATCATCTGCCGCCGTGCGGGGAGCAGGTGGTGTTGGAGGCTCGAGCGGCGAGAACCGCTCGGAGAGTTGACGGACAAGTGGGCTGGGCATCGGGGCCGCTGGACTGGAGGCGGCGACCCCCACCTGACCTGACCCGGACCCTAAGTCAGTCCCCGCCCCGCCGGACCGACGTGCGCGCTCCGGTCGCCCCACGCGGCGGCGCCGCCTGTTTACGGTAAGGTCGGGGTCCCTTTCCTTTTCTTGTCACCTGCCTGGGATTGGGGCGGGGGGCAGCGCGGCCCTGGAACTGGACGAGGAAGGTGTGGTGCCCCCGAGCACTCTGTGCGTGCCCCCTCCGCCTTCTCCCCTGTGCCCTCGATGGCAGAGCGCGATGGGGGTGGGAGTGAGGGAGTTGGGGGGCGTTGGCCCTTTTCACAAGTGGGGAGACTGAGGTTTAGAGAGGGCGTCAGGCCCACCCTGGCCGCCCAGCCCGCAGCTGCCAGCAGTGGCGTCTCCTGTTAGCGTCGGTGTCATCTGGGGGCGGTGCGCGACTGCCTGGGATCCGGGATGGGGTTCCCGTACAGCGTGGCTGTCATTTGCGGCCCGTACTCGCGCATCGCTCCCCCGCTGCCGCCTCCCAGTAGGCCCACACCCGCGGAGGGCCTGGGCTGGCGCCGCAGGCCCCGGACCAGCGTGAGTCTCTGCTGACGCTTGGCAGGAGCCGTGGATGTGCACCTAGGAAAATCTGCGTTTGTCTGTGCTTTGCCGATGGTCCTTTGCAGACCTTGGACCAATCAGTTCACCACTGTGTGCTTCAATTTCCTAGTCTTTATAGTGGATGGTGTGTGTTTGTGTGTGTGTGTGTGTGTGTGTGTGTGTGTGTGTGTGTATGTACTGGACTGAGAAATGGACCCTCTTTCAGCTGAGAAGTTTTGTGTTTCCATTCCATCTGCAGGCCTCACCACCATTTTTCTAACCTTAAATTGTCCCATTCCATAACTCAAGTAGGGGGGGTTGAGGCTATTTTATATTCAGTTTCATCCCCTCATTCATTGTTGGAGTAGCTTCGAAATGCCCTGCCTCATGCAGCAGATAGAGTGATCCTGTCAAAACATACGTCAGATCACGGTCTCTCTTCTGCTAGAAATCCTCCAATGGCTCTCTTTGTCACTCAGAGTAAAAGCCACAGTTCTTAAAATGGCCTTTGTGACTCGGGCCTCTTGTTGACTCTCTTTCCTCATCTCTTACCTCTTCTCTCCCTCCCTGTCTGTGCTCCCGCCCCGCTGGCCTCCTTGCACTTCCTCGAATCACCCCTCTTCCCCCACAAGAACCTTTGCATTTGCTGCTTCCTTTGTAAGAATGCTCTTCCCCCAGATATCTGCATGACCCAATCCCTGATATCCTTCAAGTCTTTAGTTTTTTATTAATAATACCTTCTCTAACCATTCTATTTTAGATGGCAGCCCTCCCCCAAGAAAAACAACAAAACTCCTTACCTCTTTCCCTGTTTATTTTTTTCTTATCACTATCTGAGACACTACATATCCTCGTTCTTCCCTGATTACCTGTCATTCCTCTTTGGGGAAATGTAGTGATGCTTTCTGCCAGTCTGCTGAACTCCAGTCTGCTGAACTCCAGGCTGGAAGCTCCTTTTTTCAGCAACTCTGTCCTTGGTCTGTTGTGATGGTGGCTGTTGTGGTGTAGAGACTTCTGGTCTCCTAGGGACCCCTGAAGTCTGGCCACCATGGGCTGTCCAGTCTCCTGGCCAAGGCTGAAACCAGACGTACAGTGGGCTGACCCTCGTGCCCCACCCCCAGAGTCATGCCACCGTAGGTGGTGGGGCATTCTTTGGGATGGATGACCTGGATCCCATAGCCATCTATGTCCTGTTTGAGGAATGGGACTCTCAAACATAGAGCAGCCAAGATGATCAGGCAGCTGTGTGTGCTTTGGGTAGACTCTTTGTAGCCATGAGACTGGGACTTGACTGCCATTCACTGGGGACCCAGGAAATAGTCAACTCACATGGCTTTGCTTGGTGTCCCAGCTGGGGCAGTTGGGCAGAGGAGGACTTGTAGTCAGATGGTAACTCTTCAGAGGCTGAAACCTCCACCTTTTTAGAACTGTTCCTTCCCAAATGCTATTTTCATTTCTCCCAGTGGTTTAGGGCTTGGGATTTCCTTAGCAGGGGGAGGTGGGGTCAGGTGGCTGAAATGGCTGATGTCCTACCTTGCCCTCCCCAACCCGGAGGCACCCGGAGAATCCTGTCTCTTAATGAACTTTGACCTCCTCAGGTTACAGATTTCCAGGGGAGCCCACCAGCGTGGCCAGCATGGCCTCTGAAGACATTGCCAAGCTGGCAGAGACGCTAGCCAAAACCCAGGTGGCCGGGGGACAGCTGAGTTTCAAGGGCAAGAGCCTCAAACTCAACACTGCAGAAGATGGTGAGTTCCCGTGCGGACTGGCCCAGCGATTGAGCGCTTACTGTTCCCACTTGTCAGGCCGGTTTAGCTTCATTATCACACGATTTGTCCTAGCACAGTGAGGCTCAAAGGTGATTTGCCCATGAGCACACGGTGGGCATCCCTGCTGGTGACAGCTCAGGCTGGCAAGGTGGGAAGGGCCCCTTTATCTCTTGGAAGGGATGGTAGGCAATGAGGGACCACAGTTAGCGGCAGTCCCGAGATACAGCCCTGACTTCTTACTTCAGATCCAGCCCCACCTTCACCCCCAAGATCCAGAGCTGGTCTGGGAATAGTTGTTACCTTCCCCAGAGCTGAGGCCCTCATGCAGATGCATTAAAACAACAATCCAGGCCCTCTTGGGAGGTCTAGTCCATGCAGCTGAAGGGCCCTGGGAGAGGGATGGATGCTCCTGACTGAACAGGCATTAGGACTGGAGAGAACGAGGAGTCGGAAGGCAGACCCTGTCTTACCATCCCTGGCCAAGGCATGGCTGACACTGATCAACCCTGAATACCCTGGCATCTGGAAGTAAAGGCACCTACGTCAGTACTTGTAAGGCCTCTTGAGGTTCTGGCCCAACCAGGGAAACTGGTCTGGACTTGCCTGGTTGTCATGGTGTGCAGGCAGGCGTGCTCCCCTCTGCCAGGTCAGAGACTGCTTGAGTCCTTGGGTTGCTGGAAGTGTGGTGATGCACGTTCCTAATGTCTCTGTAGGGCCTTAAAATTTAGAGTTTCTCCCTGTGCTTTGTCACTTTTGATCCTTGCATCATCCCTGAGGGAGGGAGGTAAAAATGTTGCCATTTTATAAATAAGGAGAAAAGGGCTTGGGGGACTTCAGTAACTTACCCGAGGTCATACAGCTGGTAAATAGCAGAGCTGGGATTTTATCAGAGGTCCAGCTGAATCCCTGTTCTGGTATTTCTCAGTAGATATTCAGCTCAGCTCAGTAAACATGAATTTGCTATTAAATGCTGTCATTAACACTATGTCAGGCAGCCTTAAGTGCCATACAAAGAGTATCTCAACTTATCACCCCAAAAGGCCTTGAGGTAGATTTCATCCCATATTGCCGATTGGGAAATTGAGGCTTAGGGAGGTGATAGGACATTCCTAAGGCCCAGCTAGAAGTAGTGGAGCTGGGAAGAAAGTTCAGGTTTGTCTGGTCCTAAAATCCATGCACATAATGACTTCACTAGCTCAGGCTGGATATGCTGCCTCCCATTTTGGAGGTCATCAGGGATGGCCAGCTTATAGCCATGGCGTCTCAGGAGCTCCTTACCTGGAATAGGAATGAGGTACCCAGACAACTAACAGGAGGGAGAAGATGAAACGTGCTCGGAGAGACATGAGGAGAAAGCTCTGGGAAGTAAGGTCGAGGAAGGGATCTCTTTTAGCTTAGGAGGGCACAGGAAGTCATTCTATGGATGAGGTGGGTGTTTGAAGGGCACTGCACGTGAGTTGACCCAGGAGCTGAGACACATAGGGTGGGCTTGAGAGAAGAGAAGTCAGAATCTCATCTCACCAGGGCAGAGGCCCTTGAATGCTGTACTGAGGTGCCTGGTGGCCTAATCGTGGGCCCGGAAAGGGCCTCTGTCGGGGCTGGGAGTGAGCGGGTGAGGTCCAGGGAGGGCAGGGAGGGCAGGGGCCTGTGAGGGGAGGCCGTGAAGCTGATGATTAGAACAAGGGCCTTTTCTCTCCCTACTAAGTCATTTAAGGATCAGAGAAGGTTCTTGCTGCCTTACATAGCAGAGTACCTGGAACTTGTTACTTTGTGAGGCAGTAGAGGCTGAAAAGACAGATCCCTTCCATGCAGCCTCATGACAGTCGGTGGTTATTCAGGGATGGTTGGGGCCCATCCCTCACCTGTTTTTGAGTTTAAACAGAGGTGTGGGTTGAATATCAAGTGAGAGGGGCAACTCAACTGTGACCCCCACCCTCTCCTGTACCTGCTCTTCCCATCTTGGTGCTTTTCCTTCCACGCTCACTCTGTACTTGTGACTCTCCCCAGGCTAAACTTGTGGCAAGCGCAGTACCTTCGGATCTCTGTACCTGTGTCACTTACACGGCTCCCCTTGGGGCCCTGGCATCTCTGTTGCCTTCCTTCTAAGAACGGTATAAACATTCCCTTGAGCAGCCATCTTTTCTCCTGGTGACCTGGCCATTCCCTGGATGTTAGGGGGACTTCGTTTTGGAGCAAATCTTCCAAAGGGCTGAGAGGCCATGCCAGCCCTTGCCCCAAGTGCCAGCTGCAGGGGAGGCCTGGGCACCTGGAGCTCTGGAATTGCAGCTCCAGAGTATGGAGAGAGGTTCAGGGACTTCTCCACCAGGGCCCTGCATGAAGTCCTTGGTTGTGCAGAAGCAAGGCTTTGGGGAGCAGCACGTAGGTTCAGTTTTGGAAAACCAGTCTGAAGCTCAGCTCTGCCGTTTTCCCTGAACTCCTGGGCAGAGTGGTTTCATTCCTTGGAGCCTCAGCTTTCCTTACTAGAAAATGGGAGTCTCATACCTGTCCAGTCTTTCTTGTTGTGAAACGAGTGCTGGTCACTGCCATCTGTCCGTGTGACCTTAGTAGGTATTTCCATACTCTCTCTGTGTCTCAGTTCACTCAGCTGTAGACTAGACCCAACAGTAACTACCTTTAGATGTGGTGGTAGTGAGCAGAGGCAAAGCGAGTCCCTTTCTTCACAAACTCATGACCCAGTAAGGAAGATGGTATAATGATCAAGTCACGGGAGTTCCCTGGTTGGCCTCCTCGTTTTCACTGCTGAGGGCCTGGGTGGGTTCAACTCCTGGTCGGGGGAACTAAAAAAAAAAGAAAAAAAGTAACTATTCAGCTGAGTGTAAAATTGTAGCAGGCTGCACGTGAGACATCAGAGGCTGTGAAGCCCGGTTGTTGGCCAGTAGCAAGGGTTTCTGAGGAAGTGCTGCTGCACGGGAGGCGAGGGGAGGGAGGCCCGTGTGGAGGCTTCTCAGGGAGCCCCTTATGGGCTGCAAGTCACAAGCTTTCCGACAACCCTCCGGTTGTGTGTTCTTCTCTTCTCTCACACTCCTCTGTCTCTTCCCTACCACGTCACCCGCTCCGTCCTGTGCCAGCCAAACTAGATTTGTCTTTCGTGTAAGCTGCGTGCTTTTTTCAGATTGTGAAATTAATACATGCTCATTATAGAATATGGAAGCATCGAAAGACGGAAAAAGAACCATATCTTCATGATAACACAGCCCAGGGATATGACTACTTTTAATTTTCATGCATTTTTTCTGGTCTTTTGTTTTTCTTCTAAACACATAGCTGAGTTCCTCTTTTTTTTCTTAAAATAATTGAGATCATAATTACAGATACTTTAAAAGCTGCTTTCTAACCTGATGCATTGAGAATATATTGAGCAGGTGCTGGAAAAACACAGATTCACTCAGAATCCCACCACCTGGAAATAACCCCTTTAACATTTGGTTTCTGGACCTCAGTGTGTGCGTGTGAGAGAGAATGCATACAACATTTTAAAAGTGTGATCAGACCAAACACCACTGGATAACCTAATTTTTCACTTACCACTATAACATGATTATTTTCCAAGTCAGGTAATCACCTGTGTCGCCATTCATAAGGACATCAGTGTAACTATTTATGTCACGTATCCCAGTGAGTTAACCTGTCCTCTGCTGATGGACATTTAGGTTGTATGGAATTTTTCATCATAATGAAACAGGACAGTAGTGAGCACCCCACACGCGAGTCATTTCACCATGAAAGCACGTGTGCCATCGTGCCTGCTGACCTCTGACTTGTGCCGTTTCCCTGCTTGGCCTGGTGTACTCCCCTTCTTGGCAGGCTACACACACACAACCCACAAGGTGTGCCTAGCACCTTCTTCACCCAAACCAGCCAGTTCCTCTTTTCCCTTTGCCTCCCAAGCCTTTCATACCTGCCTTGTTTTAACACTCATTAGAGAGGGATTTTCTCTGTAGCCATGTCCCCTGCTAGACTGTGAGCCGGTCCAAGTCTCCCTGGTGAGCCAGGGTCTGGCACCCAGTAGGTGCACCGTAGCCCTTGGAGTTGTGAGTGACGAGGTAGTCGCTGGGCCTCAGCTCCTGCCTCTGCCGTTTGTGGCTCCAGAAGTCTAAGGTTCTGTTTTTTTGGTCCTGGGCAGCCAAAGACGTGATTAAGGAGATTGAAGATTTCGACGGCTTAGAGGCCTTGCGCCTGGAGGGCAACACGGTGGGCGTGGAAGCAGCCAGGGTCATCGCCAAGGCCTTGGAGAAGAAGTCGGAGTTGAAGGTGAGGTCTGCAGGGCGAGTAGGCCCAGACTGGTTGGGGACAAGCCTCCACTCACAGCCCCACGGCCGATGTCATTAACCCTTAAGGCGACTCAAGTCCATTTTGTGAGTTAAGGGAACTGAGGCTCAGGGGAGCTGAGGAAACAGCCCAGGATCTTGCCACTGGTCAGTGGCTGAGCCATATTCCCGTTTCCAAGTCGGATGCGCCTTCCGTGGCACAGCTGTGCTTTCTGAAAGGGGAGGCGTACAGGGCCTGGGCCATGAGAGGAAACGGAGCGGATTTGTCCAGGGAGCGCCCCGAGCTCGTTGTCAGAGTGACCCTTGATGTTTGTTTCCCTCAGGAAGATCACGGTCAGGTTAACAGACAGCCAAGTCAGGACTGTCTCTGCTCTCCTGCCCAGGGCCTCCTGTCCTGATCATAAGCTGGGACATTTTCCTATGAAAGAACTCAGCTCTCCTCAGTGACCTGTGAAGGACAGGAACGGAGGAGAGGTGGCCTGGGCATGGAGGCCGCAGCAGCTGAGCTTTGGCATCCAAGGACCTGGGTTCAAGCCCCAGCGCCACCACCTTATTTGCTGCATTATGAGGCCTTGCATTGGACTCAGCTCTGAGACTGGGCTCCTTTATGCAAAGAAGTTTTTCCTCCCTGAGATGTTGCCATGGTGGCCACATGCAGGCTCATGTAGTGAGAGAGCTTGAGCCGCGAGAATACCACATGCATCTTGTCACCCTGTGTAGACCCAGGGCCTGGAATCGCCCCATGTCGTGTCTCAAGCCTGCTTCAGTGCTGGAAGGAGCCCAGGGTGGGAGCAGCGGCAGGGCCAGAGCTGCCCTTGACACCGGTGCTGTTCTGGCCACAGTACTGATGCGAGATAAGTTGCTATTTCCACTCTTGCAGCACGTGCACAAGTTAGGTCTTGACAGATGAGGAAAGTGTGGCCCAGGGTCACACATCTCAGGATTGCAGCCCAGATACCATCCCAGTCTCTTGACTGCTCTGCTGCCCACTTGGAGATCATTGAGGCCTAAAGCCTATTTCAAAGATAAGATACAAGGGGTCAGAGACAGGGAGTGGCAGGCCTGCATCAGCTAAGTCAGGACTAGAAGCCAGCCTTGTGCTCCAGAGCCCCATGCTGACCTCAGCCCATCAGAGTTGGGTTGGGGAAGCTTCAGGATGAGATGCCACTGTCTGTTGGGAGGGGCTCAGACTGTGGCTACCTGTTCTGACCCTGCGCACCTGTGTGCAGGTGTGACTCACTGAGCAGACCCATATAGAATGCCTCTCGGTATGTTAGTGATTTGCATTATTGGAGGATGTGAGAATTCTCCTGCAAAAATCGGCTTCTCTTGTACTTAAGGTTGGGTTTAGTTCATACATTGTAAGGACTGGGTTTCAGGGGAAAGTTGCTTATCTTGTGTCCCATCATTTCCAGGTTTGGCCCAGGAAAGGCTAGAGCTGCCAGAGTTGATATTTTGATGGACACAGCAACCAGAGTTAGAGGGTAGGGCTGTGTGCTTGGAGCCTCAACTCTGCTGGCCAGCATGATACATGACCCAGTCACGTGGCCACTACCTTTGTGACATTTACCTAATATTTCCTTTAAATCAGCTCATTTTGAAGTAATATAAAAGCAAACATGATCCCTTCTATAACTGGAAAATGGCATCCCTTACCATAAAGGAAATAAAAGAGTGTTACTAAATTCTAGTTTGAGGCCATTGCCATCCAGAGACTCTGAGCCTGAAGCCTGCTCTCCCTTCGTTAGAAAGGCAGATGAGCTGGAAGTGGGGAGGTGGGTGAGACCCACCAGCCCCAAACCGAGCCTTCCTTCTAGAGGTGGTCAGGAGGGTTGAAAAGAGACTTGAAAAGAGAGTAACTTCCGGGACTTCCCTGGTGGCACAGTTATTAAGAATCCGCCTGCAGGGCTTTCCTGGTGGCGCAGTGGTTGAGAGTCCGCCTGCCGATGCAGGGGATGTGGGTTCGTGTCCCGGTCCGGGAGGATCCCACATGCCGCGGAGCGGCTGGTCCTGTGAGCCATGGCCGCTGAGCCTGCGCGTCCGGAACCTGTGCTCTGCAACGGGAGAGGCCACAGCAGTGAGAGGCCCGCGTACCGCAAAAAAAAAAAGGAAAAAAAAGAAAAAAAAAAGAATCCGCCTGCAAATGCAGGGGATACGGGTTCGAGCCCTGGTCCTGAAAGATCCCACATGCGAAGCAACTAAGCCCATGTGCCACAACTACTGAAGCCCGCGCACCGCAACAAGAGAAGCCACCACGTTGAGAAGCCCATGCACCGCAACACAAGAGTAGCCCCCGTTCGCTGCAACTAGAGAAAGCCCGCGCGCGGCAACAAAGACCCAATGCAGCCCAAAAAAAGATAAATAAATTAATTTAAAAAAAAAGATTAACTTCCTCACTGCTGGATCCTGTATTGTTTCCTTTCCTGTTCCTCCACCACCCAAAATCATGTCGCTGTGGCCCACAGAGTGTGGGAAACTAGCACTGGAGAGGAGTACTGGGCCAAGAGTCTAGTGTCTTGGTCCGGGTCCTGCCACTGCCCTGCCAGCGGGCCTGGGGCCAGTCCCTTCCCTCTCAGCCTGATTTCCCTCTTGGAGAACCAGAGGGTTGGACAGATGGCACGTTTTCCTGACACTTCTGCTGATTCCCCCATGGTCCTTAGGGGCTGCCAGGTCCTATTAGCTTCGGTCAGAGCTGGTCCCACTTTTCACCCAAATTCAGCAGTCTTGTGCTCAGTAATCCAAGTCTATGGAGACAAGGGGCTGCCCGAAGGCCACCTCCAAGGGTTTCAGCTAACTCTTTTCTTCCTCTTTCCAAAGCGATGCCACTGGAGCGACATGTTCACGGGAAGGCTGCGGTCTGAGATCCCACCTGCCCTGGTGAGTGAATGGGGCCTCTGCTCGTGCCTCCGGCTGCAGGGACCCCTTTAGCACTTCCCAGGACTTTTTCTCACGGCCTCTTCTTTCCGGAGACTGAGTGCCCTGTGGGTGCCTGAGATGCTGAAAAGGCAGCCAGGCGAGCACAACCTCCGCCTGTGTCCTGACGAGCAGGAGCCAGGAAGTGATGACTCAGAGTCCCTGTGAGACCGGGCGGCCCGGTGACAGGAAGTACAGCAGACACTTCCCAGGGTTCACTCTTGAGCTTAGTGGTTTCGCCCGCAAGCAGCATGGATCTTACTCCCTACGTGATTACCCCTCTCGTCCTGGCCCCTCCCTCCCCTGCACCCTGTGGTCCCTCTCGACCTCATTCTGCACACAGGCTGTCTTGGCTGTCCCGTCTCCCTCCGGCCCTTCCCTTTCTCCGATACCACTCTTTTTTTATTTTTTAACATCTTTATTGGAGTATAATTGTTTACAATGGTGTGTTAGTTTCTACTTTATAACAAAGTGAATCAGTTATACATATACATATATCCCCATATCTCCTCCCTCTTGCTTCTCCCTCCCACCCACCCTCCCTCCCTATCCCACCCCTCTAGGTGGTCACAGAGCACCGAGCTGATCTCCCTGTGTTATGCGGCTGCTTTCCACTAGCTATCTATTTTACATTTGATACCATTCTTTTTGCTTTGGTTCTCATCGTGGGTGGCTTCCCTCTGCCTGTTTTCCATTTCCCCATTCCTGGGGCTCACCTCCTCTTGGGTGGAGCTCCCAGCCTGTGTGTGCACAGGCACACTTGTGGGAGGGATAGGAGGGGTCACAGGACAGAACATGGCTCAAGGGAAGGGGGTGGGGCTGGCAGCGGGCAGCCTCTCAGTGTATCCTCCTAGCCCAGAGTGTCCTTGGGGCGAGGTTCGTGGTCAGTTGTTGGCACGATTGTCCATGTGCCGGCGCTGCCTTCTCAGGCCTCCATTTATATAGCCGGCACTGGTGCTCCTGAGATGCCTGGGCACCAACCTCATTTCCAAAGCAGTTCAGTCCGGCAGACAGTTAAGGGTCATACAGGTTGCGACAGGTGTCCCCATGGAGGCCCTGGAGGACGGGCTCCCTGGGTGGGGGATTTAGGAAGCCCCTGGAGAGCTGCTCCAGTTAGATACCAGCCTCAAAGGATGGACGAGAACCAGGGGAGGCTGGGGTTAGAGGGCAGGTTAAATAAATTGATTTGGGTGATTTAAGAGCCCTCTGCAGGGTTTTCAATCTGATATAACATGATCAGCTCTATAATGAAATGGTCTGTGTCTCTGCCAGTTCCCCACCAGCCTGGGTGCCCCCTGAGGGCAGGGGGGGCCTGGCATAGACGCAGCACCTGGTCCGTGTCTGTGAAACGGACATGAGCTCCCTCTGTGCCCAGATCTCACTCGGGGAGGGACTCATCACAGCTGGGGCCCAGCTGGTGGAGCTGGACCTGAGTGACAACGCGTTTGGGCCCGACGGCGTGCGAGGCTTTGAGGCCCTGCTCAAGAGCTCCACCTGCTTCACCCTGCACGAACTCAAGCTCAACAACTGTGGCATGGGCGTCGGTGGCGGCAAGGTGGGTGCGGCAGCCCCCTTCCCCGCATCCCCATTGTCCTCCGCCTCCCTCCCTGCCCAGTCCCCTGCTACATTTGTGTCCTTCTGAAGTATGTGCCCTTGGCCACCCACCGTCTGGGATGGTTGGCCTGTTGTTTTTCTCTTCAAAGGAGAAGGGCCTCAAAGGCAGCAGCCTGTGGCCAGTGGGGAGAGGAGATGGAATCTGTGAGTGTGGGGTTGCCAAGCAACCATCCTCAGTTCTTGTGTTGCCTTGGCAACACATAGGCAGTATTGCATAGTGCTCCGACCTCCTGGCTCTGCAGAATGCAGGGCTTGGGCATCACTAGACCTGCTGTGCCCTCAGAACAGCTGGCAGAGCCATGTAAGGCCTGGCGTGTGCACGTGGGAGAGGGAGCCCAGAAAGAGAAACCACTCTGGGAGGCCTGGGCACAGCTCACCTTTGTTCCTGGCTAGGACCTTGCCCAGGGTGCCTCCCCCATCCTGCCAGCAAGTCAGGCTGGTCCATGTAGAAAGGCACCTAGGGAGGCCAGCCCTGTTTATTCTCTTCTTGGTCCATTCTGGCTGCTTTAGGCCTAGATTCTAGAAAGGCTGAGCACCCATCCTCCTTCCCTCACGTTCTGACCAAAAGGAGCAAAGGGCCAGGACATAGGAACAGACAGCGAACGGAGACATTGTCTCTTTGAAGATGTGTTACCTTAATTCTCTCGCCCTTACTGAAAGGTGGGTGACGCTGTCCCCATGTTTTCAGATAACTACACTTGAGCTTAGCGATGTTGGGTTGAGCACCCCAGATGATGTACCTAGCATGGGATGGATGTGGGATTTGAACCTGCATCCACACGGCTGGTCAGAGCAGCAAGAGAAGCCACCTACGTGATGCTTGCGGTGGCCCAGGCTGAGGAGCCAGAGGGGCCACCCCTGCAGATGCCCTGTCTCCTGCCCGCAGGAGGGAGGGCAGGTCACGCTCGTGCACCCATCTCAGCCAGCGCTCCTCCAGTCTAGGGGGCAATAGGCTGTATGTGTTAAGACATAAAAATGTTTGCATCAGCACCGAAGACAGGTCCAGCCCAGCCCAGAGTGGGATGTGCTGGGAGAGCCACCTCTGCAAAGATTCCTTGAGGCTGGTCTACAGCAGAAGTTGGCGCTCTCTGCCCTGAGCACACGCGTGACCCACCACCATCACGGAGTCAGGCTGGTGGTGTCCCGTGTCCTGTATGTGCCCCAAGAACAGAGCTGCGTGCAGGCAAACTGACCCAGCTGCCGGTCACAGCTCCTCCGCGTATTTGCTCTGGGAGCTCAGCCAGTTCATGTGCCTCCCCCTGAGCCTCGGCTTCCTTGTCATAGAGTAAGGCCAGTTCCACCTGCCTCCCAGGCCCGTTTTCAGGTTGAAACAAGGCGTGAAAGTACCTTTGCCGAGAGTGCTCCAGACCTAGTAGGTGCTCTAAACGTTATCTCTCTTCTGCTGCACTTCCCCTGAATCTTCGATGTCTTATTTACCCTGGTCTCTCCAGTTCCAACCTAGCAACCGACAACATTTTTAAACTCCTGCTCTGTTGGTGTCACGGGAGAGAGGCTACCTCCTGGCACCACCCCAAGGTCAGGGCAAACCAGATTTTAGGGTTTCACCCCCAGCAGCTGAGCCCCTGCCGTGTGGCTGGACTGAGCACGGGCGTGTGTCAGATGGGTGCGGCGGGGCCCTGCTGTCCTCGGCTGGCTCCCGTTAGGCATCGTGGAGCGTGGAAGAGATGCTGGAAGATCTGGGTTCTGTGCAGAGTCTGCCACTTGCTTAGTGAATGTAGGAGAGTTTCTGTCGCTCTCTGAGCCTGAGCTTCTTCAGCTGGAGAGTGGGAATCGCGATGGTCCCCACCTGACAGAGGGCTTCTGACAGTAAAGCGAGCTGTGAGGCCCCTTCCCCAGGACCTGTCTTAAGGTTGGCCACTCAGTGTTGGTGTCTCCCTTCTCCTGGGTTCAGGCTCCCCATCTCTGCTGTGGGGCTAAACCCCATGGGGTGACGAGACATGCAGACACAGTGGTGGATGTCAAAGCCCTTGTCCCTGCAGGGTGCTGGGTGTGGGTGAGGCATGACCGCTGTGCTGCTGAGCAGCTCTTCGCCCCCGTGTCCACACCCTTGGGTTTCATGGCTTGTTGAAAACCAGGGCCTCCTGCCTTAGGCCCGGGCCCCTTGCCTTTCCCCCCCAGATCCTGGCAGCAGCTCTGACTGAGTGTCATCGGAAGTCCAGTGCCCAAGGCAAGCCGCTGGCCCTGAAGGTCTTCGTGGCTGGCAGAAATCGTCTGGAGAACGACGGAGCCACTGCCTTAGCAGAGGCTTTTGGGGTGAGTGGTTTCTGCCCGTGGAGCCCATCAGACTTGCCCTTGAGCCAGCGGGGAGGGCGGGAGCAGGAGCCGCGGCTGGATGAGACGCCCCTGGGTGTCCTTGTCCCCGCTGCTCCCTCTGCTTTGCCCTCACTCCTCCCAGTGGGCCCAGGACACTGCTGAGTCTCTGCTAGTGAGAGGGCTGCACCTGCCCCATGGGCTAGGAAATTGGGGGTCTGTCTCCTACTTCTCTTAATTTAAGCATTTCCTTTGGCAGACGATATTCTAGCAGCATTAACCATGCTCAGGCCACAGCAGCATCCCCCGTGGTCCTGCTGCTTCCGGCACTCCACCTGCCTCAAGAGAGTGGACGTTGCAGGGGAGAATGGCCTTGTGTCTTACTGGACCCCTGGCTGCAAGGGGCTTCTGCCTCTTCCTCTGTAGCTGGAGTGGCCTGGTCACCTCATAGACATGGTGACATTAAAGATTACGCCCTCTCTGCACCCCTTCCCTTGGTCGCTGTCCTCCATGTGCTGGGACGGGGTACATCGTTGTCGTGCCAGGCCTTCAGCAGGCGTCCTCGGTGCTCTTAGAAGCGGGGGCCGCTTAACTTGGGTCCATGGGATCCCACTGGTCTGTGGGTAGAATTCAGGGAGTCTTTGAACATGGCTGGGGGGAAATTGCATGATTGTTATCACTACCAGAGTTAAATACAGTATTACCTTCCACTGTGAATATAGACAGTAAACCTCAGCAGCTTTAGAAATTCCTGTAACTTTGTTACCAGGAGAAATCAGATACTTTCCTGTCCAGTGATAGCTGTTAGAGATAGATAGAAATTTTGTTTCTCATACATTAAGATCACAGTGATGGTACACCTAGGTCTTGTTATTCATTGCCTTAAGAGGTACATATATTACCACAGCACACATTTGGGCAGCTTCTCTTAATATTTTGATAATTGTCTTCCGAATGAATTTGTTATTCTATATAATTTAACTTAAAATTTAAAATCATCCTGAGGAGGGGAGCCCTGGGGCTTTCCCAGATTGCCCGACGGGTCCATGGCACAGAAAATATTAAGAGGCCCTGACTTGGAATGTGCCTCAGTTGGGCTGCCTGTATTTATTTGTGAACCCCCACGCTGTGCTGGGCGCCCAGAGACAACAGAAGGTGCCTGGGTACAGAGTTATGCCCGCCTGTCCTCAGTCCCGGGTAGCAGTGGCGACTGGGACGTGGGCCTCTCCTTGAGCTCTTGGGGGCTGTTGGGGTGCAGACGAGAAGGTGGCTTCGCTACTCCAGAGTGATGAGCGCCATGACAGAGGAAGGATGAGGTGCTCTGGGGGCAGAGAGGAAGAGCCCTGGATTGTGCTGGGGGGTTGATCCAGGAGGTCTCCCTGGGGGGAGGAGGCATCCAAAATGAGAGCTGCTGAATGCATGAGGAGTCGGCCTGTCAAGAAAGTGCCAACAACATAAGGAGACAAAGTTCCAGGCAGAGAAAGGGAGGCGTCCAAAGCCAGAGTGAGAGACGAAAGACCCTTCTCGCCCCCAGAAAAGGAGGTGGTGTGTGGGATGCCAGTCATATTGTGCAAACAAGGCAGTAGGGCCCCAAGAGAGAAAGGCCAAGCAGAGCTATGTTATATAGAGTAGAGCCAGGGCTGACTGTCAGGCCAGAGCCCAGGGTCCCCACAGTGCAGAAGGTACCAGACGAAGACACCTGTGCTCAGAGCTGTGTGACCCTGGGCAGGTTACGTAGCCCCTCTGATGCCTGGTCATCTCTTAGCTAGTGGTGATCCTAATCTCAGGTCGGTCTCCCTTGTGAAGTTGTGGAGAGGCGGAAGCGGTCATGCCCCGAACGGGCCCCAAACGGGCAGGTCCCTCTGGTGTCTGATGTAGTGCTGCCTTCCTGCCTGGGGCTGTCCCCCTTCCTCGGGGGCCCACCTGTCTCCCTCCTGCTCCTCGCAGATCATCGGGACTCTGGAGGAGGTCCACATGCCGCAGAACGGGATCAATCACCCCGGTGTCACTGCCCTGGCCCAGGCTTTCGCCATCAACCCCCTGCTGCGGGTCATCAACCTGAACGACAACACCTTCACCGAGAAGGGTGCCGTGGCCATGGCCAAGGTGAGGGGGTGCGGCCGGGCCAGAGCCGGCCCTGGAGACTGGGTCTGGCCGCTGCCTTTGTGGTGGACCATCAGCAGGGGGCTGCTCTCCCTCCTCCCGCCCACCTGGTGTGTATCCCATGGGTTCAGCCGTGTGAACTCTCCCTCCTCCCGCCCACCTGGTGTGTATCCCATGGGTTCAGCCGTGTGAACTCTTCCTCCTCCCGCCCACCTGGTGTGTATCCCATGGGTTCAGCCGTGTGAACATCTCCAGAGCGGGGCGTGTGTCACGAGCTGGCCTGTGCCCTTTTGGGCAGCTCTGCATGTCCGTACCACCACATCCTAAGCTGCCTTCGTGCAGCCCTGGCTGTCGGCGCTGGTTTTGTTCTCAGAGGCCACTTGGAGGCTGCTTCAGCCTGTTTCCTCGCTGATTCTTTTGTCAGCTGTTGATTGAGCCCCTGTCTAGCGCCCATCCCTGTACTAAGTGCAAGCCACACAGAGTTGAGTCAAAAGACTCTGCCTTCAAGGAGCCCTAATTCGAGGAGGGGAGGAAGTAGCTAATCGGCAACAGCACAGGGCCGTGAGCACAGTGGCTGGCTGGGTGTCCCGTGACCCCACAGGAGTCTAGTAGGCCTGCCGTGGGGTGTTAGCAGAGACGTGTGCAAGGGTTGGGGAGCACACAGGAAGCTCCAGTCAGACGCAGGGCAGGCTTCCTGGAGGAGGTCACATTTTGGCCAAGTTCTCCAGGACAAGTGGACTTTGTCTGGACAAGGAGGGCGGGAGGGGTGTTTCAGGCAGAGGGGTCAGCAGCACGTGGGGAGGCCCAGAGATGGCAGGAGCCGTGCTCCATTGGGCCTGGTGTGAACAGGCCAGGGTTCGAGGTGTGTTGGAGGGCTGGAGGAGCTGGAGGGGGAAGGCAAGACCTTGTGGCCTTGCTGACTCCTTGAGACGTGCTCCCGTGAGTAACAGGGAGCCACGAAGGGGGCTTAGCCGGAGGCCAGGAGGCCACGTGGGGGCAGCAAGAAAGCTGATGAGTGCCCCAGACTGGATACAGGAGGGACAGGGTGTGATGACCAATATGGGGTGTGGCACCAGCTCGAGGAGGGCCCTCACCCTGGTCCTCACTTCCCGCAGACGCTGAAGGCCTTGCGGCAGGTGGAGGTGATCAACTTCGGGGACTGCCTGGTGCGCTCCAAGGGCGCCGTCGCCATCGCAGACGCCGTCCACGGGGGCCTGCCGAAGCTGAAGGTGCTGGCTGGCTGGCTGCCTCCTCCCTCCGGGGTCCAGGCTCCCCCACGCTCGGGGTGACAGCTGCGCGGGCAGAGCAGCTGTGGGGGGAGGTGGCAGGGTTGTAGCCTTCAAAGGCAGGTGGCCTGGGTTGATAGCCCACTTCTTCTACACCCTCCGCCTGTGACTCCGTGCAAGTCTCTTCACCCCTCTTGAGCTGCAGTCTCTCATTTTTCAGAAAGGAGGAGGAGAGTGGTGCGGGTCATTGCCATATAGTAGAAGTATACTGCACACTAACTAGGGGGAAACGGAGGCTTCAGGGTAGTGGCAGGCCTCCCGGCCCGTGTTTGCATCATCTGTCTCTACCCCTTCCCATTATTTTCTAGGAGCTGAACTTGTCATTCGGTGAAATCCAGAGAGATGCTGCTCTGTCTGTTGCTGAGGCCGTGGCTGACAAGGTGGAGCTGGAGAAACTGGACCTCAATGGTAATAGGGGTGGTGGCCTCGGCCCAGGCCTGCTGGGTGGGCCCCAGCCCCTGTCCTGACCCTCTGTTCCCTCCCCTGCGAGCAGGCAACACCCTGGGAGAAGAAGGCTGTGAGCAGCTCCAGGAAGTGCTGGATGGCTTCAACATGGCCAAGGTGCTGGCGTCCCTCAGGTAGGGAATCTGGATCAGTGGCTCCTTTGTTACTACTTTTATTCATTCAGTAAACGTTGGTTGAGTCCCTGTGATGTGCCAGGCACTGTGTTGGGCATTAGGGATATGACAGTAAGACAGCCAAGGTTTCTGACTCACGAGACCTCGTTGCCACGGGCGAGGGATCAAGGAGTGAGACGGAATAATCAAGTTATCACATGTTTAGCAAAGGGACAAATGGGGGCTGAGATCGGTCATCCTTTGGAGTGGGTGAGTTGGGGAGGCCTCTGAAGGGATGACCTTCGATCATCAAGGTGATGTGACGGGCAAGGTGGGGCAGCAGTGACGTAGTGACGCGTGGGTAGTGGTCGGGGGGGCTCGGCATTGTTCCTGAAACCAGCCTTAGAGCTTGACTGTAGGAGGAGATTGACGCAGGCGAGTGGGGCTTCCTGGGTTCGCGGAGGCCGGGGGTGGGGTGGTGGGGGGCTGCCTCCTCGATCGGGATGGGAGTTGGTTCAGCCCTCAGCACCCATCTCCGCCTGCCTCTCCAGTCTCTGCGTTGGCTTCATTCACTTGTCAGGTCGTCGGTTGTGTCCCTCAGGGCCAGGCCCAGTGCCGCTGCTAGGAGCTATGCCAAGGTGGGCTCAAGGGGCTCCCAGTCCAGAGGACATGGAACAGCCTTCCTCAGAGGCAGGGCAGCCCCCTCCCTCGCCCTTAACCATAGCTTCCTGTGGTCAGCGAGATGTGGGTAGCACAGTCCCGGGCGTCTCAGCCTGGGCAGTATTCCTGCCAGGCCCTGGGCCCCAGCTGTGACAGGCGGTGTTCTTCATCTTCTCTGTCTCCCCAGTGGGGCCGTGGGTTCCTTTGGGACAGGGACGAGATCGAGGTCTTCCTTGTCTGCAGCGTGGGCTTCCCTGGGTGATGAGCAAGGAGGGATGGGCTCCCTGGTGACTCTACGTGTCCCCACCCTGGCGGCAGCTGCGCCCCTCGCCCTGTGCAGGCTCCTGCCCAGCTGGGGCCTTTGGGTTCTCAGAGCCATTGTGGGCCACTGGGCAGGGAGGGTCTGCTTTAGCCAACCCTGTCCTCTGCAGTGACGATGAGGGTGAGGATGACGAGGATGAGGACGAGGACGAGGATGAGGACGAGGAGGAGGAGCCACAGCCGGGAGAGCGAAGGGAGCGGCCAACCACACCGTCCAGGAAGATGCTGGATCCTGACGGTGGGGTGAGTCCCGTGGTTGCCACATCAGAGCCCTGGTCCCCCGAGCGTGAAATCTTGAGACGTTTTTCACGGGGGTCATGGGTGTGGGATCCTCTTACGCAGTGACTGCAAACTAGTTTTGACTGCACACTCTTTGTGGAAAGAGGAAATCATTCCAACGTAGTTGTATTTGTATGTACCTCAGTCTAGATGTGTTTATTCATCTATAAATTATAACACACGTGACGCTGCTACATTACACGCAGTCAGTAACTGTATACTGCGGTGCTGCAGGACCCTCAGCTGGTTGAGTCTGCGGATACAGAGGGCCAACTGTAAAGTTATACGTGGATTTCCCACTGTGCTGGGGGTATATAAGTATTTCTAAAAGAACAGGGTAAAAAACAAGCGTAACTAGAAGTTTTTTTCCTACCCATCTTGGTGACCCATAAGGATGGCCCCCATTCCAGAGACTGGCTGGCTCGGTGACTCAGCTTGGACACTTGGTGTTCCTTTCCTGGCCGGGAGGCTGGTGGACTCAGGGCTGCCACGTCTGTTCCCTCAGAGGTTCCCAGATAAAGCTTCGGGAGGACTTTGGGTTGGACAGATTCAGCAGCTGTTGAATTTGGCTGATTGTCCAGTTTTATGGAAGCAGTTCCATAAATGGCTGGGCGTCTTTAGTTCTTTGGGCACTTCTGGTGCTCGCCAGCAGTGCTTACCCGGGCTGAGGCTCTAGTTCCTGGTG
This sequence comes from Delphinapterus leucas, assembly GCF_059928025.1. NCBI lineage: Eukaryota > Metazoa > Chordata > Mammalia > Artiodactyla > Monodontidae > Delphinapterus > Delphinapterus leucas. The sequence continues at coordinate 95,061,243 of NC_143139.1, read as the reverse complement.
AGGCCACTTTAGCCCTGGAGTCGTTTCTGCAGCATCACACGTCATGGCGAGGATCCATTTGGCTGCACCAGGCTCTTGGAGTCTGAGGGAGGTGGCTTGCCCCGACCCCAGAGGCTCTTACACAAGGAGCCGACCAGGGCCAGCAAATGTGGGCACCCCACCCTTGGGGAACTTTGGGGAATTCTGGACTCTGAGCCTTGACTGGCCTGCATGAGGGGCATATGTTCTGGGTAAGGAGTCTGGATCTGGACCTCTACAGAGCCACCTGTGCCACCTGTCCCCCAGGAACCAGCTCCTGTCCTGTCCTCCCCGCCTCCTGCAGACGTCTCCACCTTCCTGGCCTTCCCCTCCCCGGAGAAGCTGCTGCGCCTCGGGCCCAAGAGTTCCGTGCTGATAGCCCAACAGGTAACAGCGCTTCCGACACCAGACCTGCTCCGGCCTTGGCTTCAGGAGCTGCCAGAGCAAAGGTTCAGGCAGAGCACGGGATTTGGGGGGGCGGGGCACTGTCGATGTGGGGGGCGGGGACTACCACGTGTTGTTTTTTTGTAAGACACACACACACACACACACACACACACACACACACGTGTAAATGGGTGTGACCAGTGGTTGCAGATGTCTGCGCCCACTGCGAACACACTTGGGCTGCGAGGAAGGGTAAGCCTGTGGCACCTCAGTGATGACTGGAATTCGGGAATCTTCCCAGGACTCTCATGTGAGCACACACACCTAGGCTTCCCTCTGTGTGTTCTGTAGGACCAGCTGCTTCTAGAACAGCTGTCCCGCCCCCGGCCCCTGTGCAGGTCCCAGTCTACTTGCGTTCTTGCTCCAGCCTCACTTGTTCGTGTTCATTCGGAGACAGTTATCGAGCACCTCCTGTCTGCTGGCTGCTGCTCTGAATACTTGGGCATGATTTTATCTAACCTTCTTGGCAACCCAGAGTGTAGACCCTTCCACTCTTATTTTACAGGCGAGAAAACTGAGGCTTAAAGAGGTTAAATGATAAAAACAGGCACGTCTTGTTTTATTGTGCTTCACGGTTACTGCGTTTTTTGCAAATTGAAGGTTTGTGGCTTCCCTGTGTCGAGCATGTCTATTGGTGCCCTTGTTCCAATAGCATTTGCTCACTTTATGTCTCTAGATAACGTCACATTTTGGTAATTCTCACAGTATTTCATACCCTCCACCAACAAAAAGATTATGACTTGCTGAAGGCTCAGATGACAGTTAGCATGTTTTAGTAATACAGTGCTTTTTAAATCATGTATGTGGCTTTTTTAGACTTGATGCTGTTGCACACTTAACAGACTTAAATAATGCACTAGGATACCAAAAAATTCACATGACTCGCTTTGTTGCGGTATTTGCTTTATTGCTGTGGTCTGGAGCCAAACCCGCAGTATCTCTGAGGTATGTCTATGCAGAGAAATAAAAGGGGCCACTCGCAGAGCTGGCTTGATATTTTTGCTTTTTATCTCCTGTTTGTATTTTTCTGTACTCTTATTTTTTTCCCCCATGATAAATGAGATTATATGATGCAAACCTCCCTGTGGCCCACCTTTTCACTTAATACCATTCATCATTTTCCTGTGTCAGTAAAACTCTTCTCGTGCCCTTTATCTCAGTGAGTGGATGCAGCACTTAAGCCATCCACTGTTTCTGTGGATTCACATTCTTTCCACTTTTCTCCGTCGTCAGGGAAATTGAGGTCAGTTTCCTTGCGTGTTAAGTATCGTGTGCATTCTGGATTATTTCGTCAGGTTAGATTGCAGGAAGGGGATCGCCGGGTCACAGGGATAATGATTTTGAACGTGAATTCTCTCAAGTGTGTGTGCACACCTGCTGTGGCCGGGCCCATGCCAGGCTCTGAGGAGACAGCGTGGGGCGAGGCAGGACCTGTCCTTGCCTATTGAAGGCCCATTTCTTGCCAAGGCCTCCTCTAGCCACAGGCACATCCCCACTGTGTGCCAAGGCCCTGGGGCTCTCAGCCCTGGTGACCAGCCGTTGTCTCCTGTGTCCTCAGACGGACACATCTGATCCGGAGAAGGTGGTCTCTGCCTTCCTGAAGGTGTCCTCCGTGTTCAAGGACGAAGCCACAGTGAGGTCGGCGGTGCAGGATGCAGTAGGTACGTGGGGTGGGTGGGGCCCAGATGGCTCCTGCCTTTCGCTGCCCCCGGGGCTCGGGTCGGAACATTCTCCTCTCACCTGCTCTTCCACTGGGTTCTTGCCTTAGAGCCGGCCGGGTGCTCGCCTCTCTGCTTTTTGCAGTTGGGGAAACTGAGGCCTTTCCCAAAGCCATACAGTTCTATACGGTGAGAACTCGGGCCAGGTGGCGCCCACCGCAGGAAGGTCGGACCTCTCGGAGGAGGGGTGATGAGAGCTGAGCCCTTGTCCCCACCTCTGAGCCTGTGCACACACAGTCCCCTCCACCTGGAGGTCCCCCTGCTTTCCCCGCATCTTTCCCAAGGCTTCCCAGGATCTCTAGTGTGGCCAGGTTGGGCCAGGCAGAGGGGGGAGGGAAAGGGTAGAAGGGAGTGGAAACACTTGGGAGGCTTTCTCCAGGGTTGTGGGTGACACTGAGACGGGAGGGTCCATGGGAGGGGAGGCTGGGTGGGGTGGGGGTGGGAGTCTCCATGTCTGCTCCCTGAGAGCCCCGCCTCACCGTGGGCGTTTGTGGGAACGGGTTACCTGAATTCGGTTTCCCAGAACAGCCTCGCTCGGAAGCAGGGGCCCAGGCGGTCCCTGCGGGCCCTTGGCCTTGCCTCCCCCCATCCCTTCCCATCCATTCCCCCTCCCCCACCCCCAGAATGGCTGAAACCTCCCCCAGCGGTGACCTGCCTCACTTAATCTCTGCCCAAGCCCATCTTATCTGTGAGGCCAGGACAGAGAAGGGCCAAGGTATCACAGCTGGCAGGTTGAGCCCTTCGCCTGGTGCTAGCTGTCCCCTCAGTCTGCCACCTGTGTCCACATCCCACCCGCCGTGTTCACCTCCTGATGAGCGCAGGAGACAGGGCCCAGCCTGTGTGCTCAGGGGCTGCGGGCCCTTAGGCCTCTTTGCTGCTTCTGCCTTGCAGATACCTTGATGAAGAAGGCCTTCAGCTCATCCTCCTTCAACTCCAATGCCTTCCTCACCAGGCTCCTCATCCACATGGGGCTGCTCAAGGTGCGCTGGAAGGAGTGCGGGCCCCGGGGAGGGGGGGCGGGGGTGCACCAGAGGCTGCATCATCCCGCACCTCAAGTCCTGCCGGGGCCTGTCACCCACACTGGCCCCAGGCCTGGGTCTGCTTAAGCAGCCTCGGCCTTCGTGACAGGATTTAGGATTCAGCTTGACCTTGGCCGTGGGGCTGTCAGCAGGGGCCAGGTGGTAGAGACCTGGGGTCCCCCAGGTGACCTTTTGAAGCTCACCCTGCCTTCTGCTGTGTGTTCCCCTTGCAGAGTGAAGACAAGATCAAGGCCATTGCCAACCTGTACGGCCCCCTGATGGCATTGAATCACATGGTGCAGCAGGAGTACTTCCCCAAGGCCCTTGCCCCTCTGCTGCTGGCATTCGTGACCAAGTGAGTGTGCCCTCGTCAGCTCACGCAGCCGGTGGCCACGCGTGCAGGTCTCTGGTCAGCTGAGGCTTCCCTGGCCTGGTGACTGGGGCGTGTCAGAGGCCCTCACACCTCTCGGGCTCTCGGCATCTGTGTTTGAGTCTCACCACCCCTGTGCCCAGCTGAGGACACAGGGCTCGGGGACAGTGTCTCCCTGAGAGAGACAGGGGATGTGCACTGGCCCCATCTTGCAGACGAGGAAGCGAGCTCCGGGTCAAAGGAGGTGTTGGCCCACAGTCGCGCTGCTGACCCAGGTCCTGTACCCGGCAGCGTCTCTGGGAGCAGTTCTGTGTTCATTCCCTCAGCTACCTAGGCCAAAGGGGTCTGCCCACTCGGCCTTCCACAGCCGCAGGCCCCTCTCCTGGGGACGCCAAGTGCCCAGACACACGAAACCTTGGCCTCCTCCTGGAGCGTCCTGGGAAAGGTGGGGCGCTGGCCACAGTCGAGTAAAAAGGAGCCTCCAGACCTCAGGGCCCATCAGGGGCGGGTTGGGAGGCTTGTCCCCATCCTCACTGAGGCCCTGTGTGGCCCCCAGCTGACGTCCGGCCATCCCCAGGCCTCAGTCTCCCCATTTGCCCAACCAAGGGGTGGGTGAGGTGGTCTCCTAGAGCTGTGACCAGCCACACTGGCGGTGAATCCAGCGCCTTGGGGGAAAGTGGGAGGGGGTGTAGGAGAAAGGAGGTGCCCGCACCCTGGGGGACATGTAACACTGGCGGGTCCAGACCATCAGTCAGGGTGCTTAGAGCGTGGGACGAAGTGTCGTGGGGCAGCCCGCCTGGGGTGGGGGGTGAGGAGCATGCGCCGGTCCCCCAGGAACTAGTTGGCACTTCGGCCTCTTTGCCACCTGACATCTCTTAGTTCCGTGTGCATAGCAGCGCCTCCTTAGTTGGGCCTGACTCCCTTGCCGTGTCTGCCCCCCTCTCTGCCACCACACTCCCCCCACCCAAACCGCCCCTTGCACTGCAGCTGCTCCTCTGCCGGAGTCCAGGGCAAGTCCAAACCCTGGTCCTGGATCTCGTGCTGCCTGCAGCCTGGCCTCCCCGCAGCAAGGTGCACTCTCCCCACACCTGTTCCCTCTGCAGGAGATGTTGCCTCAACCTGTGGGCCTTCGCTCAGGCTGTCTGGGGTGTCCCCACGTGGTGGCCGTAGCCCCCGCCTGCCAACCCCTGATGAAGCCCAGCTCCCTCTGTCTCCTTCCAACCCCTGGTTGGGACTGTTCGCTCTGCATTCCCATCATCCCCTGTGTGGCCCTTGGGCTGGGCATGGACACCCTCGCCCTTGATGGTCAGTTGACAGGCTGCCTCCTCCTGGCTTGTTGCCTGCCTTCCAGTGCAGGCCTCAGTCTATTCCACTTTAAAAGAGGGGGGCTTGGTAAGAGCTGCCCCCAGGCCTTGGGGGTGACTGAGCGACGGTGGAGTGATATGCATGCCCCCTTCCCTCAAGTCCCAGCCCAGTGGTCTGGGATCCAAGCCCGGACGGGACCAGGTAAGGTGTCTGTGGGCTTCGGCCCTGGCTGCACCACAGGCTCACCCATCCCCCTGAGCATCTTTCACCAGTTTCTTTCTCTGCAGTGAGACTAATGATCTTGATGGTAACCTGTTACTCGTAGGGGCCCAGGTGGGACTCCTGTGGTCCACTCTTACATGTGCACTAGTGGCTGCTGAGGGCTCCCTGGCCCTGTGCACACTGGAGAGGCCTCGGAGAGCCTGTCTGGTGGAGAGCAGAGGCCCAGGTTCCCTGCCGGCTCGGCGGGCCTGTATTCTGGCCAGCTCTAGGCCATGTGGCCTCGGGTGTATCACCCGCCCCTCTTAGCCCCACCTACCCCCACCTGCAGAAGGTGGAAGCTACCGTCTCCCTTGCAAAGTCACTGTGAAAATGAGAACGACGGAGTCGGGTGTATATTTTGACCTCAGAAACGGCCCCCACTCCATCTTCACAGGTGGGAAACTGGCCCTGATGTAGCCTGAGCTTCCTGGCCCCCAGAGGTGCCTGCCCCACCTGGTGACCCTTCTTTCCCCGCAGGCCCAATGGCGCCCTGGAATCCTGCTCCTTTGCCCGCCACAATCTACTGCAGACGCTCTACAAGGTCTAGACGCTATCTGGTCTCTCCCCATCCCTCGGCCTGGACCGGTGCCTTGGGAAGGGACTCAGAGGAAGGACTCTGGCCAGCAGCAGGGAGGGTCTTTGTCGCGTGTGTCGTGTCTCCTGAGTACGTGTGTTGGTGCGGCGTATGTGCAGGTGTGTGCTTCGTGTCGGGGTTCGGATTTTTAACGTCTCCCTGCTGGACTGGCCCTGGTCCCGCTGGAGGGGAGCTGGCCCCCAGGCGGAAGGGCTGCAGGCTGCTCTGCCATTAAAGTCACCGCCATCTGAGGACGCTCTGCTGATCTGTGCTGCAGGCGCCAGGCCCTGGTGGCTGTCCCCACCCACCTTGCCTTCCTGATCCTCTGGGGCTGCGCCAAAGCCTGGGGTGTCGCTGTCCGTGTGCTGTTCCCTCCGTGTTGTGGCTGGGTGTTTCCTGCCCTGCCTGGGGCTGCTCACCCGATGGCTGCTTCTGCTTCCTGTCGCCAAGTCCCGGTCCCGCAGCCGCCACTTTTCCTACCATCCACCCACGCTGTGCTGAGCCCTCAGCCCGAGGGCCAGAGACTGCTGTGCGTGGGGCCGCGAGCAGAGGGCAAGACCCTGGCACCCACACCGTGTGGACAGGAAGAGAAGCCAGTGGGCAGACGCTAGGGTCTAGGAGCTGGACTTGCCTGGACGGTGCCGGCTCTGTGCCCAGTGGGCCCTTCTCTGGCTGCGGAAGTGTCTGTGACAGGCCTGCGTGCTGAGCTGGAGGGGGCATCTGGGCAGGCCCAAACCTGTTCTCCAGCCTGGGGGGGCAGGGCCAGGGCCCACTGATGCCTGAGCTGCATCTTGGGCACCCTTAAGGATCTGGGGCAGGGGCCGGGTGGGGGCTGGGCATGCCCTGTGACACCTGTGCTTCCTTTCATGCTCTTTGTGTGTCTGGGCTGTGCCCGGGGCTTCACAAATAAAGTCATGTGTAGCAGCAGCGGAGACTTGAGAAGCTTTTCACCTAAAGTGGGCTGTTCTCAAGGCCTTGGTGCCTGGGGTCCCACCTCAGCATGGCCACTGTGACCCCATCTTGGTCTGTAGTAGGGGGGCAGTCCATCTTGCAGAAGAGCTGCCGGGCCAGCCCTGTGTCATGACCTGGGGCAGACCTGGATGCTTCCTCTGTTGTGGGCATGCCGGCTCCCATGGGACAGCTGGGCGTGTGGTACCCAGGAGGGGCAGCGACTCATAGGGGTCGGGGAGGGTGGTGGGACTCCTGCTCCGGG